>NW_027397120.1:7986289-8095594 GCF_003265705.2 Callorhinus ursinus
CACATTCTGCATGGAGCACTGGGTGTTGTGCACAAACAATGAATCATGTAACACTACATCAAAACTAATGATGTAATGTATGGTGATTAACATAACAATAAAAATTATTTAAAAAAATAAATAAAATCAAGTGCAGGGAATCTAGAAACCAGAAGAGAGCTTGGATAGCATTCCACCAAGGGCTCATTTCACAAAGCAGGGGACTGGGGTTCAGAGGGATGCAAGGTGCCTGATGCAAGGGCATACGCTGAGGTGCTGTGGGTTCTTCGGACCACTCCCTAACCTTGCAGAACCATTCACCAGCCAGTCGTCCCTGAGTGCCATCACAGGCTTGTCCGGGCCAGGAGCTGCAGGGGACAGAGACCAGGCACACCCAGAGCCTGGTGGCAGGAGGTGACAGCCTGACTCAGAAAGCGACATGCCTATTGTACCTCTGCCACCTCTGTGTGCCTGAGGCTTCTGACCTGACCCTCTCCAACCTCGGTTCGCACATCTATAAAACGGGACACTAACAGCCGCTACTTGATCGGCTGTCGTGAAGACGACACTTACAAACCATTATCAGAAGCACCCAGCACGCTGCAAATACTCAGTAAATGCCAGTGAAGACGCGGGCAGCAACCGTGCCAACCACACCTCTGGCAAGCCCGGGCTGGGGACATCTGGGCCCTCAAGGCAGGCAGTCTGACAGGAAGCCACATGCCCAGTGAACCAGGGCCAGGAGGGGCCAGGAGGTAGGGAGCCCAGAGAGCACCATTAAGAAAGAAGGCAAAGTTCAATCCAGCCAAGGGAGGCTGGGGCAAAAATCCTGGGGCACCTGGGACAGAAGGAACCCCAATGGTAGCCACAGCTCCCAGGCACTGGCTGCCAGCACCTTCCCCAGCCCCCCAGTGCACCCCCCCAGGCTCAGAGTGACTTCTCAAGACAATCAGGGAGACAGGTCTCTATCCCCATTTAGGGATGAGGACCTGGGGTTCAGAGGGGCTGAGTGCCTCATCCAGGGGCAGAGCACAGAAAAGAACCCTTTATTATGAACTGGCCCCATGAAAATGTATACAAACGTGAAAAATACAACCTGGGCAGGGCTGAGTGATTTCGGGTTGAATCAGCACCAAGTTCAACAACCAAAAGACTCTTCATATTTGCAAAAGAACCATCTCTTCCCCATTATCTGACTGTTCAAGCCACAAAATGCTCCTTTAGCTCCTAGAGGTGGCACAAGTAAAATGGTAGTTTAAGAGAAAATATCCCACTTAACTTACCCCCGGTGATGCCCGTGGGAAACTGAGGCACAAAAAAGCTATGAAACCTGCCCAAGACCACATCACAATCACAGGACAGAGTTGGGGACTCAAAACCCAGGCCCTCACCTACAAGAGCTGACACCTGCATTCTTTTAGGTGACAGGTAGGAAGCAGCACCTGTTTTGGGGAGCACACCGGCCCCAATCTCTTTCCCGGCAAGGCACCCTTAAGCCAGACTCTCTTGAGTCTCTGGTTCCCTCTCTACACGTGGGCAGAATCCTATCAGCCCCACGGTCATGGGAAATTGCCCTGCACACCACTACAGGCAGGGTTCAGGCTGGGTTTGCCAATATGGCTTTTCTGTACATTCTTGGGGTGTTAGGGGCAGGGTGGGGGGTGGTCACAACTCCTTTTGTGAGCCTCCCGAGTAACCCATGCCACAATAACCTCCTAATTTCAGGGGCTTCCTACCAGAGGCGGCATGGTTGGGGTGAACCATTAACTCTGTTCCAGAACCACCAGCCTGGTTGCCCTTGATTTCCATATGGTGACCCTGCCCGCCCGTGCTGAGAACTCGAGAAACAGCTCTTGTCCGGTGCGGCCTCATGCACCCATCCAACATCCCTGTTTCCCTCTGTGTGGGTCAGGTGCACGATTCTACTGCTCTACCTCCGATACGTGTGGATTGTCGGGTCTCCCTTACCTTTTTGGACAAAAATGGTATTTTATACACATTATTCTAGAACATCTTTTTTTTTTTTTTAAGATTTTACTTATTTATTTGACAGAGAGAGACACAGCAAGAGAGAGAGCACAAGCAGGGGGGAGTGGGAGGGAGAAGCAGGCTTCCCGCTGGGCAGGGAGCCCGAAGCGGGGCTTGATCCCAGGACCCTGGGATCATGACCCTGAGCCAAAGGCAGACACTTAATGACTGAGCCACCCAGGCGCCCCTAGAACATCTTTTACAGACTATATACAACATTCATGTGACATAAACTAATGTCAACATCAAACAGCTTCAGAATACTATACAGTCTGGATGAACTGTAATTTATTCCCTCCTCTTCTCCTGATAGACATTCAGCTTGTTTCCCAGCCACTCACACACGAAACTAAAAACATATAAACTGTGGAGCTGTTGGGGCACCTCAGTGGTGCAGCAGGTTAAGCGTCTGACTTAGGCTCAGGTCATGATCTCAGGGTGGTGGGACCGAGCCCCACGCTGGGTTTCCTGCTCGGTGGGGAGTCTGCTTCTCTCTCTCCTTCTCCCTCTGCTCCTCCCCCTGCTCAACCTCTCTCCCACATAAATAAAATCTTTAAAAAGTAATAAAATAAAATAAACTGTTGGGCCGGCCACTGGCCCTGACTTCAATATTGTTATTCATCAAAACGCTTTGATCATTTTCACTGACTGGCTTCATCATCAGTTATAGATTTGAACAGAGAAACTATACATTTGTCAAACATCGTTCTTTTATTTATTTATTTTTTTAATGGGGGGCGGTGTTCCTACCGCAGATTCATTTGGGGGATAAATGCTCTGAGGCTACAGAAGGTTGGAAAGTCCTGGCTCGGGATCTGCAGGGACTCGGGCTCCAGTGACCTGTGAGCACGAGGGTGGAGGCAGGAATGTGGGGCAGAAGGCGAGGAGGGTGTGATATCAGGAAAGGGAAGCACTGTGCCTTCAAGTCCTCTGTGCTTTGGGGAAACCGAGACGAAGGGGTGTGGGAGGAGCCACGGTTTCACCCTGGGAGAATGCATGGCCCAGGGCTGGTGACAAAAGGGTTTGGACTCTACTCCATACCTCCAGGCCCTGGTCGGGACTGTTCACAAGGAGGGAGCCGTCTTGTCCTAACACACTTTGTCCTAGGTCCGGCCTGAGCGAGGAAAGCTCCTGTTGGCCTAAACAAGCTCAAACAAGCGCAAACAAGCAGCTGCCCCCTCCAATATCCCCAGGGAACTCCTCTGGCAGGATGGGATGAGGCAGCACACGTGAGGCTCCCGACTGTCCCTCCGTCCCTAGCAGCTCTTAGTATAGCCACTCCTAGGCCCAGATGCTGCCAGGGTGGCCCAGCATTGAGGAGGGGAGGGCCTAAGGTCTGCAGGCTGGCGACTTCCAACAAGGTGCCCCTGGCTCCGTCCATCGCTGCTCTAAAACCTGCTGGGAGGGGCCTCAGTGTCAACAGGGTCCCAGGGCTTCCGGGGCACCCCGGGGCTTGAGAGGCCCCACCTGGAAGGATGGGTTGTGGGTCTGGCAGTCCTGGGTGGGAATTGCTTTATAAAGCGACCCTGGGCTGAGGCCTGCTTCCTTCCGCTGGCCACAAAAAGGCTGGGCCAGCAGATGTGCTTTAGTGGCCTGAGACAGGATGCAGTAAATGCCCACCTGCCTTTCACATGCAGATGGCTCTAGGGCTCTCCTTTGTGCTGGCCAGCCCCTGGGCCAGCCCCTGCAGCTCCCGCTGGGCCAGGCCCTGCCTCTGAATGGCTCCCCTCCGAGAACCCAAATGCCCAAGAATGGGCTCCAATAAAGGGCCTGTTGGGGGCACCCCGGGCTGGTTACAGATGTCCCATTACCACGCCCGCCCACAAATCCTAGAGCAGTGAGAGAGCTCGCAGCACCGTCCCCAGCAGCTCCAGGAAGAAGCTGGTGTGGCCTGCGAAGCCTGGGCCTTTGGTTCCATCGGGGACACTCCTTGCCCAGATGACATCTGCAGATCCCAGCATACATCGCAGCGGGCCTGCAAGGCTATGTTCCCCCACCCCAGCTCCCTGGCTCCCTGCCAGCTAGGTCTCCCTACCCTCCCCACCCCCCGCCATCGGACATGGGCCTTTCCAGGCGCTATTTACATTACGCTGATTCTCCCAACTGAACCCTCAGCTTCAAGAGGGGCTGGGACTTCCCTCTGCCTCGATCATGGCCGAGGGTTCTGGCAGTTTGGAAGTGCTCAGTAAACACTTGTTGGGTGGGAGTGCATGAAGGAGCAAATGCCTGTACTGGAGGCAGCGTGGTGCTGGGAGGGACACGGAGGCCTTGGAGTCACAGGTCCCCAGGTCACAGGAACCCAGGGGTTAACCTGGCCCACCCACCTTTTTCACTTCTGCCAGTTGCTGAATCTCTGCACCTCCATCACTTTGAAAAGGGGCCTGAAATCCCTACCTGGGGGGGTTGGGAAACACCCAGGCAGGACCCAACAGGCCTCCCTCAATCACTGTGTCCGCTATGACTGTGGTCCACATGGTTCCGGAAAGCAGGGTTTATCCTCCGCATGTGCTCCATGTCCCCAAAACGGTGGGAACCTTTCAGAAAACCTGAGGATGACATATCACTACAGAAAGTCTAGGAAGAAAAGCAGGGAGCCACCCCCTCCAGGGTTTCCCAGCAGCGCTGGGGAGCTGCCACGGGGTGACCAGTCCCCCAGGACCTCGTCCCCTCCCCATCATGCTTGTCCCTCTGCAGCTGCCCTCACCCCAGGGACTTCCGTTGAGCTCCTCAGACATCAAAGTGAGCCTCGCATATCAAGGAGGCCACAGAGTGCAGGGTGTAAAGAAACCACTCTAGCGGCTACAAACACTGTAGAAAGCAGCCAAACACACAGTGTTCTTCACCATGGCAGGCAGGACCTGTCCCTTAAAAGGTTCCTAGGAGAGTCTGGGCTTGGCTCAGCTGCTACAAAATGGGGGTATCCCCCACGTGTGAAACATCCCCATGGAAAGCTCCAAAAGCAGGGGGAAGCTTCCAGCACCACACTCACTACCACTGAGCGTCTGGATGCTGGGCTTCGTGCCTGCCCAGGGCCACCCACAAGGAAGGCCTGAGTGTGATCAGTGGGCCACTGTAGGCCGGACTGAAGAGCCCAAGAGAAAAGGATGTCCAGAGAGCCACCAGGGTGTGGGTGGGCCCAGGCTCGGTGGGTGCTTGGCCACAAAGGGGCTCATCAGTGAAAACCGTACCCAGGAGTCTTTGCGACTGGGAGCAATGGGATGAAGTGAGCAAGGGGGTGGACAAGGGGCCACGGAGCTCACCTGAGAAGGCCCTGGTGGACTAGGAGGAGGCATGGGGACTTGGTCCTGTGGCCTGGGAACCCGGGAGGTTTCAGAGGGACGAGGCCATTAGTTCTCCAGGCCCCTGGGCAGCGCGATGATAAAATCTCCCAGGATAAGTAGCACTATGTCCCCTCACCGAAAATAAACCCACATGCCCTGGAGAAGGAAATCCCCCTCTCAGCCACAAAACTGGCTCTGATGTATTTTAAGACTGCTGTTATACAGTTGTTAGATTTCTACACTATAGCTGTTACCAGAGACATCCCAGCTACTTAAATCAGCCTGAGTTAAAGTAAATCAAAACAAAACCCTCCTGGGGATGGGTGGGAAGGCGCCAGTGCGGAACCCACACAGGTGAACAGGCCAGAGACCCCCTCCTTACTGCCACACCCTGCGGTCTGCGCATGCATTTGTTGGGCAGGTCTGTGTCAGGGTGGGAGCATGACTCAGGACAGGCTGCTGGAAGCCCCTGACCTTTCTCAATACCCACTCCTCCCACAAAGGACTCGAAGTATGGCTCGGGCACAGCGGTTGGGAGTCAGGCCGACTTGGATCCCCATGGTCCCTGGGCCATCTCAGTGGAGACCTTGGCAAGCCCCGAGCTGCAGTGGCTTCAACTGATAAAGGCAAGGCACAGCCCCTCCCCACCCCAGAGTGTCACGGGACCACAGAAGACAGTGCGAGGAAAGCATGAATACCTAGCAAAGAATAGGCAGCCTCTGAGAGCAGCCTCGCCTGCCCAGAAATACAGGGAATAGGGGCACCTGGGCGGCTCAGTCGTTAAGCATTTGCCTTCGGCTCGGGTCATGGTCCCAGAGTCCTAGGATTGGGCCCCATGTGAGGCTCCCTGCTCAGCGGGGAGCCTGCTTCTCCCTCTCCCACTCCCCCGCCTGTGTTCCCTCTCTTGCTGTGTGTGTCTCTGTCAAATAATTAAAATCTTAAAAAAAAAAAAAAGAAATACAGGGAATATAGTCAATAATATTGTAATAATGTTGTTTGGTGGCTGTTGGTGGCTCCATTCATCATGGTGAACACTGACTAATGTATAGAATTGCTGAATCAATATGCTATCCACCTGAAACTAATATAAGATTGTATATACACTTCAATAAAAAATTCCATAACTTAAATAAATAAACGTATATATGTATATACGTATACCGTGCTGTCATGGGGTCTATCCTGCACTTAGCACTGGGCCAAGAACTTGACATACATCATGAGCTATCAGAACACCTGCCCTGCACCCCTTCCCACCCCCTCTATCCTTTCTGGTGCTCTAGTCCGACACTCGGAGCCATTCTTTATCTCTTCTTCTCCCTGGCCCCCATAATACTCACTGTATCAGCAGGTCCTCCTGGTCCTACTTCCAAAACATCTCTTTCATTCACTCCCTTCTTGCCAACTCCCTGGTCCATGCCCCACCATCTCTCTCTGGACCACACAATGCTCTCCTAACTGCTTTCCCTGCTTCCTCTCTTGAGCCCTGCTGTCTGCCCCACTGCCAGGCCGTTCCCCACTTTGCAACTAGAGCGATCTTAAAATATTTGTAATTTTTTTTTTTTTTTTTGGTGAGGTACCTTTTTTCCAGCTTTACTGACATATGATCCTCACAAAGTACTTGCAATTCAAATTTTCAAATGGGAGATACATTCACATGGTTCAAAAAGGTTAAAAAAAAGTTAATACACAAAGCTGGACAGTGAAGAATCAACCCCCCAGCGCTCCCCAATTGTCCGCCCCCTAGCTCTTCAAACAGTGAAGCTCTTCCCTCAGCTTCCTTAAGCAAACACAGCAGCAGGAACACAGGCCCTCATTTCTGCCTTTTCCACCCAAAAGACAGACACCGCACAGCCTGTTCTGTGCTTTCCTGTCTTCAGACAATACCTCTATATGACAGGCACACTCATTCCTCTTTCTGCTGCATGGTGTTCCCCTGCACAGTCGGATGGACCATGACACTCCCCTATTAGTGGGTGTTTGAGCTGTTTCCAGTGTTTTCCTATTTCCAAAAGTTACTTTCATGAATGACCTCGTACTGATGTCCTTTCTCATGTATGAGGCAAGTCAATTTCCAGAAGTGGAACTGGTGAGAGATAATGCCAAATGTATCTTCCACAAGCAATGTCTGACAGGGTCTGTCTCCACACTCTCTTACCAAGAGAACGCATGCTCAAAGTTGTGCATTTTTGCCAGTTTTCTCATATTGATGAAAAATGGCACCTTGGCATAGTTTTGATTTGCATTTCTCTTACCTAAGTAAGGCTGAGCATCTTTCCTATGCTTAGGGGTCATTTACCTTTTCTTCCTTGTGAACTGATTGTTTGTATCTCTTGTGCATTTTTCTCTTAGGCTGTTGTTTTTTGTTTTTTGGGGTTTTTTTGCTGTTGATCTCTAGATTTGGGGGCATAATTATAAAGGTCCTCTACTCTAAGATTTCAAAGGAAATCTCTCCTGTTTTCATTTGGTACTTAAACAGTTTTGCTTTTTACGTTTCAAGTTCTTTAAAACATAAATCAGATCACATGACACTCCCGCCTAAAATCTTCAGTGACTTCCCACTTGCACTCAGGATAAAATCCAGGCACATCTCCGCAACAAGTCCCCACTATAGCCACGCTCCTCCTCTTTGTTTCCGTGAACACGAACGTGCCAAGCTCTCTTCTGCTGCTAGGCCTTTGCAACCGCTGTTCCCTCTAGCTGTAATGCACTTCCTCTGCTCCTTCTCCCAGGTGGCCCTTTGTACCCTCTGGTTGAGTCCAATGCCTTCTCCTTAGAGAAGTCCAACCTCCCCTCTGTCACTTTTTCAGCAAATCTTGCGTTTACTCGTCTGCATCCAAGTTTACTGTCCATTTCCCTTGCAGACATGAGCCCCATGAAGACTTGTCTGCCTCAGTCACAGCTCCGAGACTGTGGCCTCATGCTTCGCCATACTAGGTTCACTTAACCCCAAAATATAGCCAGCGCCCTCTGCTGCATTCCCATAATGTTCTTGACACCATAAAGTGCCATCACATAATGTTCTTGTTCATGACAGAGTTTGTCTGAAGCCTTGGGGTAAAGAAAGACTAAAGCAAAGAGCAGAACTTAAACCTGGACTTTAGGAAATGAAGCTCCCAGGGCCGTGGGGAGTCTCCTAGGTCTGGGATGCCCTTCACATGCACTCCTTGTGGTCATGTCTCCGTTTTCTGAGTTCCTGGCCTCTCAAACACCTCCAACTTTGCTACACAGGACAGTTTGGCTCCTGTACAGACTGGTAGGGTGGGCTCCCTGAGAAGGACCAAGAGGCTCACTTAATTGCCATCTAGAGGTAGGTAAATTGAGTCCTAGTGAGGTCAAGCCACTAACCCAGGGTCCTCCAACCAGTGAATCTGGGAAGCCAAGTCCTGGGCAATTAGCCCTTCCTGGCTGCCCATCAAAATCATGGCAGCACTGGCCTGTCGTGCCAATGGCAACTACAAAGCGGAGGGTCCAGGGGCGCCAACCGTGTTCCTTGCGTGGTTTTCTGTGCTCAAGATTTGGTGGACAAAACGCCCTCCCCCTCCTCTCCACCCCCAAGCAAATGATGCCAGCACATACATAATTTAAAGTTTTCCGGTAACTACATTAAAATGTAAAAAACAGGTGGAATCTATTTAATATATTTTATTTGACCTAATATATTCAAACTATTATCACTTCCACATGTAATCCCTATAAAGCAACACAAAGAGCTCTTCACGTTTCTGTCACTAAGTCTTCGAAATCCGGCGTGGACTGTACACTAACCGCACAACTCGGTTCAGACCAGCCTTATCCCAAGCGCTCAGCTGCCGCAGGAAGGCAGGGGCTGCCCGCTGGGACAGCGAACCTCGGACCAGCACAGGCCCTACGCTCAGCGGCGGGTGCGGCGGCGGGGTCCGGCCCGGGGTGGGGGGTGGGGGGGGGAGGCCCCAGCACGGGGGGCGGGGCCAGAGCCGCAGCTCCGCCCCCGTCCGCCCCCACCCCCGGCAGGGGCCAGAAACGGCCGGTGGGACCCAGCTCAGCGCCGAGCCTTGCGCCCACCGCGGCCCACTCACCTCGCCACCGCCTCCACGGAGCCAGGGATCGGCGTGCCGCCGTCCTCACCGCCGTCGTACAGCACGCCCGAGATGTCGAGCAGCACCCCGCGCACGCCGGCCAGCCGCTCGCCCCACGCGGCCATCGTGCTCTGCCGTGGGCCTCAGACTCCGCGTCCCAACACCCGGCTGAGAACGGCGGACAGGCTCGCCGCGCAGGGGCTCCTGGGAAGTGTAGTCCTGGACGGTACAGTCCGGCGGGGCGGGGCGGGGCGGGGCGGGGCGGGGCGGGGCCAGCGGGGTGGGCCGGGTGTAAACCCGGAACGGCGGGGCGCAAACCCCCGGACCCCTGGCTGCCGCCTCTCCATTTCCGGGTCACACACCCCCGAAATCGGAGCCATCTCCATAGGAGAGCTCTGTGGACAAAAGGCAGGAAGAGCAAAAAACAAGCCCCTGGGAAATAGTCAACCCCCTTAAAAACCAGAGCAAGGCAAATCAAGACAAGGAGGCACCTGTAAAGCAGCAAACATTAAAGAGATCCGTGCTTCATTGGTGGCCTCATCCTTTTGCTGAGAGTGTGACAGCCCTAAAAGCAATGGAGATAGTTAGACCAATTGGCCGGATAATCCCACGCCTGAGAAGTGATGCTAAGGAAGTGATGCTAAAGACGGTGAGTGCAGTGTAAGCTCTCACGCCAGAACAAGCTGGAGGAAAAGTCAGTGTGCAAACAAGTGTAACATGGCTACAGAAAGAAATATTATGCCACCAAAAATGAAAACTAGGGCACAACATGGAAACTGCTTGTGTTATAACATATGAGAAAGCAGCCTACAAAACTAGTAAATTTTACATTACCAGGCAGTAATGTAGACCACAGCCCTGCAAAATTAAGGATGCGTAGGAATAGGGCTGGGAAGAAAATGGGAACATTGCAGTGTGTTAGGCCAATGACATTTTGGATGAATTGTTACAATCCATTTCATGTCACCTCATTTTTGCAATAAATAGAAATTGATAGAAAAGGGGACGTTTCCTTGACTGCCCCTCTGACCTTTCCAAGTATTTAAATTGAAACTTGAGGGGACCCTGGGTGGCTCAGTCAGTTAAGCGTCTGCCTTCAGCTCAGGTCATTATATTGGGGTCCTCGGATGGAGCCCCTGGAGAGGCTCCCTGCTCAACGGGGGGCCTGCTTCTCTCTCTCCCTCTGCCCCTCCCCACACACACTCGTGCTCCTGCTCACTCACCATCTCTCTCTCAAATAAAAAATAAAAATCTTTAAATTGAAAAAAAAGAAACTTGAAAAAAATCAGACTCCTCTAGGCGTGACTTAGCTTTGAGGTATCAAAAGAAGACTATATTAGAATGACCACTTCATTTTAAGTTCTTCAGTCACAGACGGGACATAGAATTCGTCAGAATCTTAGAATTTTAACTCAATTCAATGAATTGTGCATATCGTATTGCTAAGTTCACTGGGGAATTTTGTACTCTGTTGATTTTACAGGAGGAATGTAAAATGTAGTTCCTGCCCTTTGGGAATTTACAATCTGGTTGAGGGAGAAAAGAATATTAGACCTTAAAACAAACCAAAAAAAAAAAAAAAAAGAATATTAGCCGTGGGTCTTAGCTGCAGAAAATAGAAACCACACCAACTAAAGGTTTACACAGGCAGTAAGAAGCTTACAGATTTCCATGGGAACTGGAGAACCAAGCTCAAGTACTATAGAGCCAAGAGCCATGCAGCTATGAGAAATGCCCGACTGCATTGCTCCATTGGGGTAACTTGGCTCCTAAGTGACCAGGGACCTGACAGTACAGGCCCCAAAGAACCAAATCCACCCACCACCATGCTCTTGAAGGATTCTCTCCACCTGTGGCTACCACTTACCTTGCTTTCACCATGTCTAGCTTGGTAGAACCTAGCCCAAGCTGCAAGGGAATCTGGAAAATGCAGTTTTTAGCCATCCAGATTCTGTGGTACAGGAGCTGAGTGAGTCAATCTGGGTAATCTGCATGAACATCATGCTCTGTATACATGTATTGAACGTTTACTTTGTGGGCTCAGGGCTCTAGGAATGCAAAAAGGTCAAAGGCATGATCTTTGCCTTTGAGTCAAGACTGCAGAGAACAAGATACACACTTTGAAGATTGCTGATTAAATGTGTGCCAAGCCAAGGAGTGACATAGCCACAGCTGAGAGGGTGGGCTCTGTTACCCAGAGAAGGCAGCAGTGGTTTCTGAGCTGAGGGACAGCCTGAAATGGACCTTGAAGAGGAGCTTCCTGCCAAGGAGGAGAAGCAAGGGCATTTCTACCAGTGGTGAGGAGCCTGCCCATGGTTCTCCCTCTTCTACTGGCCGTGTATGACCTTGGGTAAATCACTTTCTTTATCTAGGATTATGGTAGACAAAATAATGTCCCTAGAAGGTGTCCACATCCTTCTCTCCAGAGCCCGGGAATGTACTACCTTACCTGGCACAAGTACCTTTGCAGATGCAATTAAGCTAAGGATCTTGAAATGGGCGGTTATCCCGGATGATCCAAATAGGCTCAGTGTGATCACAAGAGTCCTTATAAAGGAAAGAGGGAGACAGGAGAGTCAGAGTCAGAGAAGGAGACATGACAGAAGCGGAGCTGAGAGAGAAAGAGAGGGAGTAAAAGAGAGAGGGAGGGAGGGAGAGAGAGAGAGATTCGAAAATGGCCTTGAATATGAAGGGGCCTTGAGCCAAGAAATGCAGGCAGCCTCTAGAAGCTGGAAAAGGGAAAGAAATGGATTCTCCTCTGAAGCCTCCAGAAGGAATTCAGCCCTGCTGACACCTTGATTTTAGGGTTTCTTGCCTCTAGAACTGGAAGATAATAAATTTGTGTTGCTTTAAACTGCTACGTTTGTGCCAGTTTGTTACAGTACCAGTAGGAAATGAATACAGGGACTCAGGTTCCTCATCTGAAGAATGACATTGGTCCAAGGTGACAACATGGTATTTTGAGCCACTGACGGACTTGGACCTAGCCTAAAAGTCCATGACCTTTCTTTGGGTATAATGGGTGAAAGGCATTATATAAGTTAGGGTTTCATTTGGCTGTGTGTAACAGAAACCCAACTGTAGTTGCTCAACAAAATAGAGATACTTTTCTCATATCAGGAACTCAAGAGGGAGGCAGGCCTGGGCAGGTACAATAGCTTCCAGGGATATTGGAATAGACTCCTTCCCTCTCCTGCTCGTCTATCCCTAACATGAGGCTTTCACCTTCATGCTCTCAAGGTGCCTACTGCATCCCTAAAACATTATGTCTGCATTTCAGGCAAGAAGAAGGGGAAGGAAAAGGGCAAAGGACCTGTGACAGCTGAGTCTTGCCCTTATACCAAGAAAACAAAAGCTTCCCCAAAAATCCTGATCCAATAGACTCTTGTTTATATCTTTTGGGCAAGAGCTAGCTCAGTTACTCTAGCGTGTAGAGCTTCGGGCCTGTTATATTTCCAATTATAAGTCTACAAATCATGTCTGAATTTCCACTCCAATGTGAATCCATTTAATCTTCTATGGCCATAGTAGATGTCATATAGTCCTTCTAGATTTGCTGGTATTAGCTAGGACTCTTTCGTTGGCAGTAACAGAAACCCAATTTCAAATGGCTTAAATTTCAAAGGAATGTTTTGGCTCCCATAACCAGATAGTCCAGCAACTGATGGCTTCAGGCATGGCTGGTTCCAAGGCTTAAATGGTAATATCCTAGGCTCTCCGACTCTCCATTTCTTGGTTCTGCCCCATCTTTGGGTTGACTTCCTTCTCTCTCAGTGTGGTCAGGCTTTCTCCAGGCAACTGGGAGAGAGAGCTGTGACAGTTCCAGGCCAAAAGAATGCCAGGTAAACCACATGGGGAAGAACTTATGCCTCAACTTGGTCTGATGCTTCCAGAAAGAACTCTGGCCCTCTTGTATCAGAGCCCTCAAACTCCTCATGTCTGTGTTCAGAGGGAAATGGTACTATGATGATCCAGCCTGACCTAGGTGCCCTACCAGGGCTGGTATTCACAGTCTTACCGCACATGGAATTTGGGAGGGGAAGCCTCCCAGCAAAAAGCAGGGCACTACTACAAGAGCGCTAAGGTCTAAAAGTTTGTGTCCTCGAGAAAATTCGTATGTTGAAATCCTACGCCTAACATGATGGTATTAGGAGGTGGGGCCTTTGGGAAGTGATGAGGTCATGAGGATGGAGTCCTCATGAATGGGATTCAAGCAACCCAGGGAGCTAGCTCATCTGTCCATCCCATGACAGCACTACAAGAAATCAGGCAGTCTGCAATCTGGAAGAGGTTGGACCAAACCCTGTTGTGCTGGCACCCTGATCTTGAACTTCCAGCCTCCAAAATTGGGAGCAATAGGTTTCTGTTGTGTAGAAGCCACCCAGCCTGTGGCATTTTGTTTAAATAGTCCAAGTGGATAAGAAAAAGAAGGAAGAGATACTGTGCAGGCAAAATTAGGGTCCCCCACAGGAAACTTCTATTTTTTTTCAAGATTTTGTTTATTTATTTGGCAGAGAGACAGAGAGAGAAAGCACAGGTAGGCAGAGTGGCAGGCAGAGGGAGAGGGAGAAGCAGGGTCCCGACTGAGCAGGGAGCCCAACGTGGGGCTCGATCCCAGAACCCTGGGATCATGACCTGAGCCGAAGGCAGACGCTTAACCAACTGAGCCACCCAGGTGCCCCAGGAACCTTCTATTCTTATCAAAGTTTGTCTCCCCTGGAAAGTGAGACCAGACACCAAGTAAGGTCTGGGTGGGCCAAGGGGTCTTCTGTGTTACTGAGGTGGGCCATAGTAGAAAAGAAAGTAAGGAGCCATCGGTCGAGAAGTGCCTCTTAGATTTCCATGTACATTAAAATCACCTGGAGGGCTTACTCAAACAGAGTTTTGGATTGAGGAGGTCTGGGATGGGCCTGAGAACCTGCATTTCTTACAGGCTCCCAAACAATGCTGATGCTACTGGTCTCTGGATCTAGATCAACGTTTCTCAAATTTTAAGATACATGTGAATTTCCTGGGGGAACTTATTAAAATCCATATTCTGATTCAGTAGGTCCAGGGTGAAAAGAGATTCTGCATTTCTTTTTTTTTTAATTTAGTTTAATTTAATTTAATTTTTTAAAAAGATTTTATTTATTTATTTGACAGAGAGAGAGAGAGAGAGATCGAGAGAAGGAACACAAGCAGGGGGAGCAGGAGAGGGAGAAGCAGGCTTCCTGCTGAGCAGGGAGCCCAACACGGGGCTCGATCCCAGGACCCCGGGATTATGACCTGAGCCGAAGGCAGACGCTTAAGGACTGAGCCACCCAAGCACCCCTAATTTTATTTTTTAAGTAACCTCTACACCCAATGTGGGGCTCAAACTTACAACCCCAAGATCAAGAGTTGTGTGCTCTTCTGACCGAGCCAACCCGGTGCCCTGCGATTCTGCATTTCTAACATGCCCTCAGGTAGGCAGCTACTGCTGGTCCACAGACCATACTTTTAAGTAACAAGTCTAGATTCCAGACTCTAGAATGACCTCCCATCCATGGGGCAGCTCTGATAGTCTATGATCCTGTGATGGTTTTTTTTTTTTTTTCTTTTCCTAAAAAGTGATCACTTTGTAGAGGAACATGTCCAAGACATTGCCCACGTATGTGCGTGTTGTTAGTAGAGGTACTGATTGGACAGGCTGTAAATGATGCTCATCAGTTGGTTCCTCCCTCCTTCCTGTCGCTGCCTGGCAGGATCTCCTAGCAGAGAAGGAGGTGAAGCTCAGGCTGTCAGCTCTAATGCTTTTGAGCAACTCGGGTAAAGCTGTGTGGGAGAGGACGCAGAGTGTGTGATAGTTTCCCAGGATTGCCATATTTCTTCGGCATCTCTTTGGCCATGGAGACATGCTCCCTTTTTGTACAAAGAGCGGGGAGTTAGCAGTTTTAAATAAGTACACTGAATTATGAGGCTCCGGCAGCAGACCATTGAGGCACTCACACGCGGCACGTTGTATGGAAGAGATTACTTCCAAAGGTGTGGGCGGGAGTAAGGGAAAGCGCAAAAATCTGTACTCAGCAGCAGAAGGCCTGATGAGTTCTTGCTCCAGCTGCATGAGACCTGCAGCTGGAGGACCTGTGGCCTTCAGGGAAGAAGTACAGGAGCTGCTAACCTGAAGCTGGGTGAGAGAGACAAAGTAATCTTCCTCCCATCCCTACCCTGACAGTTTTCTTCTGTGAAAGGCGTGGTTGCCCAGCATACATGGCCTGCTTGAAAGCATAAAAGTTGTTCCACAAAATGCATGGGAGGAAGGAGAATCCATTATGAACCCATATGCATTTCTAAACACTTCCGGATCATATTGTTATTGTTATTTTCAGCGTAGCCTGTACCAGCTCTGAAGGTATGGGGTTTCCAATCCCTCTTAATCAGACTATAGAGCTTTGGGTTTATGCTATTGGGCCACCATTTATTCCTTTGCAATCTTCAATCTGCTAAATGCCAGGGTGTTGGGGCGCCTGGGTGGCTCAGTCGTTAAGCGTCTGCCTTCGGCTCAGGTCATGATCTCAGGGTCCTGGGATCGAGCCCCGCGTTGGGCTCCCTGCTCAGCAGTGAACCTGCTTCTCCCTCTCCCTCTGCCTGCCACTCTGCCTACTTGTGCTCTCTCTCTGTCTCTGTCAAATAAAATAAATAAAATCTTTAAATAAATAAATAAATGCATGCCAGGGTGTTAATGAGCACACCAGAGACAAATGCTGGGCCCCAACTTTTTTTTTTTAAGATTGATTTCTTTATTTGAGAGAGAGAGAGTGAGAGTCAGGGCAGGGGCAGAGGGAGAGAGAGACTCTCAAGCAGACTCTCTGCTAAGTGCAGAGCTCGATGAGGGGCTCGATTCCTCGACCCTGAGATCATGACCCGAGCCTAAATAAACCCGAGCCTAGAGTCAGACATGCAACCGACTGAGCCACCCAGGCACCCCAGTGTGGGTTCCAACTTTAGGAAAGACCAAGGACCAGACAGTCTGTCCCCCATACAGTGTGACAAAAGCTGTGCCAATCAGCATTCTTGGACTCTGGCTAACTGAATTCCAAAATGCAAGGGGGCACAGTGAGTGCGTTGGGAAGGCTGTAAGACAATTTATAGAATCAAAGAAAACGCCGGATTACCAGACCTCAGAAAGTACCAGAACCATCAGCTCCAGAGTGAGAATTAGCAGACAGCTTCTTTCAGGCATTACTACTGAGATCAAGCAGCCCCAGCTCAGTGTCACACTGCCTCAGATTCCCAGGGGAGAGAGCCTGAGTGGTCCTGCAGGAGCCCACTCCCACCCGGTAGCCAGGGCAAGGGGGCGCCCTGCTTGGTAGTCCCACATAGGAAGCGCGGTGAGGTGGGGTGACCTGAGCAAAGTCAAGCTACCGATGCCAGAAAAGGGGCGAGGATCCTGATCAGGCAAAGGTAAGCGATGCCTACCGAGGCTGCCTGGAAGGCTGGGCGCCCTGTGGGAGGGAGTGTCAGGGTCAGCCTGGGCAGGTCAGGGAAGGCCTCCCAGAGGAAAGAGCACTTGAACACAGGAGACCTGAAGCTGAAAGCAGGGTCCCTGGTGGGTGTGGGATGGAGAGAATATTGCTGGAGCGACACACACAGGTGTGAGAGCAAGTTCTACCCAGGGTTCCTCTCGTTGCCAGGACGAGAGCCCCTCTCAGGGTGTGTAATGCTTCATTTTGTGTATCAACTTGACTAGGCCCTGGGGTGCCACGATATTTGGTCAAACATTACTCTTGGTGTGTCCGTGAGGTGGTTTTTAGGTGATAAAAACATTGCAATTGGCAGACGGAGTAAAGCAGATTGCCTGCCCCAGTATGGGTGGGGCTCATCCAACCAGTCGAAGGCCTAAATAGAGCCCAAAGGCTGACCTCCTCCAGGTAAGGCAGAATCCTGCCGGCCTGACAGCCTTCACTCTGAGACAGTGGCTTCTTCCCTGCCTTCAGACTCAAACTGCAACAGCCGCGCTTCCGGAGGCTTGAGCCCGCTGGCGTTCAGACCAGAGCTACACCATCGGCTCTCGCGGGTCTCCGGCTTGCCCACACATTCTGCGGATCTTGGGACTTGCCAGCCTTCATAACTGCATGAACCACTTCCTTATTTTGGAAAAATCTCCGTATCTCAGGGCGCCTGGGTGGCTCAGTCGTTAAGCGTCTGCCTTCGGCTCAGGTCCTGATCCCAGGGTCCTGGGATCGAGCCCCGCATCGGGCTCCCTGCTCGGCGGGAAGCCTGCTTCTCCCTCTCCCACTCCCCCTGCTTGTATTCCCTCTCTCGCCTCCTCTCTGTCAAATAAATAAATAAAATCTTTAGAAAACAAAAAATCTCCGTATCTCAATGTATCTCTCTGCCTCTGTACCCATACAGCCTATCAGCACTGGCCCCCTGGAGAACCCTGACTAATGAGGGTGGCTCACATCAAAGTGAGGAGGAAGGTTCGTAAGGATGCACAGAGGCTCACCGGGAACCCAGAAGCAGCCCCACAGCCGGCCTCTGGAAGAATGGAGCCCAGACAGCCGCTGGTGCCCGCCCATCTGCCTATGCCTAACACAGCTTCCCCGCCTCGCTCTGCACATCTGTTCTGTTTTGCTCCCCAGCTCTTGCCGAGCTCTACTTCCTCATTACTTCTGTGCTCATGTGGCCCCATAACAGTCACCCCATCTCCATATTTCTCGCCCAGTGAGCTCAACCACCTACCACGGGCAGGAAACATGCCCGTGGGTCTTGATCAGACTCCTGGGGTCTGACTGGTCCAGCTCACTGGTTGAGCTGACTGCTTTGGGCAGCCCAGGGTGGGCCAGCCCAAGGGTTTGGGGTTCGCCGCCCCCCCCCGCCACCAGCCTGGCCCACTGCCCACTCACCAGGACCCAGAGGCTGGGCAGAGTGTCTGAGAAGGCAGTGTGCATGGGCCCTGCCTTCTAACCCACACACATCTAACACGGATCATCTCAGTCCAGGCACCATAGCTGCCCAGGCAGTGGGGTTGGATCGTGAAGAACATCATATTTGGAGCTAAGGCATTTTGTCTTCACCCTGTGGATCACAGTAGCCATGGAAATGCCAGGAGCAGTGAATCAGGTGAGGTCACTTGGCATGAGCACAGTGGAGGTGGCAGACTTGGGACCCACAGACATGTTTTATTTTTAAAGATTATTTATTTGAGAGAGAGAAAGAGGGCAGGGGCAGAGGGAGAGAGAGACAATCCTCAAGCAGACTCCCCACTGAGCACGAGGCTCAATGCGGGGCTGGATCCCAGGGGGACCCTGAGATCACAACCTGAGCCGAAACCAAGAGTCGGACGCTTAGCTGACTGAGCCAGCCAGGCGCCCCACAGACATGTTTCTGATGGGCTCTTTTCAACACTTTGAATTGGTTGCCAGCATTTAAAACTTTGGACTTACCACATACGAATCCAGCTTCCCAGCTACTTTGGGGCAGTATGGCGATCTGGCAGCTCCTGATCAGCATTCCTACAAGGTCCTCCTCCTCCAGGTGGAGCATCAGCACCCCCTTGCCCTAGGACACTGGCATTCCAGCTGGTGTTGCTCCTCTAGGCCAGGCCTGGCCCTCTGAGGGCTGGAGCTTGCACACCCACGCGAGGTGAAGAGCCTGTGGCGGTGGCAAGGCCGGAGGCAGGGAGACCAGGGAAAAGACACTGAAGGCATGAAATTTAAACACAGGTGTGAGGAGCAGAGGGCTTTGACGCCTACCTTGCAGGAGACTGCCTAAAAATGACGGAGCACACTTACCTCCAGTCAACAGGGAAGCAGGGGGTTCAGGTACTTGCAAAGTCCCACCTTGCTTCCTTGTCTTTATCCTGCAGGCGCCTCCCTTGGGCAGGGCGTTAACACGGCATTCAATGGTCACAGTCAGCAACAGCGCACACTGCACTCATGTCCCTGCTCCTTCTGGCCCCGTCCCTCACCAGTTCTCTCCCCATATGTCCTCAGCTTGTCATTTGGCATTTTTCCTTCCATTCTCCTTCTTCCAATTACGTCTCTACTTTTCCAGATGCCCAGAGCAATTTGGTTTGCCTGGCAATTCCCTTGTCTTGGGCTCCTCCTGGGGATATCTTAAAACATTAGAAAACATGGAATGTAAGAGCTACCAGAGCTGGATCCCCAAAAGGGCACCACAGTACCCCCTCCCCCAAGAAGTGCTGGGCTCACTTATTTTCCGGGAGCTCCTCTTACACATCCCAGCCCTCCCTGTAACTTTGAAGGAAAACCATTTGATAAATGTCTATGATTAGATTTCACCCTGGGGCCAGAATGTGATCCCTTGATCAGAACTTTCCCAAAGCAGGTTCTGAAATCTCACGGCTTGGGTTCAGATCTCAGCTTTACCACCTCCTAGCGCTGGGGGCGTGGACAAATTGGGGAGAGTAACAGTGCCTGCTTTGTGGGGTTGGGAAGGATTGAATGAAGTAACCCGAAATGAGCAAAAAGCCTGGCCAAGCGCCTGGTCCTGAGCAAGTTCCTCAAAAAGAACAGCTATTATTCGTATTGATTGTCATTATCAGAAGCAATTAACATGTATTCAACTAATCAATATAACCACTGCTTTATCCCCTTCTTTGATGTTTCCTCAACATTTCTGAGATAAAGAAGTTGATTAAAAAAAAAGTTGATTTTTTTTTAACCTGTTGATTTCCAAGAAGAAATACTGATTTTAAGAAATCAAAATATGTTGAGTGCCCACTTTTCTTTTGGCTGCAGTGGGGTTTGGTGGGAAGGCTATCTTTTGAGCTTTCACAAATCAAAGTCTCCTAGGTGGGTTTTTAAAAGGAATACTTGCTCGGCTTGGCAGCCAGAGTTCAAAGCCCTGGTGGTAAACTGTAAATGCTAGCCTTTAATTGTAAATGAACTCTCTGGGGCAACAGGGGTGTAGAGTCAAGTAAACACTAACACCTGATTCTGCTAGGATCACTAGTTGCCTTTTACAATCCAGCACCTTCCCCCTTCCCATTTTGCAGACCTGTTTTTGAATTGAAATACATCTTGGGGAAAGCTGGCTAAGGTTGTGAGTAATGGGGTTGCCCACACGGCTACCCCTGCAGTTGACTTCTCTCCCTTTGTCAGCAAGCTGTGCCTTATGAAGCTGTCTCTTTGGCATCTACGTCCTCCCCAGGGGGCTGGCCCAAACTGCAGGGTTTTACCTAGAGAATTTGTTTACTTTATTTCAGGAACATAAGATTTTATCTAAGGTGGTTTGACATGGCTCATAATATTGCTCTCCCTCCGCATAAACAGCAAATTCTTTCGGGTTCACACTGTTCATGTCTTGGGCAGCAGCTCTTCAAGGCTGTGCTGGATTATAGACCACTTTGTTTGTGGAATAGCTTGGGAAGCTTGGCACCATCGATTTGCATCAGTGCCTCCGGAATAGTCTTTGCCTTCTCCTTAAAGATACTATCGAAACTGTGAAATTCATTAAATAGCCCCAGAAATGGATCAGGTTATTTAACACAACATCCCTAATGGCGCAATATCTCAGCTGTCTGCACTGAGAGTGAACATTGTCTTGGATAGTGTTATCAGCCCAGGACACCCGCAATGAATATTGATCCCGAGCTTGTTACAGCCATCCCTTGCCATCAGGACAGGTCAGGGTTGGAACCCACGTAGCATCAAAGCAATTTAAAGACAGCACTCAGGCAGAATTTTAATGCCCACGTTGGAAAAACAAATCAACTCCATGCACAGAGGGAAGGTGGCTTGCTGGATATAGGAACACCTCAGGTACAAATATATGCGGGAGGATGTTAGTGAGTGAACACAAGACCAAACTGTACCTATCGGAGGTCTCACTAGCTCCTGGTCATTTACAAAGCAGGTGGCCAGAAAGACAATTCCCTAAGGCCCCCCTCCCCTCACCAAATTGAGGAATTTTGCCTGTTTGTTGGGTGGGGGACTTCTGAGTTGGGTGAGTCAAAGGGAGCATTTTCTATCCCTTCAATGTTGATGGAGACAGTGTGCTGTTTCTACCGCGTCATCTATTTCCAGAAGCCACACACGGTAACCGGTACTGCACTGAGCACGGGTATCAGAAATAGAGGGGAAAAAATAAAGGACAAGAACAATTAAAAAGAATTAAAAGAAGTTCTTAAGATTGAGTCTTAAAAAACGTGGCCTTTATATGCTCTTGTCTTTGTCTCCAATTTGTTGCTTCTCCCTTTGCTGCTCCTTTTCTATATTTAACACCTGTCGACCTCAAAGGAAAGGTGATTCATATCTTTTAAACAAAAAAAATTTTTTTTAAGATTTTATTTATTTATTTGAGAGAGAGAGAATGAGAGACAGAGAGCACGAGAGGGAAGAGGGTCAGAGGGAGAAGCAGACTCCCCGCTGAGCAGGGAGCCCGATGTGGGACTCGATCCCGGGACTCCAGGATCATGACCCGAGCCGGAGGCAGTCGCTTAACCAACTGAGCCACCCAGGCGCCCTTAAACAAAAATTTTTTGAGGCAGTTTATAAAGCAAAATGAAAATGACCCAGACTGGGGCTGCTCTTGGCCTTCTGCAGCCTTCCCTGTCTCCCTGGTTTGGGTATAGGGCGCCTCTGGAATGTCAGCCCACCTTCCGGAGGAAAATGGCTGCAAGGCTGCTAACAGAACAGATAAGACCCATCGTGGGAGGGCACAAATATCCCTTCTGGAGCTACCTTAGGGAGATCTATTTCTACCCTGAAGAACCCAAATGTGGAAGAAATATGAATGTGCGCGGGGGGGGGGGGGGAGTAACAGGAGGGTGAGCTCAATATGGGGAGGGAAGGAGAAAGAAAGGGAAATTTAAAAAAAAAATCAAGTGAGATCTGGGTGAGAAAGAGTTGTCAAAACAGAAAGCCAAGTACCCTATCAGTATGTGTTCCGGAAGGTTCTCTGATTTGCAATCCAGTTTCCTGGGTGCCACTGTTTAGTTCCAGGGTCACCTTTTCTTTGGTTTTCACAGGGCGTGCATTCCCTCTGGTGGGAGGTGGGCCAGGGGCTCGGGCAGGGCACTTCCCTTCCTGCTTTCCCGTAAAAGCACAATCCATCATAGCTTTAGGACTAGAGCGGGTTTGAATTTCGGCAGGGCTTTAAAGTCGGCAGGGAATACAGGGGCCGCCTCTGGGAGGGGCCACAGGTTTGAATGAGAAAAGCTACAAGGAACCGGCGCGTAGGGTCTTCCCTTCCATAACAGATGGGATTAACAGCGCCCCACCCACCCCTGCACTTTAATGAGCGAGTTTCTCCTCCTCTTCCTACAGCTACCTTCTCGGACAATATTAATTGCCAAGTCATTGTTTGGAAGCCCCATGGGGCAGGGAAGAAAGGAACAGCAGAGTTAGAAGTGGTTCTGGGCAGAGGGGTCGGAGAAGCCTCAGAATTTGCTGCGGGGGTAAATGCTTACTGCTCACAGACTGCTCCCCAAGCGACAAAAGGAGAAGGAATGTTAACATGGGTCTGGCTGGTGGAAGTTTCCTCCAAGGACTGATGTTCATCATTCCAGGGGACCTGGCGGGGCAGATGGGAGCCCGCTCGATTATCTCTGTTCTCTGACCTTACGCTCAAACCAGACAAGCATCTTTTAACTTTTTTTTTTCTTCTTCTTGGGGCTAGAAGGGGATGGGGGGGTCAAAGATGCAACCTGGGTCCCAGAGACCCAATTTCTGTTGCACATGATTGAATCTGTGACTGTGAGGAAGGACTGAAGGGCATCAGGGCTGTGCTTGGCGGCTCAGCGATCCAGGGCAGCCACCCTCACCAGGCCCATCTCACCTGGCTCTGAGCCCGCAACCCGCCAAGGTTCCCAAAGCGGCGGGACACCCTAGCGCGGGCTTGGATCTCTCCCCCAAACCCCTGCTGTTCTGTGACCCGGCGCCGCTAGGCTCCGGCTCTGGGCAGAAGGGAAAGCCTCGGCTCAGGGCAGGATTTTCCTCCTCCATTTCCGACATGGCAGGATATCCTGGAAAGGCTACTGGCCGGGGAAAAGCAGACCTCTCGGTTCGAATCCGGCCGCTGTCACCAGTCAGTAGTAACCTTGGGCAACGCACTTCTCACCTTCGAATCTCAATTTCCTTATCTTTAAATGGGGATGATAGTGTTGCCAGGCCACTCCCTCCTCACAGGGATGCTCGGAGAACCAAGTGAGATCGCGCAAGCCCAGGGGCTTTGTAAACTGTAAATTGTGGGAACACTAGAGCTTTTAAATCTGAGGTGACCAGGTCTGAGACCATCACTGTGATTCCCTGGCGGGGCAGGAGATGTGTGGAGCGTTGCCTTCAAGTAATCACTGCTGGCCTCGATTATATCCCCAATTCAAAGTCACCGGGGAAAAGTCACAAACCCAAGCCCAAGTCAGTGTGTGTATGGGGGGGGAGGGGAATCCCCAGGATGGAATGGTCCCGCGATCCCTCGCTCGCGCACATCCGGAGTCCCCGCGGGTCGGGCAGAGGCGCGCGGAGCCCGCGGCGGTGTATGGGCGCGCGCGCGCACCGGGCTCACGCAGGCGCCCCCGAGCCGAGGCGAGCTGCCCCAGCGCGGTGCGGGGCAGTCTTGGGGCCGCTGCGAGAGAGCTCTGCACGTGGCGGGGATCTGGGCCGCGCAAGTGCCAATCCGGGCGCAGCGCCCCCGCGGCTCTCTCCCAGCTCCGCCTCCGCGTGCCCCTCCCCAGATCCACTTGGCCGCCCCGACCCTCCTACTGGCTGGAGAGCTGCGGCCCAGCCACAGCCGAAGGCAAGCCAGAGCGCGGCCATCCCGGACCCCGCGCCGCCGGCCTCCGGCCCGTGGGAGGCGGGCATGCTGGCATGGCAGGACGGCGGGGCCAAGGCGGCTCCCTCCCACCACAAGATCTCCTTCTCTGTCCTGGACATCCTGGATCCGCAGAAATTCACCCGCGCTGCGCTCCCGGCCGTGCGCCCTGCTCCCCGGGAAGCCAAGAAAAGTTTGGCAGAGGGCGAAGCGGGGAAGGACGCCAGCCCAGGGGACTCAACTCGGCAGCGGGAGACCTCTGGTAAGGATGCGAAGCGGCCCCCGGGTCCCCGGAAGCCCCAGCCCAGATGATGCGATGGGGAGGCTGGGAGGTGGGTGGACACCCAGGGACCGATCGAGTGGCCGTTAGCGGAGCCTTCACCAAAGGGAGAAGGCTCACAGGACGAGGTGCAAGGCGTTGCCTTGTCTCTGTGTTGGAACTGAATTGCGGCAGAAAAGAGGCCCCCAGCATCCTGGGTCTGGGATTTGCCTCCCAAAGGCCGTCCCTGCTCACCGGCCAAACCACTAAGCACCACAGCTCTGTTTTGCTCGCAGGGGAAACTAAACAGCCAACGTCCACCTTATCCTGGCTCATTCATTTATCGGGCATATAACGCACCCGCCACGTGCCAGGGCCTAGACCACAGGTAAAAGTCATGGAAAACTTCAAAAACGGCGAGGGAGACATGATGAATACTGCCCCCATTTTATGGACGAGGAAGCTGAGGCTAAATCATGTGTCGGTGTCTGGAAGGGAGTGCGAAGTCAGGTTTACGCACCTAGTGGCCCACTTCCAACCATCTCGACACCTGCAGAGATTCCGCTGCCCCACGCGCTCTGCTCTCTCTCCCCAGACCCAGTCGTTGACTGGGGCGGGAGCAGGGGTGGGGCGGGGTAATGCGAGGCCTTTGGTCCTTCCTACTCGGAAGGTTTTTCCACTTACTCCTAACTCTGGCGGGCACCTGATGAGGGGTCTGGGAGAGTTTGTGTCTGGAAAGACGGACAAAAGACAGCAGCACCCGTGCTGGGTGGAGCGTGGGCGGGAGGTTCCCTGGAGGGACGCCGAGTCAGAGACGCAAGTCCGAGAGAGGCTGGATGCGGCACAGCCCCCCGCTTCTCCTCCCCAAGTTTGGCAGTGATTGGGGCTCCGGGCGCCTCTGGCGGCCGTGCTTGGGCCCGGGTAGTCCGCCTGGTAATTGTTCGGATCGCCCCTCGGAGGGGCCGCACTCCCCTCCCCCCACAGCCGTGATCGATATTCTATTACTGGCGCCTGCATATCTCCTGCCCGCAGCTTGCAGGTACCGACTTCAAACCCCCTTTCCCTGTCTGATCCTAATATTGTTCGATTAAAACTTACCTTTAATAGATGACATCTATCGATCGGGTCCCGCACAAATCTGAAACTCTATTAACACGGCAGGAGAGAGAAGATGGGAAAGAGGGAATTTCACTTTTAAAAGGGGGGGGGCGGAGGGAGCTTAATAACTTCTTTTTTAATTGCTAGGAGTTCCAGACCAAAATAGGCTTCTAGGGACTAGGGAGACGGAGCCTTAAACGCGTTTGACATCTCGATGTCTCAATGTACAGTGATCCTACCCGCCCAATACTGTCCAATATGGTCATTATATTTTCTTAATGGGGGTTGTCATTCATTCATTCAAAATTCATTTCTTCGACGTCAACTAGATAGCAAATGAGTCAAGGGCAAGAGGACACCGCACCCCTAAACCCCAACTCCTGGGAAGGGCTTGCGAGGATGTGTGATCGCGGGGTGGTGGGGGGAGCGAGAGGCGGGAGAGAGGCAGAGCTAGGGCCTCTGGGGAAGAGGAGGAGGGGGTCTGGCGACCCGGAGGGGCTGGGTCGTTCCGGGCTTCTGCTCACCCTCCCCTTCTCCACTAGATGCTGCGGACCGCGGCGCGGGCGCGTCGTCCCCCTTGGAGGGCTCCGATGCCGAGGAGGCGGAGGAGGAGGAGGAGGAGGAGGAGGAAGCCGACGACGCGGGCCAGCGGCGGCCGCAGGGGCGGGCTGCGCTCCTGCAAGCGGACCCGGCGCGCTCCCCCGAGTCCCGGGAGGCGGCGGACCCGGCGCGCTCCCCCGAGTCCCGGGAGGCGGCGTTGGCGGCGGCGGAGCCGGGCACCCGCGGGCTCGCGGGCTCCCCGGGCTCGCCCGGCTCCCCGCGGCCCCGGCGCCGGCGCGCCGAGCCCCGCTGCGCCAAGCCGAGGCGCGCGCGCACCGCCTTCACCTATGAGCAGCTGGTGGCTTTGGAGAACAAGTTCCGGGCCACGCGCTACCTGTCGGTGTGCGAGCGCCTGAACCTTGCGCTGTCGCTCAGCCTCACTGAGACGCAGGTCAAAATCTGGTTCCAGAACCGCAGGACCAAGTGGAAGAAGCAGAACCCCGGCGCCGACGGTGCGGCGCAGGCGGGGAGCGGCGCGCCCCAGCCCGGGGCGCCCGGGACGGCCGCTGGAGCGGGCGGCGGCGGCGGCGCGGGGAGCAGTCCCGGAGCCCCGGGCCCGGGCGCACTGCCCTTCCAGACTTTCCCCTCCTACTCGGCGGCCAACGTCCTCTTTCCGGCCGCCACCTCCTTCCCGCCAACGGCCGCAGCCGCCGGGGGCCCCTTTGCGTCCTTCCTCGGGCCCTCCTACCTGACCCCTTTCTACGCTCCGCACCTATGAACCCGGAGCTCCTCGGGGGTCCACTTCGTCGGGACTCACGAGAGATTGGCGTGGTCTCGGGTTTCCTCATTCCACCGAGGGGCGCCGACGCGCAGGGACCGCCCCCTCGTGGTGAGCGGGTGTCTGCGCGCCCCTTCCTTTCCAGCTGTCCCGACGCGCCACCAGAGGGCAGGGAGAGGCTGCCCGCCCGCTCCAGCCGCGCCCCTTCCCGCCGCGAAGACCCCCTGAATCCACGCGGTCCACAAAGGGGGTCAGGGCTCTGCCGTCTTTAAAAGTGTCCGGAGTGAAAGCTGTCCTCAACGCTTCCCGTTTCTGAACCTGGCTCTTCACTTTCCGTCAGGCTCAGTTCCGTCCAAGGGCTCCTTCCGAGAGTCTAGGTGTCCCGAGCAGGGCTAACACGGCTGCGGGGATGGAGATGCCAGGGAGCCAAGACTTCCTGCCCGCCGGTCGCTCACACTTAGGATGGAATCTTCTTCGAACATTTTAGCTCACTCGGAGGGTAAGCAGCTTCCCCCTTTCGGAGCGTATTGGTTCCCTTTTCATACTTGATTATTGGCCCAAACCCAGTGATTCCTCCCAGATACCGAACGAGCTGGGTCCACGAGCACACACACTGCCGCTGTGAAATGGACTATTTTTAAATGCACAAAACTGCACATTTTTAGATCTTCATTTAAGATTAAGACTTGAGCGCAGTTCTTGTTCCAAACAGACCCCCCACAGGCTGTTCCTGAGAGAATAGGTATCTTACTTTTCTGAGAAGACCAGAAGTTTCTGCTAGGCAATATAACGGCTTTGTGGTTAGACTTAGCTGCTGACGCAGGCGCGGTTCGGCTGTCTTGCAGGTTTTTGAGAGCAGCTTTGACCAACAGGCAATGGCCTCACATGCTTAAAATTGATAATGAAGGGACCACGGTTCAACTAAAATCTTTAAGTTTATGCCTGACGCTGTGTTTGATACTCTCATTGGTCTGTCCTGGCATTTCCTAGGCTCCCAAATAGTGAACAGAGCTGGGAAAGGACAGCTCCCCCAGTACACACAGGGCTCGGGTGTGTACTGGGGGAGTCATAAATTGGACTATTTTTTAAAGGCACAAACTCAACATTGTTAGAGCTTCATCTAGAGCCATTCTTGTTCCCAACAGACTCCGGGATGGCACAACATGCAAAAGGTTGTCAAGGGTGTGAAGGAAGTAGTTCTTAGGCTAAAGGAGGACTGTCATTTAGGCAATGTTTTGTCCAAGCAAAAACATTCCCATAATGAATTCAACCACGGGAACTTACTGTATGGCCCTTAGTTCCAACTGCTACTTTTATTATGTCCCTGAAAAAATTATTCTGTAAAATTCTCATGCCAGATTTATTTGGAATACTGCCTTCAGTTTTCTGTGTGATATGTTTGGAGTTCGTATCTCAGAAACCCCGAGGTTCCCAGCCAGGTCATGTCTGTTTCATTCTTACCTTTGTTACTTGAGGTGGGCTGATATCTACACGGATACCATACTGCTTGCTATTTTTGATAGCCTGTGCCATTAACAATTAAATTGAATGATCAAAGGCTTCTGATAAAGCAAGCCCAGTTTGGTGTCACGAACCCATGATACTATAATTTTGAAATATCTAGTTCTATTATTATCAGGAATGATAGAAAACATCCCGCCTTCTGCCAAATTAAATGAAAACTTCATATTCATCAGATGCTTACAAGATTTGAGAACGGGTATCCTTTAATTATATATGATGTGCTAATTACTTGTTTCCTTCTATGTTAAAGAAGAGTGTTCCCAGACAACCGCATTGTAACTTTCTAAAAGACAATTGATGCCAGATGAGATTAAAAATGCAGTTACTGTAGTTGAGAATGTTTTATTCACTTTACCTATTGAGAAACACCCCCTCAACAACTGTTCTTTAGTTTTTGAAAAGCAACATCCCATGTTTCATGAACAGGCAGTTCAAGTGCCCAGAGTCAAGATCTGTAACAAGAAGCTGAATTTCTGTAAGATGTGGGGAACATTTCATCTCTCTCGGGTACCAGCATCACAGAAGACTCCAGCAGGAGAGGGACTAGGGAGGGAGGCGGGAGGCTTATCTGTCTGTGGACTAGCATGGAGTGCTGTCATTCCTGACCTTTCTGGTTTCTACACATTGTGCCAGAGTAATGCTCCAAGTGTGTGACTTTGGACTTCTGATGCTTTGAAAGGCCCAGTGGCTTTCCGACCAAATCCTTAGACTCAATCAGTTGATGTGTTTGTCTAATAAATCCTTTTTGTAATGATTTCTCATTTAACTATTTCTTGTTCTCTATTAGCAGAGTTTTTAACTAATTTTATAATTATCGGAGTTTGTATAGATGTGTCTCCCTCCCCCCACCAGCTAGTCTCCAAAAATAGAGGGTATTTCTACCCTAACATGACTTTCTCATGCCATGCTAGATACTTCTTCAAACCCGTACTAGATAGACACATAGTGGCTACGCTAGCGCGCAGTATATACAAACACATGGGGCCATTTTCGTAGCAAAAGTGAAGTACCTTACAGAATTTTGTTAGTGGCTACAAATTAGATCAACCCCTACGTACCAGATTTTTAGGACATTAACTTCCTAGTCTTATGTTACAAATTCTTAATACCCCATAAAGAGACTGGTAAATAACTTTTTAGGCTTAGGCTGTCCATTGGTCGTAGATTTCTTTCTTTCTTTTTTTTTTTTTTTTTGAAAGATTTTATTTATTTGAGAGAGAGATAGCGAGAGCAGGAATACAAGCAGGGGGAGTGGGAGATGGAGAAGCAGACTTCCCGCAGAGCAGGGAGCCTGATGTGGGGCTCGATCCCAGGACCCTGGGACCATGACCTGAGCCAAAGGCAAACGCTTAACAACTGAGCTACCCAGGCGCCCCTGACTCTGATTTATTCTTGAAAATAAAGCTTGTAGGGGCGCCTGGGTGGCTCAGTCATTAAGCATCTGCCTTCGGCTCAGGTCATGATCCCAGGGTCCTGGGATCGGGCCCCATGTGAGGCTCCCTGCTCAGCGGGGAGCCTGCTTCTCCCTCTCCCACTCCCCCTGCTTGTGTTCCCTCGCTCGCTGTGTCTCGTCTCTGTCAAATAAATAAATAAATAAAATCTAAAAATAAATAAATAAAATAAAGCTTGTTGCCACTAAAGGAAGTACATTCTGGAGCCACCCAGGCACCCCTTGGTCGTAGATTTCTGATGTTAAAAATGACCATTGCAGGGACGCCTGGGTGTCTCAATCAGTTAAGCGTCTGCCTTTGGCTTGGGTCATGATCCCAGGGTCCTGGGATGGAGTCCCTCATTGGACTCCCTGCTCCGCGGGGAGTTTGCTTCTCCCCCTGCCCCACACCTCCATTCCTCCTCACGCTCTCTCTTTCTCTCTCTCAAAAAGAAATAAAATCTAAAAAAAAAAAAAGTGACCATTGCAGATCCCCACTTGAAACCACACAGCCAAGGAGCCACATGAGTTTAAGGGAGTGAGTGAAAAGCCTGCCATACATTGAGAAATCCCCATCCATTTTATGGGCACAGATCAATTTAGTGTATTTGTCTTTTTTTTTTTAAGATTTTATTTATTTATTTGACAGAGAGACACAGCAAGAGAGGGAACACAAGCAGGGGGAGTGGGAGAGGGAGAAGCAGGCTTCCCACGGAGCAGGGAGCCCAACGCAGGGCTCGATCCCAGGAGCCTGGGATCATGACCTGAGCCGAAGGCAGACGCTTAACGACTGAGCCACCCAGGCGTCCCAAGTGTATTTGTCTTTTTAAGAAGTAACTGATAAAACCTGCTTAACTACCTTTAAACATTATGAGTAGGCTAAAAGATATTCTTCAGTAAACGCTAATAAGTACACTTTTAAAAAACATAATTCCACCTTAAAGTCAGTTGAAGGGAAGCACCTAAGAGTCAATGAAGTGGGAAGACCCAGACTCAGGCAAAGAGAAACCAGAAAGTGCCCCCCTCCCGCCTCCAGCTAGAAGCTGGAGGCAAATCCCAGAGGAGCCCAGTTGTGGAGACAAGGGGAGGGAGAGCCTTGGAAGGAGGGTCGCTTTCGGGGTCAGCCATGCTTGCCACACCTAACCCTCTCTTGGGCTGTGATTTTCAAGGACTACATGTTCAAAGCCACTTCTACCCTTCTGTAGATATATGATTACAGAGTATCTGTGTGGAAAACACAGAGTTTGGTGCCTGGCACAATGAAGGTATTGTTATTCCACTTGAAGCTAGAAAGGACATTAAGCATGCTGTCCCTAACCCAACCACCTCACCTACAAAATTTTTATTGCAGTATAATAAACATAGAGAAAACTGAAAATATCAGGTGTGTACGGCTTGGTGCATTTTTGCGAACAGAATACACCTTTATAGGAGTGCCTGGCTGGCTCAGTTGGTAGAGCGTGTGACTCTTGATCTCAGGGTTGTAGGTTGAAGCCCTGCTTTGGGTGTAGAGATTACTTAAAAATAAAATCTTAAAAAATATATATATACCTTTATAATCAGCACCCAGATCAAGGAACAGAACATGATGAGCATCTCAGAGGCCCCTTGTGTCCCCTTCCAATAATTACCTCCCCCAGTGTAACCGCTATCCTGACATCTAACAGCATTGATGAGTTGTGCCTGGTTTTCTTTTCTTCTAATTATAAAAATGGAATCCTACGGTATGTACTTTTTTGTGCCTAGATGTCTTTGCTCAACATTATTTATGAGTTTCATCCATGTTGTGGTATATGGTTGTAGATGATTCATTCCTCTTGCTGTTGGCGTATTATCATATTTACAACTTATTTATCCATTCTACTGTGGGTGGGTAATCAAATACTCTTTCATTGTTTTGATCACTGTCTTACACACTTCTTTTGGTAACTATATCTTTATACTTTGATTTGTAATATATCCAGCAGGGGGATTCCTGGGTGCGCATATGCCTAGCTTTAGTAGATACAGCCAGTCAGTTTCCCAGTGTGGTTGTAACAGTTTGCATTCCCACCTGCAAGGAAGGAGAGTTCCAGGTGTTCCACATGGGAATGACCACCTTTGTCATTCGATGATTTTGGAAGCTATGTAGTCGTGTCACACTCTGGTTTTAAATTTCATTTCCCAACAGGTTATGATGTTACCATCTCTCTAGATGCCTGTTGGCCACTGGGGATCTGTTTTGGTGAAGTGCCTAGTTCATATCTGCCCACTGGTGAAATAAATTGAGTCTTAGAGAGGAGGTGACTTACTCAAGGTCGTCCAGGTTACCTAAGAAACTGAGATGCAGTGAGGTTATATGACTGACCCAAGGTCACACAAAGAGTAAGAGAAGAGCAGAGACTGAAAGCTGGGCCTAATAACTCCAGGATGATTTAAAACAAAATTTTTTTTTAACTGGGAATATTCACAGGGTCTCAACTATCACCCCATAAATTACTTTATTAATTACAAATGAAAATGGGGTTTCTCTACAATGGTAAAATTGGGGATATCACCTTGACCTTCACCAAATGAGACAAATTGATATCAGATCCCTCTTGGTGTAATCAGGATGATTTAAATTGTACTTCGGGCCACCAAACATATAAAATATTTGGTAAGTTTTTTTTTTTTTTTAATGACCTGACAGCTGTTTGGGCATTTTGTAATACTTAGACAGGTAAGTGTCAGTATTAGAAAGAAAGGGTATTCCATTGCTCCTCCTTCCTCTGTCCCCTGCCTCTTTCCTTCTTGCCACAGACCCGTACGGAGCACCCATTCTGTGCCAACTCTTTTGGATGGTGGGAATTTATTGATTTATTGAGTTCCCAGGCACAGAGTAGATTACAGTCTGTGTGTTCTTATCTTTTCTGCAACCATGGTGGTTTGTGGAGCCAAAAAGAGGACCACCCTTTATTTCCTCTCTACCACTTAACTAGCTCTGCAATCTGATGTGAGTTTCCGCAAGTTTTCTGAGCCTGATAGGCACATAATACGCTCTCTAAATGTTAAAGTTCTTCCTGCCAATGTATAAATTGGCTTCTGCAGGTAACCGACTGAGCCAGCCAGGCTCCCTGGGGATTAGGGTTTAAATAAACGCTCTTCCGGGCAGCAGCTGATCACACAACACTCATCCTTTGCGAGACTTAACCTGGCCAAGAACACTGGGGGCGGGAGAGGACAGTAGACAGTCCACACAAAAGAGCTGAGTGGACAATCTTAGAAAATTACTTATTTTTACAAAATCGATTCCCTTCTTGTGAGCCATTTTCTTTCATGTATAGTTAATACATTTACAAAATGTTCTCTTTGCTTCTAAATAACTAGCAGATCCTGAGGCAGAAGGGGCCCGTTTGGGGGAGATTTAGATAGCATTTTCAGAACAGAATACTCATGAGGTCCAAAATTACCACAAATGTGCAGGAAGGTTTAAGACTAATCATTAAAAGGCTAGCTTACCCCCTTTTGGAAAGTTCTCTTCTTTCACAAATGCATTTTTTCCAAGGGGTTCTAGTTTTGCATAGGGGGCTCTCTTTGGTCCATCATTATTGTGGCTGGCTAAGTCACCCTAAATTCTCAGGGATTCAGAATACTTAGTTCCTAGGAATATCTCTACAGAAAGAAGGAAACAAATCAACTCCTCTTGGAGCCTAAAAATCCCTACTTACCGCTAAGCAAGATTCTGATGGAATCTTTCTAAAGACATCAAAACAAAGTTCAAGCACCCCTCTGATTTGAAATTAGCTTCCTTCCGTATAAATCAGTACAGTAATATTGGTGAATAGGAGCGAACAGCAATTACTCAGGAGATATCACAAAGATGGCTTGTCTGATAAATTCACAAGCTGACCTAATAAAAATACCTTACATGTGAGTCACACTTCTTAATCTTTCAAAACACTTTAAGTTCTTTAGGCTTATTTATTTCTTAAAAAGATTTTATTTTTAAGTAATCTCTATTCCCATGGTGGGTCTCGAACTCACAACCCTGAGATCAAGAGTCTCAGCCCCACTGACTGAATCAGCGAAAAAAATCACAATTTTTTCTAACTGTGGAAAAATATACATAACATAAAATTTACCATTAAAGTGTTCAATTTAAAGTGGCATTAAGTATATTCACAATGTTAGGGCATCTGGTTGGCTCAGTTGGTTAAGCGACTGCCTTTGGCTCAGGTCATGATCCTGGAGTCCCGGGATCGAGTCCCGCATCGGGCTCCCTGCTCAGCGGGGAGTCTGCTTCTCCCCTGCCCCTCACCCTTCTCATGGTATCATTCTCTCTCTCTCAATAAATAAATAAAAATCCTAAAAATAAAGTATATTCATGATGTTAATGCAACCATCATGTCTATATGGTTCCAGAACTTTTTCATCACCTCAAGCAGAAACCCTGTTTCCATTGAGTAGTAACTATCCATTCCCCCTAAGGTGCCTACACCTTAGCAGCCACTAACCTGCTTCCTCTATGCATTTGTCTTTCCTGGATATTTCAAAAAATGGTTCTTTTTTTTTTTTTTTTCCAGAGAGACAGACAAAGTGAGAGAGGGAACACAAGCGGGGGGAGTGGGAGAGGGAGAAGCAGGCTTTCCGCGGAGCAGGGAGCCCGATGTGGGGCTCGATGTGGGGCTCGATCCCAGGACCCTGGGATCATGACCCGAGCCGAAGGCAGACGCCTAACGACTGAGCCACCCAGGCGCCCCTCCTGGATATTTCATATAAGTGGGATCATATAATACGTAGCCTTTCGCACTTAGTTTCTTTCTCACATAATGTTTTCAAGGTTCATCCATGTGTTTGTACTTCATTGCTTTTAGTGGCTGAATTGATAAATCACATTTTGTTATCCATTTATCAGTTGATGGACATTTGGGTTGTTTCCACATTTTGGTGATTGTGAATAGTACTGCTATGAACATCTGTGAAACAGTTTTTGTTTCAATGCCTGTCTTCAGTTCTTTTCTTTTTTCTTTTCTAAAGATTTTTTATTTATTTATTTGACAGAGAGAGTGAGAAAGCCCAAGCAGGGGGAGCAGCAGAGGGAAAGGGAGAAGCAGGCTCCCCGCTGAGTAGGGAGCCGGATGCGGGGCTCCATCCCAGGACGCTTGGATCATGACCTGAGCTGAAGGCAGACATTTAACCAACTGAGCCACCCAGGTGCCCCTCTTTTTTTTTTTTAAGTTTTTATTTATTTATTTGACAGAGACACAGTGAGAGAGGGAACACAGCAGGGTGAGTGGGAGAGGGAGAAGCAGGCCCCCCCTGCTGAGCAGGGAGCCCAGTGTGGGGCTCCATCCCAGGACCCTGGGATCATGACCTGAGCCGAAGGCAGAGGCTTAACGACTGAGCCACCTAGGCGCTCCTCTTTCTTTCTTTTTTTTTAAGATTTTATTTATTTGACAGAGACAGAGAGAGCATGAGTTGGGGGGGGGGTGCAGAGGGAGAGGGAGAAGCAGACTCTCCGTTCAGCAGGGAGCCCAACTCAGGACTCCAGGATCATGACCTGAGCCAAAGGCAGCTGCTTACCAGACTGAGCCACCCAGGTGCCCCAGTTCTTTTCGATGTGTAATTAGGTGTGGGATTGCTGGCTCACGTGGTCATTCTGTATTTAAGCTATTGAGGAATCCCAGATTATTTTACACGGCTGCTAGACCATTGTACATTTCCCACCAGCAATGTATGAGGGTTCTGATTTCTCCATATCCTTGCCAACACTTTTTATTATTGTTGTTTTAAAATTAAAACCAATCTAGTAGATGTAAAGTGTGTCTCAGTGTAATTTTGATTTGTATTTCCCTAATCACTCAACAGTATTGAGCATCTTTTCATGTACATGTTGGCCATTTATATATCTTTGGAGAAATGTGCCTTCAAACCTTCTGCTCACTTTTTAATTGGGTTGTCTTTTTGTTGAATTTTAATAATTCTTTATATATTCAAAACACACATCCCCTTCCCCCCTTTTTTTGTACATTAAAATAAACATACAGTCCAAAGACTCTCTCCTCCCATCCTTTGCACAAACACGTATTGGGCACCAGCTGTGTGCCAGGTGCTACTCTAGCATCTGGAAGTGCAACAGAAAGATCCTGGCTGGGCACGGGAGGGGAGGTCGGCGAAGTGAAAGTCGCAGAGAGCTATGCACTTGGTGCGGCAGAGTGTAGAAAATGCCATGGCCTTCTCATCAGCTGTTTCTGTATGAAGGAACACTCTCCTTTGCACTGATGTCATTTGGAATTCAGGCTGGAAATAAATATATCACTACCACCACCTTTACCATGCTTGCTCTCTACAGATCTGGTTTATGTTTTACAAAGGTCTTGCCAGGCCTTTGTGATTCCCAGGGTGTGGCAAAGTATCATTACTGTAGAAGTTAATGGTATTAGCAGGGTAAGTTCAAAGAATCAGAGTTACTTGTTTTCCTGAGATGAATCGTAAGTGCTTTTTTCCCCTTACAGACTTGTGAGCTTCATCATGGTTTTCCAGACTAGTTTTTTTTAAAAGATTTTATTTATTTGAGAGAGAAAAAGCAAGAGAGAGCACGATGGGGGGGGGAAGGGCAGAGGGAGCAGGACAAGCAGACCCCCTGCTGGGCAGGGAGCCTGGTGACAAGGGGCTAGATCCCAGGACCCCGAGATCAGGACCTGACCCAAAGGCTGATGCTTAACCTACTGAGCCACCCAGGCACCCCCCAAAATAATTTTAAGTAGAACTACTTTCACTGGCTTAGAGAAATGTATTCCTTCCTGGCAGCAAGGTTTATGGAGTATAAACCCATGTAATTTTATCTGACAGCTAATTCCTAATTTTTCTTTCACTTCCAGAGGGCAAAAATACTATATTTGAATGACAGCTTCGTGGCAGGACAGATATAAGATGTTTTGTCCTATCTTTCTCTTTGGAAGCTTAAATAATTAGCAACCATACCTGCAGAAGCTGCTGGGCCCCCGATGCAGATACTTATTTTCAAAGCTACATCAGATCCCACATGATCCTTCTTTGCTTGCTGTGGGTCAGGCACTGTGTCCCTGGGAGTACAATGGTGAACAAGACAGACCAGATCCCTCCCCTTCAGTCCTGCCACAGTGGTCTTCCTGCCTTTTTGATCTCTGATCTTTCAGAATAAAACATAGTGAGTCTGCACCCCCAATATATGTATTTGCTTAAATTGTACATGTTTACTACAGTGCTAGTAGATTATTTGCATTGCAAAATAAAAATATACTTTGAAAAGGATAAGATTATAAAATATAAATTGAATTTCTAACATTTGTTCCGGCACATCCCTATTTATCTTACACTCCCTTCCTACGTTTTAAAGGTTGGTGTCTTGGGGGCACCTGGGTGGTTCAGTCAGTTGAGCATCCGACTCCTGTACTCCTGATTTCGGCTCAAGTCATGATCTCAGGGTCACGAGATGGAGCCCCGTGTCAGTCTCTGGGCCCAGCATGGAGTCTGCTTGTCCCTCCCCCTCCCCCCCGGCTTGTGATCTTGCTCTCTCTGAAATAAATAAGTAATAAATAAACAAATAAATAAACAAACAAATAAATAAATAAATAAATAAATAAAAAAAATCCTTATTTATTTATTTTTAAAGATTTTATTTGTTTGTCAGAGAGACACAGCGAGAGCAGGAACACAAGCAGGGGGAGTGGGAGAGGGAGACTCAGACTTCCCGCCGATCAGGGAGCCTGATGTGGGGCTCGATCCCAGGACCCCGGGGTCATGACCTGAGCTGAAGGCAGACGCTTAACCGACTGAGCCACCCAGGCGCCCCAAATAAAATCTTTAAAAAAAAATAAAATAAAGATGGGTGTCCTGGCAGACAAGATGATTCCTGACACATTGCTCTTCTCTGCCTGGGCGGTGAGCTCCTTCTGCAGGGGACGCCTCACTATATCACTTAGCACCTGCTACAGTTTATATTCTGTCATTGTCTGCTTCTTTCATCTGGGAGAGTCTGCCTGTTTCTTTTTCTGTCTCTCTCCTTCCCTGCCAATTCACGCATATATTTTGGGGATCTTTTTACCTCTCACACTGGAATATGCTGGCACTCAATCAATTGCTATTAAAGGACTGAAACATCTTCCACTTTTTGGTTAGTCTAATTTTGTTGTTTTCTTTGGTGTCTGGGGATGATTCTGTTTCCATAACTTTTTCAGAAATTGGGTAACAAATCTGAGTCAACATCACATTAAAAAAGAAGTTGTTCATAATTTTTGCTTCGCAATGGAAGTAATTTTCTTCTTTCTAGTCCTCCTAGGTGGGTAAGGTCAATAAAACCAACTATTTAGAAAAATGACCATGCAGGTGAATGTTGCAGTGGGAAATTGCTCTAAGTTTTCTAACAGCTTTCAGTTTCTGCGCTACCCACTGCAGACCAGCACCAGTCCAGGGACCACACAGGAGTAGCCTGCTTTACTCTTTCTCCTCTGAGACCAGGATTTAGAGTCTTAGCCTTGAAATTGGAAATGCAGGCCAGTCCTTTGACCCAGCAATCCCACTTCTAGGACTTTATCCTACAGACACACCTTTATGAAATGTCAGAGAGGAGGTTATCACTTGTGATACTGTTTGCAATAACAAAAGATTGGAAATAATCCAAGTGTCCCGCAATGGGACGATGTATGCAACTATAAACAAAAGAATGGGGGCCGTCTCTCCGTATTGACCTAGAGGGAGCTCCAGGCCATATTAAGTGGCAAGGTACAAAGAGCACATGTAACCTGCTTTCTTGGGTGTTAGAAAGTGGAGGAAATAATGGTATGCATTTGTATTTGCTTCTATTTGTATGAAGTATCCCTAGGAGGATTAACAAGAAGCTATATAAAGGGTTGCCCACTGTGGGGGATACCGACTGCATTGGTTTGGGGCAGGAGGAAGACTTCTTGGGGTGTACTGTTCATTTGTAAATGAGGCAAAGGCATTAACCATTTACAAAACAAAAAGAAGTTGTTTGGGAGAGAAAGAGTCAGAGAGGGAAGTAGTTCTACAGACTTAGTAAAAAAAAAAAACAAAAAACAACAACAACAACAAAAAAAAACCCCAGCTAGATAGTTTACACAATTGGAAGGTTTCCAAAGTTCCTTCAAATAGCACTCTTTGGAAATTGAGAAGAAAATTGGGACTGTCTTTCAACAATATGCCCAGTGGAGCACTGGGCTACCTCCCCGGATTTATCACAAGCTTCCTTTAGAAAATTAAACATGTGGGAAGGTATGACCAGAGTTTGTTCATGGACCAGAAGAAGGCCAGCTCAGAGTCAGGTTCTTAACATATAATCCAGCCCGACTGTGCTTCCCAAACTCCAAGGAGGCTATGCAAAAACTCTACGGTGGTCATGTGCTGGCCCAGAGTGGGAACAGCGTCTGAGGCATCTGAGCAAAACTTCATCAACTATTAAAAAGAAGTTGCCTTTTCCAAATAAAATTTACTCCAGCAGATCCCAGTTGTAAAATATTGTTGCCTGTTTAACTTCTCTAGCTTTCTAAGCACAATACATGATTTACCCAGATTTCAGCAGGAATCTGTAGAAGATGGAAGAGTCAAGACCAGATGATGATCATGAGGACTTATAAAAGAACCTTTACTCATCACTGTAAATAAAAATAATAATGCCACCATGGTTTGAAACGCTGGGTAGCTTCGAGTTAGCTGGGTGTTTGAGAGTGTCACATCTGTCTGTGATCCTCAGGACAACCCACTTTACAAGGTGGGTAAATGAGCCGTGGGGTCTCAGGTTACCCAGCTAAGGAGTGGAGTCAGGATAGACTTCTGGATTGTCCGACTTCAAATAAAAGTTATCCAAGTTTTGGCACTCAGAGTTGGCCTTCATGGAATCAATAAAAAAAATCATTGCAAAATACACTGAGCTTCTTGGTACCTGGATAGATAAGGATGTAAATATTTAACTAGTACTTGAGGTTTCTCTTATTTTTTAAATTAATGAGCAAGGCAAATATTTTCTAATGTAAATGGCTGCAAACTCCCTACTTAAATTTATGTAAAAATTTTTACTTTAACTTTTCTGTTCTTTTTTTTTAAAGATTTTTTAATATATTTTTTAACAGAGAGAGAGACAGCGAGAGAGGGAACACAAGCCGGGAGAGTGGGAGAGGGAGAAGCAGGCTTCCCAAGGAGCAGGGAGCCCGACGCGGGGTTCGGGGTTCAATTCCAGGACCCTGGGATCATGACCTGAGCCGAAGGCAGACGCTTAATGACTGAGCCACCCAGGCGCCCCTTAACTTTTTTGTTCTTAGTTGAAATTCCTTCTTTTTTTTTTAAAGATTTATTTATTTATTTATTTATTTATCTATTTATCTATTTATTTATTTATTTTAGGGAGGTGGGGAAGGGGCAGAGGGAGAGAGAGAGGTTGTCAAGCAGACTCCCTGGTGAGTGGAGAGCCCTGACGGGTTTGGATCTCAAGACCCCGAGATCATGACCATGAGATCGTGACCTGAGCCAAAAATCAACGGAATTAGCTGACTTTTCAGGTCCATGAGCTGAGTCTCTCTTTAAACACTTGTTGTTGAGCTGATTGAAATGGGCTTCCCCTCTAGGTGGGTGAACCGAATCAGCCTGGTTGATGATTCTTTTTGGTATTTCCCATTCTTTCTCTACTTAGCTTTCCAGGCACACAGTGTCCTTCAGCTGTTGTGACCAGCGCCCAAGCCCTCTCAGAGGCTCCCCTTCTGGACCCAGTTGAGATACGGAGGTCTCATGACCCGTGCTAGGGACTGGTCCACCTCCTTCTCTCCAGCACTCAACTTTATAAACTTACCACACCAAGTGACATTTCTTCAGCACTTAGATAAGTAACAATAATGGTTTGAAGTGTCCTCTTTTCTTCAACCCAAGCTTCTAGGGCTTTAATCTGAATGGCTGTTACTAGTGTAAGAGCGGGGAGGGCTTTGGGCAGCCTGGGCTTTTGGAATTCCAGGATCATACTCCCATAATGGCCACTGGCTCTGCCACGAATTCCTGCCCCCAGGAATGCAGTGTAGAATAATCATTCCTACTAAGAACACCATGAAGATGGGTTCTGGGAAGCTGTAAAAATCCTGCAAAACAGGTTCAACCTTCAAGGGCTTTAGAGTCTCTGTGGGATGATAGGATATAGTTAGAATTAGAAGTATATGGTAGTGCAACAAGGACCGCAGGTGAGTGACCCCTGTGGCCTTTGTCACCAGGGAATGTGTCATGTGGAGGACAGGAGCTACAGCTAGATTTCTTTCTTTTTTTTCTTTTTAATATTTATTTATTTATTTTAGAGAGAACAAGGGTGTGCATGCAAGCAGGGGCAGAGGGAGAGAGAGAGAGAGAGAATCTCAAGCGGACTCTCCACTGAGTGTGCAGCTGGATGCGGGGCCCAATCCCACAACCCCAAGGTCATGACCTGAGCCAAAACCAAGAGTCAGACGCCTAACTGACTGAGCCATCCAGGTACCCCATGTACCTGATTTCTTTTTTAAAGATTTTATTTATTTATTTGACAGAGAGAAAGAGGGAGAGAGAGCACAAGCAGGGGGAGCAGCAAGCTCTCCGCTGAGCAGAGAACCCGATGTGGGGCTCGAACCCAGGACCCTGGGATCATGACCTAAGCTGAAGGCAGATGCTTTACCGACTGAGCCACCTAGGTGCCCCATGCACCTAGATTCAGCTGCTGGGGAGGGAAAGTAAATACTCCTGGCAGGCAGACTCTCCTATCAGAACCAGTATTTCAATTGCAAAATTTCTGAATCTCTGCCTGTTGTCCCCAGTTCAGAACTAAGTTCAGAAATTTACCAGCTACTCTGCTCCAGCTCTCTTAACTACTTTGCTTACCTTGCTCCTGCCAGATCCCTTCTTGTCTTAAAGAGGTTTACTCTCCTCCAGATATAAATGTCTGCCCCAGCTCAGTGCAGCAGCAGCAGGAGGGACAAGTCATGTGTGTTGTTGATTTTTTTGTGGGAAGATATCTTTTTAGGGTGAATATAATCTGGGGGAAGGAAAATTTCTCCTGCTGGGTCAAAATCACCAAATACTTCTTTTCTGAGTCTCTTTACCAGGCTTTCTCTTTGCTTGTCAGCTTGGATTTTTCCTTTTTAATCCATCCAAGGCCAAGTGTATGTAAGCTATATACTGATAACAAGTAGTAACAAGTCGGACAATGAAAGAAGTAGTGAAAAGTCAGAGGCCTGAAGAATCCATAAATCATTTTTCTGGTCACTGAGTAATTCAGAGTTGCCTATGGGAGAAAAATGAAGACTTGTTTCCTCTTTTGTATAGTTTTAGCTTTTTTAGATGGTCAAGGTTGCCAGTTCCAGTTCACTCCTGTTGAAAGAGCACTTCCTGAACTTCTTCTTTCTCACTAAATTGACCCATATGCTCTTGCCTGATTCAAAACTTATTGCAGAACCAGGCATGTAGGCACTCAAAGGACTTTTGTTGAGTGAACTAATGAAATTAATTTAGGTGTTGGGTATCAGCTATAGGGTCAGTCTTTTTTTTTTTTTTAAAAAAAAGATTTTTTTTTTTATTTGAGGGGGAGAGAGAGAGCTCGAGCAGGGGCGAGAGGCAGAAGCAGAGGGAGAGGGAGAAGCAGGCTCCCAGCTGAGCAAGGAGACCTACTCCGGGCTGGATCCCAGGACCCCAGGATCATGACCTGAGCTGAAGGCAGACACCTAACGCCACTGAGCCACCCAGGCGTCCCTATAGGGTCAGTCTTTATATCTCCCAGATTTATGGCTCCTGAATAGTTAATTACTTGAATCTATGAACAGCTTTAGAGGCTCAAAAATCTTTGTCAAGTATGTTCTGTTTAAACGTTTCTAGACTGTACAAGTGAAAAGCATACAAATAGAACAGCTGTTTCTTGGTTGAAAATAAACTGCTTTCCAGTCCAGGGCTCCAAGGTCCCATTATGCTGCAAAATAACCTGGTAGTAGAGAAACCATAAAATATTATCATGTTCTTTGTACCTATTGCATTTTTCTGATAAGAGAGAAGAGATAAAACCCAGACATTCTCAGGAGTTTCTTACATATGGAAACTTTTTTGTTAAAGAGTATCTTGTCTGTGAGTCCAAAGGCAATGCAAGATATTTTGACGTTACACTCAGATCTTGGGTATCACGTTCCCCTTCATAACTCAGAAACACCTGCCCCTACTTGCCAAGGCTTAGGAGAGGTTTCCTGGGCTCTGTAAGATATCCAAGAACTGGGCTTGGCTCTATATACCTGCCCAGGATTGTAGAACAGGACCTTAGAGAAAACGATCCCTCTCTGACCTGTTGGGCAGAATGACCTAACTTCCAAGAAATCACACAGTGTTCAGGGTTGTGGAGGGACATCAAAGAAGTAAAAGGCAAAGTCTTGCTCTCAGTGAGCTCCAGAGAGTGCGTGGCTGTAACAACTGGAGTAAGTGACCTCGGTCTAGGGCAGGGGGAGCCAAGGAGGACTGAATCCCTTTTGGTGTCTTGGTCTGGACATCTGCAGACGTAGGCTCTGCTGTTTACAGCTCTGCTTCTGTGCCCACACCATTTTCCAGCCCTGACCTCGTAGCTTTGACTTTACTTTCTACTCAGCTAAGACTAATCTTAGTTTCTTATGTGTGTTGAATGTCTTCCATTTGCCTCTCTACCCCATCTACTCTCCACCCTTTCCCACGGAGTCTGTGTTCTTGGGAGAGTAACCTGCAGAGACTTCCTTAAAGGGGCTCCCTAGGTCTCTGGCTTCCGAATGTGTTCAGCCCATGGAGAATTCTGGTAGGAGGTTGGAAGTCGGTCGGGATGCTTATCACCTCGGAGCCCTCCCACTGGTGTCACTGATGACCACAGCTCAGGCAGGTAGCCTCTCCTTTCTTCTTCTCTTTGGGTTTTGGGAACCAGCCTAGGGTTGACAATGGTGCACTGAGTCCAGGTTACTTCCCCACCCTTGTGGTTTACCAGTCCATGCTTAAATAATTCCTTTAACAAATGCACCTCAGATTTCCAATTTGGAGTGTGCCATTTGTTTCCAGCGGGGGTCCTGACTGATCACAATGGTTTCTTTTTCTTTCTTTCTTTCTTCCTTCTTTTTCTTTTCTTTTTTTAAGATTTATATATTTAGGGGCGCCTGGGTGGCTCAGTGCTTGGGCGTCTGCCTTTGGCTCAGGTCATGATCCTGGAATCCCAAGATCGAGTTCCGCATCATCAGGCTCCCTTCTCGGCGGGAAGCCTGCTTCTCCCTCTCCCACTCCCCCTGCTTGTGTTCCTTCTCTCGCTGTCTCTTTCTCTCTGTCACATAAATAAATAAAATCTTTAAAAAAAAGATTTATATATTTATTTTAGAGGGAGAGCACCCCCCCCCAGTAGGGGGAGGGGCAGAGGGAGAATAGCTCAAGCGGACTCCCGGCTGAGCTCCCAGGCTCCAACTCACCACCCAGAGATCATGACCTCAGCGGAAATCCAGAGACTGAACCACGCAGGCGCCCCTGACCACGATGGTCTAAGGAAACACGGTGCGGTCCTTTGTCCCTGCAGCTGTCTTGGACTGCGCACTGAGAAGGGCAGTGGCACACGGGGCTGGGCTGCCTCTCACCTGCGGAGTGACCCTGGGCAAGTCACTTTCCCTCTCCCAGTCTCTGGCTTCCAATATATAACAAAAATGGTGGAGGCAAAATTATGTCCAAGTCCCTTCCTATTCTCATACGAGATTGTCCTGGACTGTCCATTTTGAGTTCTGAGTTTTAATTATGACTTGTGGAGGGCGCCACAGACAAACTTACACGAGGTGTGTCGCGGTCATTTAAGTGTCTACCCGCAGCACGAGGAGGTCGGCAATATGTTTTCCAGCGGCCGTGATGACTTCTGGGGGTGGGTTCAGAAGCGCAACGGGGTTCGAGGGGTCCCGCAGCTGTGTTTGGGGTGCAGCTGGGTGGGCGCCCCACAGAAGGCTCTGCGTGGCAAGGGACAGGGAGCACGGCCGGGAGCGCAGGGCTGGAGGTCCTGCCGGTCATCCAGACCCTCGCGGCTGGGACCCTGGAAACTCCGGGAGGCCGAGACCCAGCAGGCATTCCATCCCTTAGGGCCTCGTCTTCCCTCCAGCAACAGGCAGACAGTGAGCGACCGGCCGAAAGGCAGCGGCCAGGCCTGCGCGGGAGCGCCAGGGACCCGGCGGCGGCCCAGAGCAGCCCCGCCCAGGAGATGCGGGAGCCGCTCGAACCGCGGTGGGAGGCTGGGTCCGCTCGGCGCCGCAGTCAGGCGGGCGGGGCGGAGGGCGGGCCCACGGCGATTGGTGCCCAGCCCTCCGGCGCCAGCCAATGGGTGGCGAGGGCGTCCCGAGGGCGGGGCGGAAGCCGCGTCTTAGGCTCTGTGACGCGCCACCGTCGCGCTGCTGTGCTGTGGACGACGCGTGTCCCGGGCCGGCGTCGGAAGCCCCGCCAGGTATCCGCGCTATCGCGGAGGGGCCGCGGCTCGGGCCGGGACCGGGGTATCCCAGACGGCGGCCGGCGAGGCGGCCGACGCGGGCGGCCTCGGCCTCGGTCTCGGGTCGGGGGTCCGGGGAGGCACCCGCCGAGGGGGCGCGCTGGGCCTCAGCCGGGGGGCAGGCTCCGCCTCTGCGGCCGTTTTACGCGGCTGGCGGCGGGCACTGCGGGGCCGGGGGCAGCGGGCGGACGCGCAGCCTCGGCGGGCGGGGCACGCGGCGCATCCCGGTCCGGAGCGGCGGGCGGCCGAGGGAGGCAGGAGGCAGAGAGAGGCTGAGGATGTGGCACCTCCGCCTGCCAGAGCAGGCGGAGCCGGGCGGGTCCTCGGCCCTCCGCCCTCCCGGCCCGCGGCCCCCCAGCGCTCCGGGGTCTCTGCGCCTTCGCTGCGCGCCTTCGGGTTCGCGAGAAGGTGTTGGGGCGCTGGCGTCTGGGGAGGAGGCTTCGGGCACCGCGGGCACCCTGGGCTCCTGAGGTCTACCAGAAGGGTGCATTCTGGATTTGGGGGAACTGCTCAGTAAACGGTGGCTTTTGTAATGGGGCGGAGGGCGCCGATGGACCCTTGAAAAGGGTTCGAATCCTTTCGGGTAGTGCCTGGGCCCTGCCTCCAACCTGCTTATCTCTCCCCTCCCCCAACATCGTTTTTCCCTCCCGTCTTTGTCCAAATAAAAACTTAACAGAAGTAGAGCCTTATCTACAGTAACGTGCAGACTAATTGGATGGTGTCAAGGGATTGGGGCCAACAGGCTTTCAGCATGAAGACTTCATCCGTAGAGTTCTTTGTCAACAGTGCATTCTGGTTGAAATCAGTGGGGCACTTGTTCTCAGGAACCTGTGGCCTCCACCTTTTGTAACTCTTACCTTCTTGGTTTCAGTTTTACCTCTTTGATGAGGTGATAAATTAAGGGAGAAAAGCAGGAGTGAGTTTGAAATGAATTGGCTTTAATAAATTACTAATCTGTAATTTTCTCAATTCTAAATCTCTTCTTTGGGTTTGTAAGAGTTTCTGTAGGTAAACTGGTTCTCTCAGTTTGAACCTGAAAGTGTTCTTTATGTAATCCAATTTCTTTATCTTACCTATTTGAAATAAACAACAGATTTCTTTCTTAGAATATCTTGGTTTCATCTTCAGAGAATCTAGTTCTGGATTGTGAAAGTAGAGTCTCTCTCTCTCTCTCTCTTTTTTTTTTTTTTTAAAGATTTTATTTATTTATTTGAGAGAGAGCGTGCGAGGAGAGATACGAGAGTACAAGCAGGGAGGAGAGGGAGAAGCAAGCTCCCTGCTGAGCAAGGAGCCCTGCACAGGGCTTGATCCCAGGGCCCTGGGATCATGACCTGAGCCTAAGGCAGACGCTCAATGACTCAGCCACCCAGGCGCCCCTTGTTTTTTTTTTTTTTTATATGAAGCATTTTTAAAAATGTTAATTCCAGTGTAGTTAAAAGTGTTACGTTAATTTCAGGTGTACAATGTGGTGATTCAACAGTTGCATATATTAACACTCATCAAGATAAATATACTTAAAAAAAGATTTTATTTATTTATTTGAATGAGGTGGGGAGAGGGTCAGAGGGAGAAGCAGACTCTCTGCTGAGCAGGGAGCCTGATGCGGGGCTCCATCCTGGGACCCTGAGATCATGACCTGAGCTGAAGGCAGCCTCTTAACCAACTGAGCCACCCAGGCACCCCTGAATCTCATATATTTTAAAATAGAGAGGAATTGGGGTGTCTGCATGGCTCGGTCAGTTAGGCAGATCTTGATCTCAGGGTCGTGAGTTCAAGCCCCCCTTGTGCTCTGCACTGGGCGCCGAGCCTACTTAAAAAAAAAAAAAAAAGTAGGAATGGACCAAATTTTGGAGGTGTGTGGAGGGTGTGGTCTGGCAGAGCCAGTCCTTTTTCAATAGTAATGGTTAAGATGTGCCAATGACGCACTTGAGTTGAATTTTAGCCAGATTACATACAAAAAAAAGAAAAACCCACAAATTTTTGTTGGTAGAACTTTAAAAAAAAAGACTATATTTGTGAATGGTTACCTCAAGAAAAGTAAATATTTGACCGATACAGGAAAGCCAAATTTACTCCACAAGTTGAATATTTTAAGTGGCTTTTTTTTTTTAAGCTTTTATTTATTTGAGAAAGAGAGCGAGCGAGAGAAAGTATGAGCCAGGGGCGCAGGGGGGGAGAGGGCAGAGAGAGAAGCAGACTCCCCAATAAGCAGGGAGCCCGACCCCGGGCTCGATCCCAGGACTCTGGGACCATGACCCGGGCCAAAGGCAGACGGTTAACAGACTGAGCCACCCAGGTGCCCTTAAGTGGCTTTTTTGATGAACTTCTGCTGGTTTTTCTTAGAGTTATTTAAAAAAACTTGTATTTCATAGTGCATGCTAAATTAAATTAACTCTTCAAAATGCAGCCTTTTATGGAAATTCTATTTTAGGTATGTTTTCATGTAGACAGGATGGATTAGATAGATGGGAGTAATAACTTGAAGAAGGGCTTTGTGAATTATGTAGATTACTGAAAACAATGATAAAATTTTTCCTGTGGGTAGCAGCTTGTCTGTCCTGTCGTGTGTCGTCCCCCCCCCGCCCCGCACCTGAGTGTGGGGCTTGGTTAAAGGCAAGACAACAGCCTGGACTGGTCAGGCTTACACATACTATTTAGACTCTTGAAGACCATTAAATTTAATGAAGTGCACTTTTTAAAAAAAGTTTTTATTTAAATTCCAGTAAGTTAACGTACAGTGTAGTTTTTTATTTTTTTTAAATATTTATTTATTTGAGAGAGAGAGAATGAGAGATAGAGAGCACGAGAGGGAAGAGGGTCAGAGGGAGAAGCAGACTCCCCGCTGAGCAGGGAGCCCGATGTGGGACTCGATCCCGGGACTCCAGGATCACGACCTGAGCCGAAGGCAGTCGCTTAACCAACTGAGCCACCCAGGCGCCCCAGTGTAGTTTTTTAAAAAATTTTTAATAAGATTTTATTTATTTATTTGAGAGAGAGAGAGCACAAGCAGGAGGAGCCTCAGAGAGAGAGGGAGAAGCAGGCTCCCTGCTGACCCGGGAGCCCAATGCGGGGCTCGATCCCAGGACCCTGGGATCATGACCTGAGCCAGAGGCAGACACCCAACTGACTGAGCCACCCAGGCGCCTGCAGAAGGTTCTTTAATAGAAATATGCGTACAGATTCTGGTTACATCATCACACATCCAACTGCAGGACTTTTTCCAGTTGAATATCCAGAGGTCATCTTTAAAAGCCTTAAGAATGAGTGTTAGTAATGTTTGAATGTTACGTTTTGTAAGTTGTTATAACTTCTTGTATAAGATGAAGACTGTTGAATTTAGATAATTTCAAAAACTCCTTTCACTTGCAACACTATATCAACCTGTTAATGAACTTAAAACATGCTGGCTGGCTCAGTTGATAGAGCATGTGATGCTTGATCTTGGGGTTTTGAGTTTAAGCCCCACCGTTTGGAGTAGAGCTTACTTAAAAAAAAAATGCTAGTTAAGAGAGTTCTTAGTATTTTTTTTAATACCTCAGTTTGTTTTCGTAGTGCCTCCCTGCATGGTTCTAGTCACAGAGCTGCAGACCTTGATAGCAAAATCATTAGAGAGAGTAGTTTTTATTTTAGAATTTGACCCTCTCTCATACAAATGAACTTCTAGACCTACTTGTTGTAATCCAGGCTGCACTTCCTAGGGGAAATGTCCTCTGCCTTTCTTTTAACCACAGACCGTTTTCTCAGAGCTTCTCAAACACTTCTTTTCCCCTTAGTTTTGTTTTATATGTTGCCTAAGCTTTTTCTCTGTCGAATGTGACAACCTAGGCAGACATTCAGCTTCATTTGTAACAATTCTTTTTCTGATTATAAATGTGGGAAGTAGAAAGGTAATCACAGTGAACATTTTTGTGCCTTTCCAGGTAGTTTTCCCTTACATTACTTTTTTTTTTTTAAAGATTTTATTTATTTATTTGAGAGAGAGAATGAGAGATAGAGAGCACGAGAGGGAAGAGGGTCAGAGGGAGAAGCAGACTCCCTGCTGAGCAGGGAGCCCGACATGGGACTCGATCCCGGGACTCCAGGATCATGACCTGAGCCGAAGGCAGTCGCTTAACCAACTGAGCCACCCAGGCGCCCCTACTTCTTTATTTATAATCTTGAACGTATTGTATATGTTTTTTTTTTCACGTAAACACATCCTAAAACACCTCTCCGTGTTGTTATACTATAATTATTTTAAGTGACAGCCCGTTGTTATGTATGTGATTATGTCGATCCATTCTCCTACTGTTGAACATCTTTTATGCGTGAATGTTTCTCCACATTCCTGACTATTTATGATAGGATCTTAGGAGTGAAATTACTGGTCTAAGAGTACAAACCCTTCTAAGGCTGTGAAAAGGGCTATAGTTCTTTTATTTCTTTCTTTAAAGATTTTATTTATTTATTTGAGAGAGAGAGGGAGAGCACAAGCAGGGGGAGCAGCAGAAGGAGAGGGAGAATCAGGCTCTTTGCTGAGCAGGGAGCCCGATGTAGGCTCGACCCCAGGACACTTGGATCATGACCTGAGCTGAAAGCAGATGCTTAACTGACTGAGCCACCCAGGCACCCCTACGGTTCTTTTCAAAAAGGGTTTTAGTTCAGAGTACCACCATGGAATGCTGTGTTTTATTGCTAATTTGATCAAGGCAGAAATTGTTAATTTTTTAGTTGGTCGAACAGAGCATTAATTCTTACTGTGTAGAGCATAAAAGGCCAAGAAATAAAGTTAAAATCCATGTTTTAGACTTCACAGTAGTATTTTGGGGGAAGTTCTGTCTCATTTTATATAGCTAGACCTTGCATTTTGCTAGCCACTGTCCCCTGTCTGCTAGTTCCTATATATCGTGCCTCCCCCAGATAAAACCTGGTGAGAGCTAGGGACCTTCTCCTTAGGAGAATGCACTTGTGCGTACGATTCTGCATTTTATTTCAGGAGTTACTGGATCCTCTGAACACCATCCCTGCATCTCAGATTAAAAATCCGTATTCTCATCTGAACTGTGGGAAGAAAGGATAGTTGGTGAGTTTGGGCAAACGGAGTGCTGGATTTTGTTTAGTAACTGTGAATTCCTGAACATACTGGATTTACCATGTCGTGCCAAGCTGAAAGGGAAGTAAGCCAAGCTCCAAGGATTAAGTTTTTACTAATTTGGCAGCTCAAATTGAGTGCTAGGAGGTTGTGTCATTTGATTGTCATTCATAGAACTCTGTCTAAACATGACTTAAGTACTCTTTTTAAAAAATAAGTATAGACAAAAAAATATAGATGTAGTAAGTATGCTTAGTGTTTGTCAACTTAAAAAAAATTATTAATTTGAGAGAGAGAGGGCGCACCTCCCTTTGAATGAAGGGGGAGGAGCAGAGGGGGAGGGAGAGGGACAAGCAGACTCCTTGCTGAGTGCAGAGCACCACCCCTGAGATCATGACCTGAGCCAAACCAAGAGTCCAAAGTTTAACCAACTGAGCCACCCAGGTGCCCCTGGCAACTTTTAAGATTCTGTTTTTTTATTTGAGAGGGAGAGTGCAGAGAGAGAGAGAGAGAGAGAGAGAGAATGCAAGAGCGAAGGGGTTGGGGGGCGTGTGGTGGCAGAGGGAGAGGGAGAAGCAGGCTCCCCACCGAGCAGGGAGCCCGATGTGTGGCCCGACCCCCCTCCTTCTCTGATTTGGTCTGCGTACTAAGGGGACTGCCCATTTGAAAGGATCTGGCCCCACAGCAGTCCCTTTGTAACAGGTGCTCAGTCCACAAGATCAGGTGCCACCTCTCTAGCCCCTCTGCTGTGCAGCCTTGCCTGACTCCCCCAGAGTGAGTTCCTTGTCCTTGATATACTCTCAGTACTGATGACTTAGAAAAAGTATGTGTGCTTAGTAAAGAATGCTCGAGTGGCACAGAAAGGTGTAAGTGCGAGTCGGGGCCCCTGACCTCCCGTCCAGAGTTTTTCTTGATTTTCTTACCTCTTCTCTTGGGCTCCTTGCCTGTAGTACTTTGTGCACATCCTGCTGTAGTCCTTGTCAGGTTTGACTCTAAACAGGTATGTGCGTATTTCCCTTAAGCTTCCCCGGGCAAGGACTGGGTCTTTGTTCTCCCTCATTTTCTTGATTCTTTGGCGGACTTTGGTAAATGCTCAACACATGATAAGCCGACATACACTGACTCCGGGAAGACTTTTACTCTTACTGCCTTCTCTTCTTTTTGAACAGGTGGGTGGTATTCCTACTTGAAGGACACGATGTTTTCCAGACTAGCTCATCTGCAGACCATTGCTGTGCTTCGGCGTGGAGTTCATTCCTCAGTGGCTTTTGCTACGTCTGTTGCGACTAAAAAGACAATCCAAGGCCCTCCATCTTCCGATTACATTTTTGAGCGAGAATCTAAATATGGTGCACACAACTATCATCCTTTACCTGTAGCCCTGGAGAGAGGAAAAGGTACATTTTTGAATTAATCCAATGCCCCTTCTCCCTTTTGCTTGAAACCTTTTATAAAAATTGTTTTTAAGTTTTCTCAGTATACATTTTTCCAGATGCATTTAATTTCTATATTGCAGATATAGTTAATTCAACATTTATTGAGTATCTAGTGCTTGCAGTCTTAGGTCCGGGGGGAAATACAAAGATGAACTCATTGTCTTTACCATTATGGACCTTGCCAGGAGGGAATGTGAGATACATAAGGAAAGTACTATAATAGTGCTGTCGTTTCTTTCCTTTAACTTTTTTTTTTTTTTTAGATTTTATTCATTTATTTGACAGAGAGAGAGACAGCAAGAGAGGGAACACAAGCAGGGGGAGTGGGAGAGGGAGAAGCAGGCTTCCCGCTGAGCAGGGAGCCCGATGGGGGCTCAATCCCAGGACCCTGGGATCATGACCTGAGCCAAAGGCAGACGCTCAACGACCGAGCCACCCAGGCACCCCTCTTTCCTTTAACTTTTATTTTGGCATAATTTTAGGCTTAAATAAAAGTTGCAATTATAGTACAAAGAATTTTCTTTTTGTTTTTTAAAGATTTATTTATTTATTTGAGAGAGAGAGAGAGAGAGAGAAAGAGAGAAAGCCAGAGAGAGCACAAGCTGGGGGAGGGGCAGAGGGAGAGGGAGAAGCAGACTCTCTGCTGAGCAGGGAGCCCAACTCAGGATTCAATCCCAGGACCCCTCAATCCCAGGACCCCGGGATGATGACCTGAGCTGAAGGCAGATGCTCAACTGACTGAGCCACCAGGCACCCAAAGAATTTTCTATTACTCTTCACCCAGATTGATTGATTGATTGATTTCTTTCTTTTCACTCAGATTTCTTTCTTTTTTTTATAAAGGTTCTATTTATTTATTTGACACAGACAGAGAGTACAAGCAGGGGGAGCAGCAGAGGGAGAGGGAGAAGCAGACGTGGGACTCGATCCCAGGACCCCGGGATCATGACCTGAGCCAAAGGCAGACGCTTAATGACTGAGCCACCCAGGCGCCTTCATGCAGATTTCTTGAGTGCTACCATTTTACCACATTTACTTTATCATTTTCTCTACACACACACACATGCGCGCGCGCGCACGCACGCACGCACACACGTGCTACGTTTTTTCCCTGAACTGTTTGAGAGGAAGTTGCAGACATGTGATGCCTCTTTACACCTAAATACTTAGTGTGTCTTTCCTGAAATACAGGACTTTTCTCAAACAATAGTGTAATTGTCAAGATAGGGAAATTAACGTTGATACGGCACCATTATCTAATCTACAGACCTGATCCAGATTTCATTTGTTGTCCTAGTGTAAAAGGAAAATCTCAGATCATGGGTTACATTCAGTTTTCAGGTCTGTTTAGTTTTCTTTAATCCAGAGCAGTTCCTCAGTCTTTCTTTGTCTTCTTGATCTTGATGTTTTTGAATAGTACAGGTCAATAATTTTGTAGAATGAACCTCAGTTTGGAGTTGGCTGGTAAGGTAGTGACTGCCAGCCTTCTTCACTACAAAGATACTATTTTGTCCTTTTGAATATCTTGTGGGTACATGATTTGAGACTCTGCAAACTTTTACTCACACTTTTAACATCCATTAATTATCCTCTACCTGAATAAATGATTACTGATATTTGCCAAGTGGTGATTTAATGCACATTTTGAAATAACAGCCTTAACCTAATAAAACCAAAGTTTATTTCTTAGCTTTGGGCCAGAAGATGGTGTATAAGAGTATTAAAACATCTTTATCATTTTGCTGTATTTTTATTTAGGACCAGCACTGTAATCTAGATTTTGAAGAAATGAAAATCTAGACTTCTATGTTATGAATTTGGAAACTGTTTGTAAAAATATTCCTGTACTAGCAGAGTGTGGGTTCTGGAATCTGAGTGCCTGGGGTCAAGTCCTGTTCTGTATGTGCCAGCTTGGGCTAATTCTAAATCCAAGCATCTCTTTCCATATCTTTGTACTGTAGGATGGTAATACTTTCAGGGGTGTTTTGTTTTGTTTTTTAAATAGGGTTTTTTTGATGAGATAAGATACAGAAGTACCTAACACAGTATGTTAAGTACATGGTAAAAGTTAGCTGGTAAGCTACCCAGTACATTTTTAAAATCTATAGCCAATTAAAAAAAATTTTTTTTAAGCATACATAACTTAAAATTTACCATTTTTATCGTTGAGTTCAGTACCACTAAATACATAAACAGTATTGTAGAACTATCACCTCTAGCTAGTCCTGGGACTTTATTACCCCCAAAGGGCCCCCATACCTATTAAACAGTCACTCTACAGTCTCTCCTCTCCCTAAAACCCCGGCAGCCACTAACCTGCATTCCGTCTCTGTGGATTTGCCTGTTCTGGATATTTCATATAAATGGAATGGCTGCAACACATGGTCTTTTGTGTCTGGCTTCTCTGACTTAGTGTAATGTTTTCAAGGCTCACCCATGTAGCATGTGTTAGTACTCCATTGCTTTTTATGGTTGAATAATATTTCATCATATGGATGGACCACATTTTGTTTATCCATTCATTAGTTGATGGACATTTGAGTTGTTTCCACCTTTTGACTGTTGTGAATGGTGCTGCTATGAGCATTTGTGTACAAATTTTTGTTTGAACACATGTCTTCCACTTTTTTGGGGTGTATACCTGGGTGTGGAATTGCTTGGTTAGATGGTAACTTTATGTGTGACTTGCTGAGGGGGTGCCCAGCTGTTTTCTACAGCTGCTGCACCATTTTAAAATATACATGAGTTGCAGTTTCTAGTGATACATGAGTTCCAGTTTCTCCTTGTCCTTGCCAACGCTTGTTTTCTTCCTCCCTCCCTCCCTCCCTCTCTCTCTCTCTTTCTTTCTTACAACCATCCTTATGAGTGTAGAATGCTATCATTGAGATTTTGATTTGCATTTCTGTAGTGATAGAGATATTGAGCATCTTTTCATGTGCTTTTTGGTCATTTGTATATCTTGTTTGGAGAAATGTCCATTCATGTTCTTTGCCCATTTTTGAATTTTTTTTTAAAGATTTTATTTATGGGCGCCTGGGTGGCTCAGTTGGTTAAGCGACTGCCTTCGGCTCAGGTCATGATCCTGGAGTCCCGGGATCGAGTCCCGCATCGGACTTCCTGCTCAGCAGGGAGTCTGCTTCTCCCTCTGACCCTCTTCCCTCTCGTGCTTTCTATCTCTCATTCTCTCTCTCTCTCAAATAAATAAATAAAATCTTAAAAAAAAAAGGTTTTATTTATTAGAGAGAGCAAGAGAGAGAGAGAGGGAACACGAGTGGGGGCGCAGAGGGAGAGGGAGAAGCAGACTCCCTGCTGAGCAGGGAGCCCGATGATGCTGGGCTCAATCCCGGGACTCCAGGATCATGATCTGAGCTGAAGGCAGCCGCTTAACCGACTGAACCACCCAGGCGCCCCTGAATTGGGTTGTTTGTTAGAGTTGTGTTTTGGATAGTAGATCCTTAGTAGATAGGTTTGTGATTTGGAAATATATTTTCTCATTCTGTTGATAGTTACAGTCAACTAATCATGATTTTTTTTTAACTAATCATGATTTTTATGTTATGTATAATTTTGCTTTTAAATTCCAAATGCCAGTTTTCTAGGAGTGAGGGTTTCACTCCAGAGTTTATAAACCTTTTCATGTTATTATGTTCTTGCTAAAGGTGTAATTTCAAGCTGGACAAATAAAATATAATTCCTTATAAACCAGATTATTTATAACCAACCAGACTATGCTTGAGCTAAAACATGCCTTAACCACAATTCTGTATTAAGTAAAGGTTCATGTGTAGGTATTCAGAAGGCTTGCCAACAGTCTTAATCTTTGAACTTTATGTAACTCAGTGATTTGCTAAAATAACTCTCTTTATATATTTAGGTATTTATGTATGGGATGTAGAAGGCAGAAAATACTTTGACTTCCTGAGTGCTTACAGTGCTGTCAACCAAGGGCATTGCCATCCAAAGATTGTGAATGCTCTGAAAAGTCAAGCAGACAAACTGACCTTAACATCCAGGGCTTTCTATAATAATGTGCTTGGTGAATACGAAGAGTATATTACTAAACTTTTCAACTACCACAAAGTTCTTCCTATGAATACAGGTAAAATATTTCCTTTTTACGTTAAATAGCCAAGAAAACAATCTTACTACTTTTTGATGATTTAAGATTTTTTTTTAACTGAAAAAATTTCTTTCTTGATAGGAGTGGAGGCTGGAGAGACCGCTTGCAAACTTGCTCGTAGGTGGGGATATACTGTTAAGGGTATCCCAAAGTACAAAGCAAAGATTGTTTTTGCAGGTATGTGAAATTCAACATTAGCCTTTGTGATGTCATCATACGATGTCATATTTCAATTTACTGATGGACTATTTCCGGTGTGTTTGCCTCCTCTGCTATATATTATTTGCTAAATGTTTCATAAAAATTGAGAGATTTCCTCTTTTGGGGTTATTTCCAATATTTCTACATAAATGGGATTTTTCTCTGCTAAGTAACTCCCTACTCCTCACTCCCTAAAATGAATGACTGTATGATTTATTTATCATCTGTTTATTGGATTTTTTTCCTAGCAGGTTTCTCATTAAGTAGATGGTCTTTACCAGTAGAGCATTTTTTAAAAAATTTTTTTAATTTTTATTTTTTTTTAAGATTTTATTTATTTATTTGAGAGAGAGAGAATGAGAGATAGAGAGCACGAGAGGGAAGAGGGTCAGAGGGAGAAGCAGACTCCCTGCTGAGCAGGGAGCCCGATGCGGGACTGGATCCCGGGACTCCAGGATCATGACCTGAACCGAAGGCAGTCGCTTAACCAACTGAGCCACCCAGGCGGGTTGTTGAGGTTGGGTTGTGTTAGAATGGGGCCCGTGTCCTCGGTGTGATATGGAGTTTGAATCTTAGTATTTGATGTGTTATTGTATCATGTTCTCAGAAACTGTTGCAAGAGGAGGGCTGGAGTTGCCCTGGATAGGTTTCTGGGAATGGTTGAGAGGAATGACTTGGATACTGATTCGGGAGACGAACAGTTACTTCAGATGATGGAATCTGACCTTTGTCCTCCGTACCCACCCTGTATTGGCATCTTATTTATTTAAATTTTGCTTTTATTTTTTGACATACCAAAAGATGTATGTAATTGATGTAGACAACTTGCTGAGCTCGGAGATAGGTGTTCACCCATGAAACCACCATGACAATCTATGCCGCTACCCTTTCCACCACCTCCAAACGTTTCCTTTGTTCTCTTATTTATTATTACTAGTTGTACTTTTTATTCGTTTTTTTAATTGAAGTATAATTACCATACAGTGTCCTAGTAGTTGCAGGTATACAATGTAGTGATTCAGCAATTCTGTACATTCCTCTGCGCATTGTGATAAGTGTGCTCTTGATGCCCTTTATTTCACCCATACCCCCACCCACCTCCTCTCTGGGAACCACAAGTTTGTCCTCTGCATGATATAATCTGACTCTTGGAATCTTTCTAATGATGTTCAGTTGATGGGTTCTGCCTTTTTAATAAAGTTTTGATTTTAATTTTTAAAAACATAAAGTATGGATAAATTTGTCATTGCACATGGTCAAAATGCATTCTTTCAGTAGTTGAAATTGTTAAATATGCTGATGGCCAGGTGTAGTTGGTATTTGGGGGTGACAAATTAACTATTCGCAAAGAAGAAATCTTTGCTCAGCTCTGTGACCTGCCATTTTAGAATCTTGTGCCTTAGTAGTAGGACGGCATAACATAACTGTTTTCTTGCAAACAAAAATGGCATTTCTGGTGATTTTCATTCTTACAGACTGTATTAGTCTCTTACATATTAGCCAAACGGTGCAAAGGTGTTTTCACCTGAGTATTGAAAGCAGTTGGTGAGTCAGTGGGGTAGAGACAGAGAAGACTGTTCCCGGGCGCCTGGGTGGCTCAGTCGGTTAAGCGTCTGCCTTTGGCTTGGGTCATGATCCCGGAGTCCCGGGATCGAGTCCCACATCGGGCTCCTTGCTGAGCGGGGAGCCTGCTTCTCCCTCTGACCCTCCCCCCTCTCATGTACTCTCTCTCTCTCTCATTCTCGCTCTCTCAAACAAACAAATAAATAAATCTTAAAAAAAAAAAAAAAAGAAAAAAAAAAAAAAAAGACTGTTCCCAACTGAAATCCCCCCCCCCCCCCCCCCCCCGCAGAGTAAGCCACAGAGGAGGAGACTTCCTGAGGCTGCGTGGGGGAGAGCAGTTAGGCTCCTGGGCTGACTGGTGCATTTTCTTTTCTTTCTCTCTCTCTTTTTTTTTTTAGAGAGAGTGCACTTGCTGAGGCAGGGGGAGGGGCAGAGGGAGGAGAGAGAGAGAATCTTAAGCAGGCTTCATGCCCAGTGCAGAGCCCGTTGTGGGGCTCAGTCCCACAACCCTGAGATCATGACCTGAACCAAAACCAACAGTTGGACACTTAACTGACTGAGCCACCCGGGCGCCTCTGGTGCACTTTCTCTTACACAAGCCTGCTCAAAATCAATGTGCTGTGACTGGTGGACAAGGAGAGTGGGGATCACTCATAGTGAGAGATCCTTTGCAAGAGTAGTGTTTAGGGACGCTTTAAGCCAAAACGCAGTAATTCAGTACTGGGTTAATTGAGTTGGTGCTCGTAGAGGCGGTAGAAAGCTATTAAAAAAAAAAAAAAGTAGGGGAACCCCCAAGCCTCTCTGTTATTCTACATTGTTTCTTTCCTTGCTTGAATGTAACCAGTTCAAATTATCTTAAGCATTTGCTTTACTCTGATTCAGGTTATGGTGTTTCTTCCCTCTAGCTTTTAAGCAAGCTCCATGAAGGCCACTCTGTCCCCAACACCAAAGACAGTGCCCCACATAGTGGGGCCTCAGATTTCTTAATGAACTAAATTAATGGGTAAAAAGATGTTTCTGAACAAAGAACAATGTTAGTCATTTAGCTCAAAAAAGATTGTAATACCAAGGAAGGCAAAATTGAAAGTGTTTAGATTGCCTGAGGATGTTTTCTGCAAATGAAATTTTATTTTATTTTAATTAATTAATTTTTAAAAAAGATTTTATATATTTATTTGACAGAGACACAGCAAGAGAGCAGGGGGAGTGGGAGAGGGAGAAGCAGGCTTCCTGCCGAGCAGGGAACCTGACGTGGGGCTCACTCCCAGGACCCTGGGATCATGACCCAAGCCAAAGGCAGACGCTTAACGACTGAGCCACCCAGGCGCCCCTGAAATTTTTTTCAAATTTTTTTATTAACATATAATGTATTATTTGTTTCAGAGGTACAGGTCTGTGATTCATCAGTCTTACACAATTCACAGCGCTCACCATAATACCTACCCTCCCCAGTGTCCATCACCCACCCCATCCCTCCCACCGACCTCCACTCCAGCAGCCCTCAGTTTGTTTCCTGAGATTAAGAGTCTCTTATAGTTTGTCTCCCTCTCTGGTTTCATCTTGTTTCATTTTTCCCTCCCTTCCCCTATAATCCTCTGTCTTGCTTCTCAAATTCCTCATATCAGTGAGATCATATGATATTTGTCTTTCTCTGATGGACTTATTTCGCTCAGCATAATACCCTCTAATTCCATCCCTGTCGTTGTAAATGGCAAGATTTCATTTTTTGATGGCTGCATAATATTCCATTATATATATATCTCACATCTTTATCCATTCATCTGCAAATGAAATTTAAAGTTCATTCTGTAGTATTGGGTGTTTAAAAGGAAAATACTAATTCTCTGTAAAGAATATTCTTTTTCTCTTATTGCTATTAATTCACTGTGTCTAGAAAAACATATGTTGAATGCCTCAGTTGTTAGGGTTTGGGATTATTGAAAGAAAAGACAAGTATTTACCCTCTGGGGCTCTAGATTACAGTCGGAGATTCAGTAGAGAAGTGCCTATAATAGCAATTGCAAGGCCAGGCCTTGGTGGTTGTGTGAGCCATGGTGTTTAATATCAGTGTTTTTTTTTTTTTTCTAATATCAGGTTTTATTTTAACAAATGAAAGCTCACTGGAGGCTCTGTAAAGCAAAACTTCATTTTTTAAAAAAATCAAACCAACTGAGCCACCCAGGCGCCCTAAAAAGAAATCAAACTTCTTAAGGTATTTTTTGGGGACAGTGCTTATTAAGTTTGGGGGCTTGAAATAATCTCTGTTTATTTTTCTTTTTCAGCTGGAAACTTCTGGGGGAGAACATTGTCAGCTATCTCCAGTTCCACAGACCCAAGCAGTTATGATGGTTTTGGACCATTTATGCCAGGTTTTGAAATCATTCCATATAATGATCTGCCTGCTCTTGAGGTACTGCACTTAGCCTCACAGTGCTTTAGCTCAGAGTAAATAGAAATTAAATTTGTTGAATGTATGAATTGAAAATAGATATGGGACTGTAATGAATGTCTGTCTAACATAAGTTGGGCCAAGATTTCAGACTGGTCTCTGTAATGGTCAATTAGTTTTCAGCATGGGGAAGTCAGGTGCCATGGTCTAATCCTGAGAACCAGCTACTTTCCCTTTGTATCCTGCATAAGTAACTTGGATAGTGTATGTTTAATTACTTTATTAGGTAAAATGACTCAGTTTTCAGTTAGCCTTTTAAAATTATGAGTGGAGGACTTGTAAAATAAAAAGATTCACTGAAAATGTCTTTTAAAAAGCTATGTTTTGGGGGCGCCTGGGTGGCTCAGTCAGTTAAGCGTCTGTCTTCTGGCTCAGGTCATGATCCTGGGATTCTGTCCTGGGACTGAGCCCCATGTCGGGCTCCCTGCTCAGTGGGCAGTCTGCTTCTCCCTCTCCCTCTGTTGTTCCCCCTGCTTGTGCTCTCTCTCTGTCAGATGAATAAATAGAATCTTAAGAAAAAAAAAGTAAAAAGCTATGTTTTTTGGTTTTGATAGTACACTTAACTATATATTAGAAAGTAAAGGATATTGGGGAGCCTGGGTGGCTCAACTGTTAAGCGTCTGCCTTCGGCTCAGGTCATGATCCCAGGTCGAGCCCCGCATCAGGCTCCCTGCTCCGCGGGAAGCCTGCTTCTCCCTCTCCCACTCCCCCTGCTTGTGTTCTCTCTCTCATTGTGTGTCTCTCTGTCAAATAAATAAATAAAATCCTTAAAAACAAAAAAGTAAAAAGCTATGTTTTTTAGTTTTTATAGTACATTTAACTATGTATTAGAAAATAAAGGATACTGGGGAGCCTGGGTGGCTCAGTCAGTTGAGCATCTGCCTTCGTCTGCCTTCGGTTCAGGTCGTGATCCCAGGGTGCTGGGATCGAGTCCCCCATCGGGCTCTCTGCTCACTGGAGAGCCTGCTTCTCTCTCTCCCTCTGCCTGTGCTTTGCCTACTTGTGTGCTCGCTTGCTCTCTCTGTCAAATAAATAAGTAAATAAATAAATAAATCTTAAAAAAAATATAGGCTAGAGTAGCTTAAAGCTGGAATATATGGAGCTCTTGGTAACTGGGTGTCAGAAATGTTATACTTCGTGTTTTTTTTTTTTTTTTTAAGATTTACATCCGGGGCGCCTGGGTGGCCGAGTTGTTAAGTATGTGCCTTTGGCTCAGGTCATGATCCCAGGGTCCTGGGATCTCCCACTCCCCCTGCTTGTGTTCCCTCTCTCACTGTCTCTCTGTCAAATAAATACATAAAATCTTTAAAAAAAAGTAAAGATTTACATCCATTCTGAGAGTGAGAGAGAGCGCATGTTGGCAGGGAAAGTTTAAGGGGAGAGGGAAAGAGAGTCCCAAGCAGACTCTGCCTGGAGTGCAGACCCTGATGCATGGGCTTAGTCCCAAGACCTCAGCCATGACCTAAGCCAAAACCAAGAGTCGGATACCGAAGCGCCTGTGCCACCCGGAAATGTTATACTTTGATGTCAGGTATAAGTTAGTACAAAAACTTAATTAGCATACTTAATGTAAAAATATAGGCAGTGTGTGATTTCAGATTTAACTAATTTTTAGCCTATTTAGCCAAATAGGTTAAAAAGGAAGCTACTAAAACATATTCATATCTTTTTGTAGCGTGTTCTTCAGGATCCAAACGTTGCTGCATTCATGGTAGAACCAATTCAGGGTGAGGCGGGCGTCGTCGTTCCAGAGCCCGGTTACCTGATGGGCGTGCGAGAGCTGTGCACCCGGCACCAGGTCGCCCACCTTGCGCCTGCCTACCTCACTCAGGGCTGGGCTGGTAGTGTGGAAGCAAAGATGACATCACCTTTCCACTAGGGGGAAGGTGGAACTTTCTAGTGCGCTCTGTCAGCAGCGGGCACAGAAGCTGACTTTTTACTAGCTCTGGAAAGTGGCCAAGCCTGGGCTCAGGCAGAGCTGCAGACTTCCCCGGGCCCAAGGGTGGTTTCTTCCTCTCCACTCCAGCAGCCTGTGCTGTGGTCCTCCCCAGGCCCCTGGTTGTGTCCCTCTGCTCTCTTCCTCTTCCCACCGAGCTAGTACATATTTAAGAAGTAACTGTTTAAGAAATGTTTGGAATAAGCAAGTGAATTAATCTGTTCCCAGAGAGTAGTTCTATCCAAACCCTGCGGAATAGAGCAGAATGGGCCGCAGGGAGGGAGTGGCCTGACACAGGAGATAATTGTGTGTCTGCAGGATTTCCATAGGATGCTGTTGAACTTAAATCGGTAATTAAAAGGTTCTCACCAATCTGAGGGAATGTCAGAATGACAGATTTGTGTGGGGAAGGGTTCACTGTTTGTCCTGTGGAAACAAAATCAGTAATTAATGTATTCCCTTGTTTTCCAACAGGTTCTGTTTATTGCTGATGAGATACAGACAGGATTGGCCAGAACTGGAAGGTGGCTGGCTGTGGATCATGAAGGGGTCAGACCTGATGTGGTTCTTCTGGGAAAGGCGCTTTCCGGTGGCTTGTACCCTGTAAGTTGAAGGTTCAGCTTCTTTAGTCCCTACTCTTGTGAAGTCTGCCCTTAAGATATTTTTACGTCAGCCAATTGTGACAATGTGCCTTTCCCGTGGCTTGGTTATATGAAGTGCGCTGCAAGGCTCCCTGAACGTGTAATAGAAACATTTTAGCATTCCAGGGGGTCGATCGGCTTAGTTAACTTTACCCGGAGAACTGAGTGTACCTTGGAATTTGCTCCGGCATTTGTTTTGGATGGAAGCATTTTACCCGAAAGTACTTCTGTAGAAGCCTGTGCTTTTTCCCATTGTTCAGAAACCTAGCATTACCAATTGTCTAAAACTGTGACTGATTCATGTAGGGGTTGGGAAAAGAGTAATGTTTTGTTGTAGCTTCGTCCTTGAGTTTACTGTTCAGAGCCAGTCATTGTACTGGATGACAGGTAAAGGGCTCTGAACATAGCGCACGACTGTTGTTTTCTAGGCAGTTAAACCAGGCATTTCACTTTGCAAGTGGAAAGAATTCTAAATTCTGTCATTGCAGAAACCGCTTTCTTCTTGGTTCCGAAATGCTCTTGTTCGGAGCCATCAAAATGTGCCTGACGAGCTCACACTGAGCCCAGGTTATCACCGGTTCGTCCCTGGCAGTTAGGATGAAAGATGCGTAGCCCTTGTTTGTGGAAGCTTCATGTCACATTTAATACCAGCTTCATAAATATTTGCTGAGAGTGGGAACGGTCAGTCCAGAAAATTACTTGGTTGGTCCTGAATTCTCTGTCTTGCAGGTGTCGGCGGTTTTGTGTGACGATGAAATAATGCTGACCATTAAGCCGGGGGAGCACGGGTCCACGTACGGAGGCAACCCGCTGGGCTGCCGAGTGGCCATTGCGGCCCTGGAGGTAACGGCCGATTCAGACCATTTGTCTGGTGTCTGTTTGTCTGGGTGGTGTCGACGTGGCTTTTACGTTTGAGCCCAGGGGCGTAATGAGAAATACAATGATTGCCAAGTATCACAGAACATGAAATCCAGAGGAGGGACTTTAGGGGCAAGGCATTCTCAAAAAGTAATTTAACCTTGGTCTTGTAGACGGGACTCCTGGGGGCTTCCGAGTTGCAGTCACCTGGAGCTTTGGGGCCAGAGGCCCTGGGTGGCTTTCAGAGCTTTTACTCTGTGAGCAGACCTGGCCCACAAGGCCAATTTTTTTTTTTTAAGATTTTGTTTATTTTATTTTGAGAGGAAGTAAGAGAGAGTGCCCAGAGGGAGAGGGAGAAGCAGACTCCCACTGAGCAGGGAGCCCGATGCAGGGCTGGATTCCAGGACCTTGAGATCACCATCTGAACCAAAGGCAGATGCTTAACTGACTGAGCCACCCAGGTGCCCCCCTCCTTTTTTTTTAAAGTGTAGATTTGAACACTTTTGGACTTATGCCTTGGGGACCTACTACAAGGCATAAAATTATGTGATCTCCAAGGATGGACTTTTTAGGGAAAAAAGTAAATGAACCTGTAGTTTAAAAATTAAAGTATATTCAGTCCATTGATTTATTCAACTAATAAGATATCAGTTACATTAAATTTTCATTCTTATTTTGCCATGAAATCAGATTGATGATGGATTTGTGACTAAAGCAAGCTCTGTTTGAGCTTGTATATGTTTAACTAGAAACTAAACTGATTGGGCCGCCTGGGTGGCTCAGTCAAACATCTGACTCTTGGTCTCAGCTCAGGTCTTGATCTCAGGGTCGTGAGTTCAAGCCCCACGTTGGGCTCTATGCTGGGTGCGGAGCGTACTTAAAAGAAAAGTGAAACTGGGATAGACTTTGGAAAACAAATGAAAGTTCAGTGACTCTGGTCTTTATCTGATTGTGTTCTTCCTTTGCTTATCGTCCATGTTCCTTTCCAAAGAATGACCTAAACCAGGGCAATCTTAGCACTTGTGTAATTTCTCGTTAAACACAGGTTTTGGAAGAAGAAAACCTGGCCGAAAATGCAGAGAAGATGGGTAATATCCTGAGGAATGAGCTCATGAAGCTGCCGTCTGACATCGTCACAGCTGTCAGGGGGAAAGGATTGCTAAATGCTATTGTTATTCGGGAAACCAAAGGTACGGATGTGAACATTTTACTCCAGATGTTATTTTTATGGGAAGGACTGAAACACTTGTGTTATTTTATCTGGTTGTTGGGTTCCCCTGTTTGAAGTTGTTGACTAGGTCTGTTAGGCAGAGTCTCATCTGACTTCTGTTAATGGCCTGTGGAAATAGAGCCCTTTCCTCCAGGAAGGACTGAACTACTCTGCGACGTCACTTATTGTTCTGTCTTGGGCTTGTGACGCAGCATTTGGTGTCCAGTTACTTGCTGCCACAGCCTGCACATGGCATTTCCCGGGAAGCTTCCTGTTCGCTGTCTTCCCCGCCTCCCTGCAGGACTTGGTATGACAGTGAAGGTGGCAGGAGTAGCAGTCGGAGCGACGCGTGACAGTGATGGCGGTGACCGGAGTACCCCCCCCCCGCCACTTGCTGAGTGTGGGCTGTCTCAGTACATCATCTGTACTGGCCCTCAAGGGCTCCTTGCTGGATTTTCCTGTGATAACCCTTCCTTTTAAAGCAGTGATTCCCACCTTGGCAACACTTCAGAATCACCTGAGGAACTTTTCATTTTTATTTTATTTATTTATTTTAGAGAGAGAGCGCGTGCGGCAAGTGGGGGGGCAGAGGGAGAGAGAGAATCTTAAGCAGCGGACTCCACACTGAGCGCAGAGCCCAACATAGGGCTCGAGCCCATGACCCTGAGATCACGACCTGAGCCGAAACCAAGAGTCGGACGCTTAACTGACTGAGCCACCCAGGCACCGCCTGAGGAACTTTTCTGTTTTTTCTTTTTTTAGTTTTTCCCCTGAGGAACTTTTATTATTTTATTATTATTTTTTTAAAGATTTTATTTATTTATTTGACAGAGAGACACAGCCAGAGAGGGAACACAAGCAGGGGGAGTGGGAGAGGGAGAAGCAGGCTTCTCGCGGAGCAGGGAGCCCGATGTGGGGCTCGATCCTAGGACCCTGGGATCATGACCTGAGCCGAAGGCAGACGCTTAACTGACTGAGCCACCCAGGCGCCCCCCTGAGGAACTTTTAAAAACAATCCAAACAGCCTCCCCTCGGAGATTCTGATTTGATGGGTCTGGGCCGGGCCCAGGCATTGGCCGAACCCTTTCGGTGATTCTGACCTGCAGCCAGAGTTGAGAATCATACTCTAAAATGAGGACAGTCTCTTTCCACAAGCTCAGGAGGCAAATCCATCTTAGGAATGTGTAGTGTTCCCTGAGTTTGAGTATTGCTCATTCTCTGCCTGTTAACTTCTCTGTGTCCTGCCCAAATTCTTTTTGCACTGGTTCCTCATAATTAATACGACAGCCTTAGCACATAATTTTTTTGCCTGGTGTTTTTCATTTTTGAAAAACGAATAAGTCTGTATGTCTGATCAGACCATCCAAACCTAGTTATGCACTTGCTGAAAAATAACCTCATTTTTGAGAATAAGAACAAAGTGCTCTTGCAACTCTGAACGTCTTTCTCTAGTAGGCCCTGGGAGTTTTCTTCTGCCAGGTGGCTCTAGCCCATCTGTACTGCAAGGGGATGCTCAAACATTTGTCTTTCATCAGCATGCATGTTTGGCCATTTTTCTTTAGATTATGATGCTTGGAAGGTGTGTCTACGACTTCGAGATAATGGACTCCTGGCCAAGCCGACCCACGGTGACATCATCAGGTTTGCCCCTCCGCTTGTGATCAAAGAGGGTGAGGTTCAGGAGTCGGTGGAGATCGTTAACAAGACCATCCTGTCTTTCTGAGGGGAGGAGCCGTTCCCAGTGGTGCCCTGAGCCGGCTGGAGCCAGCAGTTCTTGTGAGCTCTGTAGCGTTCTTGTACCTCTCTGAGGCATGCGCCACTCCCCGGTGTCTTCACGGACTTTTTTTTAATACACACTTCTTTTTTCAGTTCATGCACAATTGAATGGTATTTATAAACACGCAGTGTGCTGTGTAACACACCTGTAAGAGAATGGAATGGCATCTCTGTATGATTAAGTTTCTTTGTGCGTGTGTTCTTTCTAAGATGAACTCTATCTACCTGTATATAGAGAGCCTTTTCATCAAGCCCTGCAGTATAATTTATATGTTTTTATAGTTTCCTTACTGAACAAATGTTTTGTATTTGAAAAAGTTACATGGGATAGTACATGGAAGACTTGCTTAACCTTATAAAGTTAAATTATAATCATTGAGTTTTAGGAAGGATTAATGGTTAAGCTTATATGAAATACTAGGATTTAAGGAAACCTCATATTGGCCAGCACCAGGGTGTATCCTATAAATGTCATTTTTAGTTAGGAATTAGTGTTTAACATTCCCAAATTATGTTTTAAGTGATACAATTTGTAAGAAAAGTTTATTTTCAGTTTTTCTTTAAATTTAAAGTAAACCCTCTATTTAAGCATCTGTTATGATGGCACTGTCTCTGATTACCTAACATTTTTAAGCTCTTTGAGAATGTTTTTGCTTTCCTGCATCTGTTTTCTAAGAGCATTTCAGCGTCTTTGGTGATAGAAATATAGAAATTATAAAAAGAAAGTCTCTTATTATATACTCCCTTCTCACCTTTGACAATAATTGCTTTTTTCCTGTGCTTATACTGGTATTTACCATTTTTATTAAAGTATCCTCATTATGCATGGTATTGTGCAACTTTTTTTTCTTTTTTTATCTGAACATAGTATTCTGGAGGCTTTTCTATGTCAGTAATTACAAGTTTATCTCAGTCTGTGAGGACTGTCATGTGGATATATTATAATTTCATATTGGGAGACACTTGGGTTGTTTCCAGTTTTTCCTTCTTTAAACAAAGCTTGTGTCTGCTTTATATTTATACAGTCTGTCGTGGAGGAGGTCTCTAGAGGTGGATTGCTGTGTCAAAGGGAATGAACTTTTATTTATTTATTTTTATTTTTAAAGATTTTATTTATTTATTTGACAGAGAGAGAAAGAGCACAAGCAGGGGAAGCAGCAGAGGGAGAGGGAGAAGCAGACTCCCCCCTGAGCAGGGAGCCCGATGCGGGGCTTGATGCCAGGACCCTGGGATCATGACCTCAGCCTAAGGCAGACACTTAACCGACTGAGCCACTCAGGCGCCCCTATTTTTATTTTTTAAAATATTTTATTTCTTTTTTTTTCAGTATTTTATTTATTTATTTGTTTATTTATTTATCTATCAGGGAGAGTGAGAGAGAGAGCACAAGCAGGGGGAGTGGCAGGCAGAGGGAGAAGCAGGCTCCCCACCGAGCAGGGAGCCTGATGCGGGGCTTGATCCCGGGACCCTGGGACCATGACCCGAGCTGAAGGCAGACGGTTAACCAACTGAGCCACCCAGGTGTCCCTAAATATTTTATTTCTAAGTAATCTCTGTACCCAACATGGGGCTCGAACCTACAACCCTGAGATCGAGAGTCGCAGGCTCTCCTGACTGAGCTGCAGGTGCCCCAGGAATGAACTTTTAAATGCCGTGGTTCTCTGTGGCTTCCTGCCACCCCTAGGTTCCAGCGAGTTACCTTGTAGTGCATGGTGGTTCATGACTGAACGTGTGGGCGGTTACAGGGAGTCTGCTTTTACCAGTGGCGGTGCTTATTGGTCTGGGTGGGGGTTTCTGGTTAAAGTGTTGGCAGGGGCTAGACAGGTCTGTCTGTATGACACATGGCACACTGGAGCGTGACGTTCCTCCTGAAACGTTCAGAGGCTGCCAGTTCTCTATCCCTGGTTTGCACTCTAGGTACCCGTCTCTCAGCCTTACCTCTAAGCCTCCTGGAGGCCCCTGATTGGAACCTGCAGATGGCCTTGAGGCTGCACGATAGCATCACTAGGGCTGCAGGAGTCTCCGGGGTGGCACCTAAGCACCAGTAAGTTTAAAGCTCCCCAAGAGGATTCTGTGTGCAGTCAGGGTTGAGAAACCTGGCTCAGGGGTCTTCCTAAAATGCAGATCCTGATTCAGTGTGAGCCAGACCTGAGATTCTGCATTTCCAGTGAGCACTCAGGGGGCCCCAGTCCATGCAGAGGCAGATGCTGATGCTGCCTTCAGGCCTATGATCACCAGTCAGGAGTCAGTTTGATGTGCATTCAGCAATTCTCACCCATCAGAGAAGCCCTGAAGGCCAGGTGAATTTAAGAAATCGACAAGCTTCTTGCTAAATCCTTTGTGGGCCTAGGGGCACCTGGGTGGCTCAGTCAGTTAAGCGGCTGCCTTCGGCTCAGGTCATGGTCGCAGGGTCCTGGGATTAAGCCCCACATCAGGCTCCCTGCTCCGCGGGAAGCCTGCTTCTCCCTCTCCCACTCCCCCTGCTTGTGTTCCCTCTCTCGCCGTGTCTCTCTCTGTCAAATAAATAAAATCTTAAAAAAAAAAAAATCCTTGGGGGGCCTAATAGTTTGAGAAAGGACCCTGTAGGAAAGCACAGGGTGCTGTGGGGAGCAGTTAGAACCTCGCGTGCGAGAAGGTGGGATGCTGGGGAGTCTGGAATTCCTTTGGCGTCAGTGGAGGAAGGACGGGAAGCAGGGAAGTGGGGTGATGCCAGATATATTAGACAAGGCTGCCAGGGGGAGCGCTGCACACCTGTTCACCCAGTGCATGCCTACTGGTTTGCTAGCCACGTCTGTGGGGCTGGGTGTGTGGAACGTGTAGAACGAGGCAAAAAGACCCACGTGTTTGCTTCACTTTATAGTTTGTGGAGTGGGGGGCTTGGTGATGGGGGGAGCCCAAGTCGTGGGGAGGCAGGACGGAGTTAGAGACTTTGGGATGTCAGAGCTGTAGACTTGTCTTTAGAGCCTCACTTTCCCCCTCCGAGGAAGTGGGACACCTTTCTGGAGAGGTCTGGGCATGAACCACTATAGGATAGGTAAAGTCCCCACACAGTACCTGGCAGAGGCGTAGATTAAGAAGTGAGTTGCTAACCTAAGAGGTGCACATGCTGCCTAGGGCATGTGATCACAGGCAGGGGTCCCCGCCACTCTCAACTGGAGGAAGAGCGAACCTCTAGATGAGGGGGCTAGCGGGAGGGGGAGAGATGGGGTAGAGTTGACAGAGCTGGCTGCGCCCTGAAGGGGAGGAGTGGCCTAAAGCAGAAGCCATGGAGAGCATGGGATGCCCAGATAGAGGCCTTGGGTTGAATCGCCCAAAGAAAGATAATTCAGGTGTTATTTCGCACTTCCAGTGGTAGGTACCATTGTACTTAGTACATAACAAAGTACTGAGTGTCATAAATGCCAGAAATTTATTTCACAGTTCTGGAGTCTGGAAGTCTGACGTCAAGGTGTCTGCAGGGGTGGTTTCTTCTGGGGCAACTCTCACATGGTCTTTCCTCTGTGTGTGTATATGTTCTTATAAGGACACCAGTCACCCTGGGTCAGGGCCCACTCTAATGACCTCATTCTAACTTAATTATCACTTTAAAGACCTGATCTCCAAATACAGTCACATGCTGAAGTACTGGGGGTTAGGACTTCAACCTGTTAATCTGGGGGGAGGGGCACAATTCAGCCCATAAGAAACCCCAATGATGATTTGTTCTTTGAATTTTGTCTTCCTAGGACACCTGGTCTAAGTTTATCATTGGACACAAGGAAACTCAGGTTGCGTATGACATCTGATTTACCTAGGCTAGCATGTAAGGCAAAATTACAGTGCCTTTGAGGCGTTTGGAATTTAAAGCCCCCAGCCTCTTCCCTACAAGAGGGGAACACACCATTGGGGGCAACTTGTAGGTTTAGATCTGTGCTTAATGCTGGCAGCAGACTAGGGTCACTTGGTATGCTTAAAAAAATTAACATCAACATCTAGGCTCCACCTCACATCAATTGCATCAGAATCTCTGGGGAGAGGGCCTGGGCGACTGTATATTGAATGCCCGCCGGGGGATTTAATGCGCAGCCTTCGCCAAATGGGTGTTGAAGGTAGATGTAGGAGTGGCTGAGTGTGAATGCAGGTGTCATTCACCCAACTCACCATGCCAGGCCCTGGGCTTGTCTTGCACTGGGGGCCCACTGGTGAAAGAGAAGGACTTAATGGGTTTTTTTAGTCAGTACACTTTTTAAAAATTTTTTATTTTATTTATTTGAGAGAGAAAGAGAGAGAGAGGGAGCCAGAGCATGAGTGCAGGAGTGGGGGGGTGGTGCAGAGGGAGAGGGAGAAGCAGACTCCCTGGACCCTGAGATCATGACCTGAGCCGAAGTCAGACCCCTTAACCTATTGAGCCACCCAGGTGCCCCTAGTCAGTACATCTATTTGTAAAGCACTCAGTACCACTTGGCTAGTCCCGGAGGAGAGGCAGTGCTTCAAAGAAATCCCATTTATTAACCAGTATGTGCCAAGCACTATTCCACATGTGTTGTTTTGCCACAGGCACAATTGTTCCCATTTCACAGATGAGAAAACAAAGTCTTAGGGCAAAGAAACTTGCCTTAAGTTATTAAAGTAATAGGTGATGGAGGCCTGGAGCCCTAAGTGATCTGGGCTAGGCTTCTGTGGGGAGGCAGGGGGTAGTCCCAGGTGCCCCAGGGACTAGGGGGTGGGGGACAGACAGTGCCTTCATTTGTCTAAGGAGTGGTTGAATGGTCCCCAGTATGCGTAAAAGCATTTCAGTTTGTTTTTAACTCGGGGAATGGATTCTGAAAATACCAGCAGGAGCCATTCAAATGAGTAATATATTAAAAAAGCAGCTTAGCCCACTTAGGAAAAACTCTGTAAAATATATTTCAGGCCCTACTCTACTGTTTCATGCATGTATAATGGTCCAGAGGAGTTTTATTAGCTCCCAGCCTTTATTTTGATTAACGTGCAAATGAGAATTTTTCCCCCCTCTGCACTAGTCTAGTCCCGCAAATCGTTAATGAAATATCTGAGCTAATATGGCTTTTATAATTTGCATCACAAAACCTAAGTGCAGAGCAGATGGTGGCTAAAGATAAGTGGGGGTAGAGCAGAACTGGGTTCAAAGCAGCCTGTTCAGTAGGACTGTGGCTTGGCTGCTGTGTGATGGGGCCGTGGGGGTCCCAGATGCCTGTTCTGGGTGGCCTTTCCCCAGGCCTGTGGGGTGGATCATCCTCCTGGAGATGGAAAGTGAAAGATGCTGGTAAGACTCACCAGCCCCCAATCTCTTCTACCTTCCCTTTTATCACAAAGCACTTTAACTTAGTGACTCCTGAGTGCCAAGTCATGTTATTAAGAATGATCTGGAAGTCATTACTCCTGGGGGTGACTTCAAAATGAAAATGCAAACAGCACACAGAGCTGCAGGACATCCAGAGCTGGAGGACCTGGTTGCTCGAACCTGGGTGAGGAATTCTAGAGCCATGGAGGGTCTGCTGCCAATCGGTTCATGTTAGCACCCAGACCTGGGGGAGGGAGAGGACTTGCCCCCAGGGCACAGCGCCAACATGCGGGGCCTGGGACCGGAAGCTGGCAGCGGCCTCCTGGTTTCCCAAACTGTGGGATGAAGGAAGGGGTGGCAGGTGAATGTCAGAGCTTCAGCTTGGCTCTTCCCTCTGTGGCCTTCGGCAAGTCACTGCCTGTCCGCCCTTTATGAGATGTGGGGTTGAATTAAGCCGGTATTTCTTAAAAGTGTGGTTCTGGCCGAGTGGGTCTCTGGAGGTGAGGCCCAGGAGGGAACCCAACCCCTGGACTCTCTGCACGCCTTCCGCGCCCACTGGGGAGCCAGGGTCTGAGACCCCCGGCAGAAGCTTTCAGATAGGAATCTGCCAGAAAACAGCCCTCACAGGTTGTGAGGTTCCCATTCCCCGTCGCAGGTTGTTAGATCCTCTTGTGACCTAGTTATTCCTCTAAGTTAGCTCCTTGGAAATGGGAAGTCCCATTACTGCGGAGAAGGGGCTTCGGGCTGTGGGCGGAGGACAGGGCTGTGACGAGTTGCCCCTCGTCCCCAAGATCCAGCACCTCAACAAAACCGGGAGCCGGGTTTGTCAGAGCCGCTCGCAGGCTCGGGGCCCAGGGCCCCTCGGGCCGGCGGGGGGCGCTGTGCGCAAAGTTTTGCTTCCCCGGCCCGACCTCTGGGTCGCGCGCCCGGTGCGCGCGCTGGGGGCCAGGCGGGGCGGGGTCTGGGGCGGCCCGGGGGCCGCTGGCGCTCCCTGCGTCCCTGCGCTGCAGAGCCGAGCGGTGCGGGAGGTCCAGGGGCGGTGGCGGCGGCGGCGGCGGCGACCCGCCCGGGCCTTGCGACCGCGCGCGGAATGCAGTGTGCTTTCGTGAACGTCATTTTATTACTCTTAACTATGCTCCTTGTAGGAAGTTGGGAAATGTAGAAACTCCCACGGCTGCTCCCCGCAGAGACGAGCGCTGTTGCTGGGGGGGAGGGGGCGGTGGGCGCCTACACGTGGCCCCGGGGCTCGGCTTTCTGGCTTGTCGGGGGTCTGCGAATCGTTTCCACCCTCTCAGAGCCCAGACACCGCCCGTTGCGCTCCTCTGGACCCCTTTTGTTCACTGTGCAGAGGTGCGGGCTCCCGAGCAGCTGGAGCATCACCCACCGCGCAGGGTCGGTGACTTAAAGAGCCCCGTGGCCAACTTGGCAAGTGAGGGCCGCCTGTGCCTCCACCGGGCAGGGGGCAGGGGGCGCTCTGACGCTACGGGAAGGGCCTATTTCCCGGGCTCCCGCCCTGCTGTGACCGGAGGGATTTGCGGCTTGAGGGTCCTGCAGGGACGGTGCGGGGGTGGAGGGGTGGGATGCGGAGTACGGTGGCGGGTGGAGGGGTGGTTCTCTGGCTTCTCCGGGCCTCCGGGTTTGTCCCGGTGGTTGGGGGAGGGAATTGTACAGTGAGTGGCAGGATGTGGGTCCTGGTGCTGGCCCGGCCGTGGCTGACTAATCTTGCCGTGGGTCCCTGAGATCGTGACGGTCCCGTGCCAGCGAGGTCTGGCAGGCAGTGGGGGTGTGGGTGCCAAGGGCAAGGCCAGTGCCTGGGGCCCAGACCCGGGCTTGCCGCTGTGCTTCTGGAAGCGAGAGGAGTGGGGGAGCTAAGAGGGGTGGTACCCCTCCCCCTCCAGGGAGGGGCCAGGTGCTGCGGGGAGGGGGCGGGGCAAGCTTGCTTCGCAGTCCTTGGTGGCTACTTACCAGCTCCATGGCCTTGGACCAGTTTCCTCGTTTAGAAAATGGGAGCGAGGTGCTGGGTCGGGGACAGTGTTGGGTTCTTGGTCCTGCCTGTCTTCCCCTCTGCCCCTGACCTCTCCTCGGGGCATTCTCAAGCCCTGGAGGGCCCTGGGATGGCCTGAGACTTAATAAACATGCAGGGGTCCTGGGCCCCCTGCTCCACGGCCCTGCTTCTGTAGGTCTGGATGGCCCCAGGAATCCTGCTTTGAACAACCCTCCTGGGGTTCTGGACCCCAGGGGCCCCAGCACTGGGCGGGGGGTGGGGTGCTAAGGTCATGGGCAGTGGGGCAGGTACCCACTCCAAACCCATTAACCTACAAGGCCTTGTCAAAAGTGAGGGATTTTAGTGGTTTGGGTGGGCAAGTTGGGGCAGGATGTGAGTCATTGTTTCACTTTGGGAGGGCTCATTGCTCCCCTGGGCTTGGGTGGCCTAGGGGTGCTAATCCTAGGTTCACCTGCCAGTGCCTGTCCCTGTCCCCATGGGTCTCAACCTGATGAGTGAATAATAAACCTATCCTTCCTTCCTCACTGAGGGCCAGTTCATGCTTTAGATTCAGGAATCCCTACAGCAGCCCTGCAAAGTGGGTCATTCCCAGACTGGGTCCCAGGGAGGTCAGACAACTCTTAAGAGTCTTCAGACTTTAGGAGTTGAAGTTTGACCCCCACGGAGTCTGGTACCCATGTAGCCCGGTATGTGCAGTGAGTTAACTGAAACTCCAAACCCCATGCTCATGACAACAGTGACCCCGTGTTCTCCAACCCAAGAGTATTTGGGGCCGGTTTGGTAAGCAGGGCCCAGGGTGGGGCTGGGTCCAGCCTGGTCTAGAGGCCAGGGGTGGGGGAGGTGGCTTCCACCCATGGCTTCTGTGCCCCTCACCTGTTTCTGCTGTGTGGGCTGAGCGCCCGTCCCCAGGCAGAGTTGTGACCCCATGCCACCCCACTTGGAGCATGGCCCTTTCTGGAGAGGTTCTGCCAGTTTGCCCGTGGGTGTAGCCAGGGCACTCTCCTGCGGTGAGGAGGAGTCTGGCCCCCCATTTGGAGGAATGTCTGTCTCAGTGGAGCCTTCTTTAGGCTGCTCTACCTCAAGGTGGGGGAGCTCTGCATCCGCGGGTGTGGAGCACATTAGGCTGCAGGAGTGGCACCTGGCCCCATCTGCCAGAACTCAGCCTCCCCTCCCGCCTGGCCTTGGCTGTTTGTGCTTCTCACCCCCGGAGTACATGTGTTTGGGTTGACACACCCCCTGCAAACAGCCAGCCCCAGGCACCTCTGTGGCAGCCAGACCTAGCCCTGCCCGTGGCCAGCCACTTTTCCAGAGGAACACACAGCCCCCCCAGGAGCCCCAACACGGCCCTGATCACAGCTTTGAAGGTGGGAGCCAGGAGGCAAAGTCAAAATTGCATGGAGGGTAAACAGCGGAGGCCCCGGTTTGGCCTGGTTGGGGTGTCGGCTGGCTACAAAGGGACACTGTGAGGAATGTCCTCGGAGCAGAAGGGACCCATTCAGCTCCCCCAGAACGGGCTTTGCCTACTAATTCGGTGGGTGGGCTGCAGGAAAGGGTGGGATGGGTGGGGGAGCCTGTGGCCCGATTGCCGAAGAGCCTGCTGCCTCTGACCAGCTAGAACCCAAAGTCCAAACCCGGCCCTGCAGACCGGCTGCTCCAGAACCAGGCAGGGAGCTTGTTAAAAAATGGCCATGCTGGGCTCCTGGGTGGCTCAGTCTGTTAAGCATCGGACTCTTGATTTCAGCTTGGGTCGCGATCTTGGGGTCATGGGATCGAGTCCCGTGTGAGGCACCGTGCTTGGCAGGAAGTCTGCTTGAGATTCTCTCTCTCCCTCTGCCCCTTCCCCTGCTCACTCTTTCTCTCTCTCTAAATTAAAAAAAAATAAAATAAAATAAATATCCTTTTTAAAAAATGGCAATGCTGTTCCAGTCCTCCCTGATGAGATGACAAAACCCAGCCCTAGGTGGGGGGCTTAATATATACCAGATCCCTGCCTGGTGCTTTGGGAGTTCAGGCCTTGCACACTGCTCCCCTCAGCATCCTGGGCAACAGGGGCAGAGATGGAGACCCCTCTGGCTCTGGGGTGGCTGGGTGGGGCTCGGGGGCAGAAGGAAGCTCACAAGGAGTGTGGTCCTTTACTCAGTGCACTGTGCACATATTTTTCGTTCTCTCTGTGTCTGGTCGTGAGCATGTTGTGAGGCACCAGGTACTTTCATCTCATAGCGGGCTGTTGTCCCCATTGCACAGGCGAGAAAACCGAGGTCCCACGAGGTTAACCGATTTGTCCAAGGTCACACCGTGCTGGGGCTGGGACCTTCTCCATGAGTCTGCCTTCTGGGGGTGGATGGGGCCTGGGCATGTGATGTTGTGGAAAACTCCACAGCAATTGGACTGTGCAGCCGTGTGGGGAGCGACAGGCCACATAACCTCTCGCTACCACTCCAGGTGGCCTCACTGCACACAGGACAAGCGTCAGGGCCATGCAGCAGTCTAGGTGGGGGAGCTGAGGGAGATTCCCGTCGATGTGCTGATTGATAGCAGGAAGACAGGCCCCAGGGGGGCCCTGGGGCTTCCTGGAAAAGGGACCCACTTCTGTGCAGGGATGCCGACCCATGCACAGTAGTGGCAGCTGAGAGTCATTTCTAGACTCTTCTGGAGATGGGGCTACTTTTACAACGGCATGAACTTGTTTGCCTAGAAATGGTCTAAGGAATCTTGGTGGGCATCTGGTGGGCTCATTCAGGGTCACCTGACCCTGGGCCCACCCTGTGTGCCTGGCATGGAGGTAGGCTCCCAGTAGACACGGAAGGCTAGTTTGGAGTGCAGTGAATGGATCCCAGGGCTGGCACCGAGTGGAGCAGCTAGCTGCCTGCTGCTGGAGTTAGTATGGGGGCTGAGCGGGGGGCGGTGGTCCCACCAGAAGCAGGGAGAGGGTGAGTGGGCTCCGACAAGGCTGAGTGGTCCTGCACCAGGGGGGTCCTGGCGGCTCCCTGCAATACACTCAGGGATCTGCACACTGCGACTTGGTGACAGGTGCCCAGTGGTGATGGGCAGACTCCTGCACAGAGGTCACACATACAGTGAATTCCTGTGCGAATTATTCCATGACCCAAATGAGGGGAGAGCTCGTTCCCATTGTTCTCTCTCAGGGACGCAGAAGAATGTGCTTGGACAGGTAAAAAATGGGAAAGGTTTGCTTAGCTAGCAGATTGTTCACAAAGCAATTCTCAATTTGGATTGAAAAGTGGGTTGCTGTTTCTCAAGCCGTCCCTTAAGGCCTGGTCGGTCTTTCATTCTGGCTCGAGGCAGGAGAAGGAGTGTGGCTGGGGCTCTGCGAGGCTGGATGGAGCCCAGGAAGGCCCCCCCCGGGGGGGGGGGTCTGAGTCTCTGGGGAATCTGACATCTGCCTGGGGTCCCTACCTCTGCTCTGGGTATGAATGAAGCATCAGTGGGCAGATGGAGTCGAAGGTGAGAGAATCTGGAAATATATCTGTGACTTCCTCGACCCTGTAAGGTCTTCCTCTTGAAACTAGAGACTTTGAACTTCAGAGCTAGAAGACCCTAAAGAGCCCTAGGCAGGAGAGACTTAATCAAGAACACGTAGGAAGGTAGTAGCAGGAGCTGAACTTGAACCCAGGTCATGGGACTTCCAACCCAGTGCTCTCTCTGGAGTCAGAAATCAGAGTGAAGGAGCCTAGTTTGTGTCTGCTTTCTTTTAGACCCAAACCCTCATGTGTTAATGACATTTTTCACTCAACCTGAGGAAGTAGGTAATTTGGAAAAATTATCAAGTGAGATTGTTTCTTGAATCTGGGTGTCATGGAGCAAAGACTGCCTTGTCACATAAATTAAATAATATTTGTGGCTTGACAGCTTGCTTTATGAGGTCTGCAGAGTGAGCTTCTGTGTCTGAGGCAGACCTCCGTGGTCCGAGGGGAGCAGGATTTCACTACATCTTTTTATGGACGAGAAAGCGGAGATTAGGACCAGTAAAGTGACTGACACCAAATACACAGAATGTCAGAGGTGGAGCTGGGACAGTGTGCACCCCCCTCCCCCTGCCCCGTCCCTCTGCGATCCAGTGCTCCTCAGTCTCTGGAGCACTCTAGCGGGGGGGGGGTCCCCCACATGCCTCTTTCTAGCAGACTTCCCAGGTGCTTTGGTTGAGAACCCTCCAATCAAAAATGTGATGATCAAATCCAGAAAGTCTGGTCAGTGATGGGATGAAGAGAAGTGTCCACTCCCTGAGTACTGAATGACTTCATCTTGGGCAACTGTGGACAGATTTTGTTTTCCTGCGACTAAGTCAGACCACGTGTTCGTTGTGATCACGAGCCAGTTGTTGGGAGTTTGGAATCCATAATACAGCCAACTTTATCGAGTACCTACTGCGGAGGCAGGGGATGCCGAGTTGGGAGTCTCCAGAGAGTGCCCCCAGAGGCCAGGAAGCTGCCTTTAGCTGTTCATTGTCTGTCCTGCTAAGAGGCATCGGTCAGGGGCACAAAGCAGAATAAGCTTCTGGTTCTCTGAGGGATAGTGAGCGAGCGACAGGTTTGGGGTTTGTGCGGGTGGGATGCGTGCTGCATCTATCTATCTATCTATCATCTATCTATTTAGAGCATGAGCAGGGGATGAGCAGAGGAGAGGGAGAAGCAGACTCGGAGCTGAGCGCAGAGCCCGATGAGGGGCTCGATCCCACGACCCTGAGATCACGACGTGATCTGAAACCAAGAGTCGGACGCTCACCCGACTGTGTCACCCAGGCGCCCCCTGTTCCTGCAGTTTTGTCCTCAGGGGGTGCTCCTTGGGTGCCTGTCCTGGCTCGGACATCACTGGCCCTGTGACCACCTGAGCTTCCCACTGGAAGCATCCCCAAGTCTCTCCAGGATGCGTCCCATGAATGTGGCGCAGCAGTTACAGAGGACCCTCCACAGGACAGGCTTTGATTTCCACCCTCAACTGTGATGGTGGCTTATCAATGTCGCCGCCTTTCTGATAGTGCTTAGAAAGCAAGGCCCATCCTCCACGGCAGAGGGGCCTCTTGTTTCGGCTGATTTGTTTTGCTTACAGCATGGATGTTCACAAGGAACTGCGTATTTATTCCAGCACAGATATTTGCTCCCCTAAATGCACACGTGAAGGAAAACGTAGGAGTCCAAGTCTGGAAGGCTTTCCAAGGAGGTGGGAGAGGTGGTTTCTGATTTCCTCAACATGCCTGCCCTCCCCAGCACCCCCCCCCCGCCCCACAGCTGGGCATCTTGAGTCAATTTACGGAAAACTGCCGAGGAAATCTTGAGATGGATTACTTTCAGAGATGGACGAGCAGTTTCAACTTCAGCCAGGGTTTGTAGGGTGCTTACGGGGCCAGGAACGGTGCCAGGGGCCAGAGGGGGAGAGCGAAGAGAAGACAGATGGCACCTCAAGGTCGTAGGCGCTCAGCAAATAAATGTGTATTGAGCATGTTGATTGGAAGGTACCTGCTGCTTCTCTAGACTTTACGGTCGGGCACTGGCCCTGAGCGAAGGGACACCCGAGTTTGGGCTTCGAAGCTGAGGGCCTGGGGACCCTGATGCACATCTTCCTCTTCACTCCGCATCCACGCAGTGAGGGGGTTGAGCACTGCTCTTCGAGGAGGCGATTTGGAATTGAATGGCCTTCGAGAAGCTGGCTCAGACCCCCGGCTCCCTTGGCTGGTTATCCTGTTCCTTGGGCAAGCTGTCTCTCTGTAAGGCTTTCTCCCCAGCCTTCATGCCTTCGAAACAGTGTGCACTGGGCTAGACCTCCGCCACCCGGGGAGAGGCCCTGGCTGCACCCGCAGCACCTGGGATGTTTGGCACTCTCCCCCACCCCTGCTCATCTCACGTACATTAGGATGCTGGTCCCAGCTTCCTACCCTGAGATCTCTGCTGATCATTGGCAAACTGTCAGGCCAGAGATTGATGGTTACACCTGCTGGTAGCTTCATGCCCCAGATATGCCCTCCGTGTCTGACAGGCCAAGATGTGGCCTCGTTGTGTGGCTACTGTTTGTTTCCACAGTCCCGGGTGGCAGCACAGTGTGTGCCTTTGCCCTGCCCCGAGCTCTCCTTAGCGGGGCCTTCGAGCATTAAATACGTTGATCTGCTCCGAGTAGACTAGAAGGTGAGAGAAGCCTGACTGTATTATAAATATACTTTTTTATTTTAAAAGTCATATATGCTCATTGAAAAAAATGGTATAGAAAAAATATACAGGAGAGCAGAAAAATCATCCATTATCCCATCTCTCTGAGAGAACTCGTGGTGACATGCCAGCATCTTTCCTTCCGGGCTTTCTGTCTATACCCTCACATAACGATTCCTTCCAAAACCGGAACACCATGGGAACAGACTGCCTGATAAGGCAGAAGTTAATTTACCATCTGTGTTTACCTGAAGAGTCCCATCTGTAGCCCCGCTCAGTGATGCAGAGGAAGAGCAGGCAGGCACCTAGGTCTGCGGGGCGCGAGGGTGCGTCTTGAGGTTCTTAGAGAGGAGACATAAAAGGAACCAGGGCCTTTTGGGAGGAGGCTGGGCACCAAGTTCCCATTCCCAGCTGCCCAAGATTGCGAGTTAGGGAGATCTATTGGTTGGGGTGACCCAGTGTGGCCCCAGTCTGGCTGTAGGGTTGGTGGCGGCTCATGATGCCTCTGGTCATTCTTGTCCACCAGGGCAAAGCTGCGTGTCCGGTGGCCCAAGTTACTGGGGGTAGTGGACATGTGTGTGTGGCAGATGTGTTCCCCAGAACTCCCTTCCCTCCATAGTTCCAGGTTGGCTGGGGCCGTGAGAGATATTTGGCCTGAGTTTTGTTTTGGTTTGAAAGATTTATTTATTTATTTTAGAGAGAGAGAAAGAGAGAGAGTGCGTGGGTAAGCAGGGGGAGGGGCCGAGGGGGGAGGGGCAGAGAGAAACACTCCCAAGCGGGCTCTGGGCTGAGTGTGGAGCCCGAAGTGGGGCTCTATCTCACAACCCTGAGATCATGACCTGAGTTGAAACCAGCAGTCAGATGCTTCACCGACTAAGCCACAGGCACCTGCCCCTGCCTGAGATTTTGAAGGGGTCTGGTGGCAGCCATGTTCCCTTCCGTTGGGGAGACTGGAGCAGGGCTGTGGGCGCCGGCAGCTCACACACACCATCGCTCTCGCGCAGGCTTACCCGGATGGCCTTGCCTCAGTGCCCCCTTCAGCCTCTGCTGCTCCTGGCCAGGGGCCGTTTGCCTCTGGGACGAAGGGTGCCAGAAGCAGGCCATTGCCATCATGCATGGTAAGTCTAGTCCATCCCATGGGCTCTGCTCATCCTGGCTTCCTCTGACTTCCTCCACATCGCACCCACTTTCCCTTCACTGCTGACGTCGGGCTGTGTCACCAGCTAGAGCAGGGCCAGCCTCCCAGAGATGGTTTAACCAGCCCCCACAGCTGGGTGACACCAAGCCCCTATAATCACATATATGTGATTATACACAGTACATTATATATATTATGATATAATTATGATTGCACCTACTTTACACACGTGGAAATCAGAAAGCTACCAGGCAAGGGTCTGCTGTCCCAGATGCCGGCTCAACACTGGACTGGCCACTAAGGGACCCACGGTCCACCGAGGACCTTCTCCTCCCCTGGCTGGGGGTCTCCAGCCCCTTTAGGGAAGAAGCAGTTAGGGAGGGTGCTCCCCACCACCATCTTCGTAACCCGCTCCCTCTTCTCCATTTCCTCCAAGCTGCCAGTGCCCAGAGCACTGGGCCTCGTGCCAATTGCCACGGACACTCAGCTGATTCAGGAGAAGGGGCGGGGGATGGGGGCTGGGGTGGAAAAGGAGGAAAAAAGATCTCAGAAAGGAAAGGGCCCTGGGAGGAAGGCCCTGAAGACCCCCATGCAGTCTTCACCCCCAAAGAGGGCACAGCATCAGGGTGCTACTTGGTGCAACAGCTGGTCCTCTAAAATTAGCACAGCAGCCTGGCAGGGGACCCCCTCCCCTGGCCCCTGGGGACCGTGGGCACCAGCCCAGACAGAGGGGCAGAACCATAGACTGCCAAGGCTGTTCTGTAGGGTTTTTCATGCTGGAGACAAAACTCAGACATAACTTCTGTGAACAACTGTTGCAGGGACGTGGGGAGCTGGGAAAGATACCACCTCCCATCCCTCAAGAAAGGGTGCCCAGAAGTGAGCGCTGGAGTACACATCAGCTCTTTGAGGTGGAATCATAAAAAAGAATTCCTTCATACCTAGATTCACAAGTCCGTAATGTCACATGGGACATCGGTGTGGAGGGAGAAGGGGAATCCCAGCCCCTGAACCCCAGTGGGGCTTTGCCATCCACGGGTAGGCACTCTGGAGAGGGTTTGGTGGGCTCACGGGTTGGGGACTTAGAATGCATCTTGGCTCTGCCCACCTTCTTGCAGAAGTCCCCTGACAGCTGTTGAAAGATAAACTGAGGCATATTCAACATTTTAAGGGTTTGAACAAAAATCAGTTAGAATCAGGCCCCATCCACTCTAGCAGAAAGGAAGGAGCTCTGAGGAGCTGTACAAAATAAAAGACTTGCAGGCAGAAGGGAATGGGAATAAGGAGGTTAAACTGGCAAAAAACAGGGCTGGTTATTGCAAAGTCATTTTCCTTTAGGGAATGACAGGGGTTTATCAGGCAGATGATGTAACTAGCACTGATCAGGGGATTCCTTTATTTTTTTTTAAAGATTTTATTTATTTGACAGAGAGAGAGAGCACAAGCGAGGGGGGGGAGCAGCAGAGGGAGAGGGAGAAGCAGACTCCCTGTTGAGCAGAGAGCCCAATGTGGGGCTCGATCCCAGGACCCTGAGATCATGACTCAAGCTGAAGGCAGAAGCTTAATTGACTGAGCCACCCAGGCACCCCCTGATTGACTGGTTTAAGATTCCATTTCTGGGAGAGCTGAAACTAATTAAGTCTGGGTTTGGTGACCTGGGGCTTAGCATAAGTGACTCCATTTGGGGCCTATTGTCTTGTTTTTATTTTTAAACACAGCCCTTCTTCCATAACAAGTCCCTTCTGTCTGGAAACCCACAACAATGATTGTGGGGAGATGCTGGCATTTCCCCCTAATCCTTTACCTCTCTATCAGGCCTGCACACTGTAATTTGGGAGAAATTATACAATGCGATGTCTTTATTAATAGTGCCTTGGGGAGGAAGCAGGAGGTGAGGTGAGGGGACAGGAGCAAACAGACCTTGCCTCTAGAAACCCTAGCGGAGGGACCATGAGGGGTCTGGAAGGAAAAGGGACCTTTTGTCATTCTGGCCTTGCCCCAGGAAGGGACCCAACAGTGCCATCAGAGTGAAAAATAAACTACCCAGGTGAAAAAGTACCCAGGCTGCTATTCTGTTGACCAAGGGGGTTATTTGCATCTCAAAGACCCTGGACTAGTAGATGCTCCTTTCATAGGGTTTCTTGTTCCACATGGGATCTTTCTTCATGGCATGTGCAACTGTGCTTTAGAATGGCTCCTCAATGTGGAGAAAGGGGAGCCCTCTTACACTGTTGGTGGGAATGCAAGCTGGTGTGGCCACTCTGGAAAACAGTATGGAGGTTCCTCAAAAAGTTAATAATAGAACTACCCTACAACCCAGCAATTGCACTACTGGGTATTGACCCCAAAGATACAAATGTAGTGATCCCAAGGGGCACATGCACCCCAATGTTCATAGCAGCAATGTCCACAATAGCCAAACTATGGAAAGAGCCCAGATGTCCATCGACAGATGCATGGATAAAGAAGATGTGGTACATATATACAATGGAATATTACTCAGCCATCAAAAAATTGAAATCTTGCCATTTGCAACGATGTGGATGGAACTAGAGGATATTATGCTAAGCAAAATAAGTCAGTCAGAGAAAGATGATTATTATATGATCTCAGTCATATGTGGAATTTAAGAAATAAAACAGAGGATCATAGAGGAAGAGAGGAAAAAACAAAACAAGCCAAAATCAGAGAGGGAGACAAACCATAAGGGACTCTTAATCATAGAAAACAAACTGAGGGTTGCTGGAGGGGAGGTGGATGGAGGGATGGGGCAACTGGGTGATGGGCATTAAGGAGGGCACGTGATATAATGAGCACTGGGAGTTATGTACAATTGATGACTCACTGAACTCTACCTCTGAAACTAATAATATACTATATGTTAATTAATTGAATTTAAATAAAATTAAAAAATAGAATGGGTCCTCAATGCAACAACCTTGATTATCTTAAGGTGTGATCTGCATGACAGAAGACCTAAAATGATTTAGGATGTGGTTCTAGTGGGACATTTCATGTTGTTACACAGGTAGTACCCAGGCACCGGCAGGGGGAATTATTTTCAGGTAGGACTCTCAGCAGGAAGTGATCCCTCCCTCCAAGAGAGTTTCATGATGGGAGAGCAGCATTGGATTTAGAGTCAGACAAACCTAGAACCCATCCTGCCTCTATCTTTTTTTTTTTAATTTTTTTAAGATTTATTTATTTGACAGGGAGAGAGAGAGCACGAGAGAGCACAACCAGGGGGAGCAGCAGAGGGGGAGGGAGAAGCAGGCTCCCTGCTGAGCAGGGAGCCCAATGCGGGACTTGATCCCAGGACCCCGAGATCATGACCTAAGCTGAAGGCAGATGCTTAACTGACTGAGCCACCCAGGCAGCCTATTTTATTATATTTTAAAGACTTATTTATTTATTTGAGAGAGAGAGAGAGAGAGTGCGAGAGCATGAGAGCATGAGCAGAGGGGCAGAAGGAGAGGGGGAAAGAGAATCTTAAGCAGACTCCACGGTGAGTGTGGAGCCTGACATGGGGCTCAATCTCAGCACCCTGAGATCACAACTTGAACTGAAACCAAGAGTCAGACACTTAATTGACTGCACCACCCAGGGGCCCCTAATACTGGGCAGTAATCTTATCCATGCAATAGAGTTGTTATAAATAAGAAAAGGCGTGCAGAATGCTTACTCTAGCACCCAGCCCACAGCACGAAATTAATGGAAGAAATTTGAACAATGAAGATTGGCTAAGAGTGCAATGGGGTGTTAAAAAGGGTGTGGATACTGCTTCAAAACTGCGTATCTCAATGGCTATCAAGACCTCTACAAATGTCCACCACCTACTCATTCTTCTAGAAATCCATCCAGGAAAGTAGCCCATGATGCAGTCAAAATTCTGTGTACAAATATGCTTTTACAGCATAACTTATAAAGTAGAAAATGGGCAACAGCCTTAGTGTCAGACAATAGGATGGCTAACAAAAATGATGGGAAACCCTCGTTTTGGAGGGTTAGACATTAAAAGCCTTTCTTTCTTTCTTTCTTTCTTTCTTTCTTTCTTTCTTTCTTTCTTTCTTTCTTTCTTTCTTTCTTTCTTCTTTCTTTCTCTTTCTTTTTCAACATTTTATTTATTTATTTGACAGAGAGAGCACAAGCAGGGGGAGCAGCAGAGGGAGAAGCAGGCTCCCTGATGAACAGGGAGCCCTATGTGGAGCTCCATCTCAGGACCCTGGGATCACAACCTGAGCCGAAGGCAGACACTTAACGACTGAGCCAACCAGGTGCCCAGAAGTCAGGCTTTCAAAGATTATTAATGATGTGGGGAAATGTGAAAATTAATAAAAGTGAACCTGGTTTAGACTGGAGTCGGGAGTCTGGCAGAGGAAGCTCTCAGGCTCTACCCTTCCTTGTCAATTGCAAATCCAACAGCAAGAGAGGGACCTGGCAGGGTGGATACTACTTTACTCTCCCAGCAGGAGGAAGAAGACTTTCCTTCTCCCCTGGCAACAGCCCAGTCAATGAGACATGGTCACAAATCAGCCAATGAAAAGTCACCATACTCCAAACTCCCAGTTTATTCCAATGGACATTTTGTTTATAACAGCCCTCCCAGTGTCCTTATTTCCTCTATAAAAGAGTGTTCCTCTCCTTTGTTCTCTGGGCTTGCCTGTGGTTTTGCAGTAGCTTGCTTGTCCTGGATTGTAATTCTCTGCTATTCCCGAATAAAACCATTTCTGCTGGTAAAATAACTCACAGTTCTACTTTTTAAGGTTAATAATGCCCACAGCAAGATGTTAGGAAGGATGCAAAATTATGTGTAGCCAGGGGCCCAGAATAAACCTAAGCTTCATCTAACACGGGGGTTGGGGGGCCGGGCAGGCTGAAGTGCATCCTGGTTGCAGGTGGTCATGGGCCATGATCAGAGATTGCCCTTGGGGTAATGGAGAGAGTGACAGGGGGCCTGGGACCTGGGTCAGCCTGGAGTCCAACCACATGCCACGTGTCCTGGGAAAGAAAATTTGGCAGACTCTGTCCTGGACTCCATGCTCAACACTTGCCCTGTGTTTTCTCATTTAATCCTCAGAGACTCTCTATTGAGATGAAAAGGCCCAGTTCAGACCAGCTTAAGCTAAAAAGGAATGATTGGCTCATGGAACTAAGAGGTTCAGTAGTATAATTAGCTTCAAGCCCAGCTAGATGCAGGGGCTGGAAGGGGTCATCATGCCCTATCTCCCTGGCTGTCATGTAGAGGCTGAATACCAGTTCCGCTCTCTCTCTCTTCATCACCCCAAAGGGCACTCTCTGCATCATATCCAAGATGGCTGCCTTCAGCCTTTACAGCAACCCCAGCAAAAACAGATGGTCCTTTCCTTTTTTGAGAGAGAAAGAGAAAGCGTGTGTGTGCAATTGGTGGTGATGAGGGAGGCAGAGGGAGAGGGAGAGAGAGAATCTCAAGCAGGCTCCATGCCCAGCATGAAGCTCCACACGAGGCTTGATCTCACAACCCTGAGATCGTGACCTGAGCCTAAATCAAGAGTCTGATGCTTAACCGACTAAGCTAACCAGGCACCCTCAGATAGTCCTTTTTTTTTTTAAGATCTTATTTATTTATTTGAGAGGGAGAGAGAGAGAGAGAGAGAGAGACCCCAAGCACAAGTGGGGGAGGGGCAGAGGCAGAGGGAGAAGCAGACTCCCTGCTGAGCAGTGAACCTGATGCTGGGCTTGATCCCAGGACCTGGAGATCATGACCTGAGCTGAAGGCAGATGCTTAACCAACTGAGCCACCCAAGTGTCCCCGAGATAGTCCTTTTTAACCAGAAAAATCCTGGGAAATTTTAATGAGCCTGGAGACCCATGCCCATCCTCAACAAGTCATGAATGAATTTACCCCAGGAAACACGGACTCCGTCTCCAGGAGCTGGAGTACGGCTGCTGGGCAGGCAGTAAATCCTGGAGGTCTCCCACAAATCTTCAGCATTATTATTTTCATTTTACAGATAAAGCCAAGGTTCAGAGAGGCTAAGTAACTTACCCAAGAACACACTTACCTAAGCCATCGAGGAACCAGGATCCTAACCCAGGCTGGCTACTGCCAAAGCTCATGCTCAGAGCACTCTTTTATTTATTTATTTTAATTTTTATTGTTATGTTAATCACCATACATTACATCATTAGTTTTTTTTTTAAAGATTTTATTTATTTATTTGAGAGAGAGAATGAGATAGAGAGAGAGCATGAGAGGGGAGAGGGTCAGAGGGAGAAGCAGACTCCCTGCTGAGCAGGGAGCCCGATGCGGGACTCGATCCCGGGACTCCAGGATCATGACCTGAGCTGAAGGCAGTCGTTTAACCGACTGAGCCACCCAGGCACCCACATCATTAGTTTTTGATGTAGTGTTCCATGATTCATTGTTTGTGCATAACACCCAGTGCCCCACGCAGAATGTGCCCTCTTTAATACCCATCACCAGGCTAACCCATCCCCCCACCCTCCTCCCCTCCAGAACCCCCAGTTTGTTTCTCAGAGTCCATCATCTCTCATGGTTTGTCTCCCCCTCTGACTTACTCCCCTTCATTCTTCCCCTCCTGCTATCTTCTTTTTTTTTCTTTTTTCTTAACATATGTTGCATTATTTGTTTCAGAGGTACAGATCTGTGATTCAACAGTCTTGCACAATTCACAGCGCTCACCGTAGCACACACCCCCCCAATGCCCACCACGCAGCCACCCCACCCCTCCCACCCCCCACCACTCCAGCAACCCTCAGTTTGTTTCCTGAGATTAAGAATTCCTCGTATCCGTGAGGTCATAGGATACATGTCTTTCTCTGATTGACTTATTTCACTCAGCATAACACCCTCCAGTTCCATCCACGTCGTTGCAAATGGCAAGATCTCATTCCTTTTGATGGCTGCATAATATTCCATTGTGTATATATACCACATCTTCTTTATCCATTCATCTGTCGATGGACATCTTGGCTCTTTCCACAGTTTGGCTATTGTGGACATTGCTGCTATAAACATCGGGGTGCACGTACCTCTTCGGATCCCTACATTTGTATCTTTGGGGTAAATACCCAGTAGTGCAATTGCTGGATCGTATGGTAGCTCTATTTTCAACTGCTTGGGGAACCTCCATACTGTTTTCCAGAGTGTTCGCACCAGCTTGCATTCCCACCAACAGTGTAGGAGGGTTTCCCTTTCTCCGCATCCCCGCCAACATCTGTCGTTTCCTGACTTGTTAATTTTAGCCATTCTGACTGGTGTGAGGTGGTATCTCATTGAGGTTTTGATTTGGATTTCCCTGATGCCGAGCGACGTGGAGCACTTTTTCATGTGTCTGTTGGCCATTTGGATGTCTTCTTTGGAAAAATGTCTGTTCATGTCTTCTGCCCATTTCTTGATTGGATTCTTTGTTCTTTGGGTGTTGAGTTTGATAAGTTCTTTATAGATTTTGGAGACTAGCCCTTTATCCGATATGTCATTTGCAAATATTTTCTCCCATTCTGTCGGTTGTCTTTTGGTTTTGTGGACTGTTTCTTTTGCTGTGCAAAAGCTTTTTATCTTGATGAAATCCCAATAGTTCATTTTTGCGTTTGCTTCCCTTGCCTTTGGCGATGTTTCTAGGAAGAAGTTGCTGCGGCTGAGGTGGAAGAGGTTGCTGCCTGTGTTCTCCTTTAGGATTTTGATGGACTCCTGTCTCACGTTTAGGTCTTTCAACCATTTGGAGTTATTTTTGTGTGTGGTGTAAGGAAATGGTCCAGTTTCGTTCTTCTGCATGTGGCTGTCCAATTTTCCCAACACCATTTGTTGAAGAGACTGTCTTTTTTCCATTGGACATTCTTTCCTGCTTTGTCAAAGATGAGTTGACCATAGAGTTGAGGGTCCATTTCTGGGCTCTCGATTCTGTTCCATTGATCTATGTGTCTGTTTTTGTGCCAGTACCATACTGTCTTGATGATGACAGCTTTGTCATAGAGCTGGAAGTCCGGAATTGTGATGCCGCCAGCTTTGCTTTTCTTTTTCAATATTCCTCTGGCTATTCGGGGTCTCTTCTGGTTCCATACAAATTTTAGGATTATTTGTTCCATTTCTTTGAAAAAAGTGGATGGTGTTTTGATGGGGATTGCATTGAATGTGTAGATTGCTCTAGGTAGCATTGACATCTTCACAATGTTTGTTCTTCCAATCCATGAGCATGGAACGTTTTTCCATTTCTTTGTGTCTTCTTCAATTTCTTTCATGAGTTTTTTTATAGTTTTCTGAGTACAGATCCTTTGCCTCTTTGGTTATATTTATTCCTAGGTATCTTAGAGCACTCTTTTATACCACTTCTCTTAGTCTGGTTGGGCTTGTCATAGTCTGGGGGGCTCAGTCAACAGAAGTTAACTTTCTCACGGTTCTGGAGGCTGGAAAGTTCCAGAACAAGCCCTGTCCCAGGCAGTTTCCAGGGAGGGCTCTCTTCCTGGCTTGCAGATAATGCTTTCTGCCTGTGTCCTCCCATGGAAGGGAGAGGGATGCCTGTCCCCCTCTTCTTACAAAGCCGCCAGTCCTACCAGATTAGGCGGCATCGTGATGCCCTCTCCTAACCTTAAGTTCTTCAGAAAGGCCTCATCTCCAAATATAGTCACATTGGGGGTTAGGGCCTCAACATCTGAATTTTTGGCAGCGGGTGGGGCGCAGTTCAGCCCATAGCACCGCTCAATGGAAAGGGGAGCGAGCCAGCAGCCCAGTCTCGAATGCAGGAGGTCACACAGAGCTCAGCCCCTGGCCCACTCCCAAACCCTCCCACCAGAATTCTAGAGCCAGAGCGGCTGCAGGCAAAAGCCGGCGGAGCTGTGTGCACTGAACTGGGCGTCCATCAGGGAGCTTAGTTGCAAGCAGCTGAAGCTAATTTTGCTCATTAAGGCAAACCAGAAATGCATTAAATGCTAGGGAGCAGCTCACAGGACTGCCAGACGACTAGGTCGGGAGGCTGTGCAGCTGGGGATAATGTTCAGAATCAGTCCGCAGAGCTGCCCCGGGAAGACACCTGGGATAGTGGGGGCGCACATTGCCACGTGTGCTAGGGACCCTGCTAGTGAATGAGCTGGCCACTGCTGCTTGAACCCAACCCTAGAAGCCTCTAGAACTGGCATGTGGTATCTCTGCTGCTCCCAACCTCCCCAGCGTGGTGTCCAGGCGCTGTGTCACTGGCTTCCATGAGCCCCTAATTGGCAGAACACTTTTTTTTTTTAAGGTTTATTTATTCAATTGAGAGAGAGAGAGAGGCAGAGAAGCAGACTCCCCGCTGAGTGTGGAGCCCGATGCGGGGCTTGATCCCTGGACCCTGAGATCATGACCTGAGCCAAAATCAAGAATTGGATACTTAACTGACTGAGCCACCCAGGTGCCCCCGGCAGAACCCATCAAATGGCTGCAAACAAGGCTGGGAAGGCAGGGACTTCTGGCATTTTCAGCCTCTGAATTGGGATGGGGCCTCTGCCTTACTCCAAGCTTCATGAAAAAGGGAAGGGGCATGCAAGGATGCTGGGTGGCCAAAAAGTGACATTGATCAGAGAAGCAGAACCACTAGTAGGTTATGTGTGTGTGTATCTCCAAATCTGGGTCTCTGGTCCCCCTGTTTTGGCCTCATCCTCCACAGAGGCTTTCCTGGCAGGGGTGTGATGGGTTGGTAGCTAGCAGGATGCAGGTCAGATCTCTTGGGGCTCTGTTCACTGAGCCCATCTGTGCTCAGAGCAGGGTTGAGGAGGGCAGACCCCATGGCCAGGCACCAATGCCCTGAGGTGGTTCAGGACCATCCATGGGATCTTGTTTTCTATGTGGTCGGTGTGGGCAGCATCTCCTTAGCTCGGCCTCCCCCTGCCCGCTGTAAGTTTTCATTAGCTTTATTAATAAAATATGGCCACATCCCCCTGCCCGTAAAGTCGACTTGTTGTATTTATGGCTCTTGGAAAACTCCCTGCCCAAAGCCTCAAACCCTCAAACCCCTGACCCTGCCAAAGCCCCTGCTTGGCCAACAGTGCTCCTTTCCCAGAGCTGTTATTTCCCCCTGGCTCAGACGGGGTGGCATCCGCCGACAGATGCAGGTACTTGGGAATGGGCGGCAGCCTCCACCCAAACAGGTTCAATTTTGTCAGAAAGCCCCTTAAAACCACCCTCGGAGAAGGAAATGTGTTTTATTTAGGGGAAACAGGAAGAGTCTGTTGCTGTTTAAAGTTATTATATAGTTTTCATCTCCTTTTTTTTTTAAGATTTTATTTATTTATCTGACAGAGAGAGACACACAGAGAGTGGGAACACAAGCAGGGGGAGTGGGAGAGGGAGAAGCAGGCTTCCCGCGGAGCAGGGAGCCCGACGTGGGGCTCGATCCCACGACCCTGGGATCATGACCTGAGCTGAAGGCAGACCCTTAACGACCGAGCCACCCAGGTGCCCCATCATCTTTTTTTTTAAACCCTTCCCAAGAAGTAGAATGGGATTGTCTGAAGTCTGTTTTTCTTTTTTCTAATTTTATTATTTATTTATTTATTTATTTGTTTATTTTTTGAAGCTTGTTTTCCTATACACCAGGAGCAGAATTCAGAACAATTTTGCTCTGACCATAACAGACACTTCTGTAAGAGTCCCCGGGCGCAGCCTCCTAGCTGGAATCCCTCCCCTGCGAGAGGGTAGGAGAGCCTGTATGGGAGTTTCCTTTACTGCTGTAACAAAGCACCACAAATGTGGCTTCACACAGCACGAGTTCATTATTTTACAGTTCTGGAAGTCAGGAGTCCAGAATCCCAGTCTCACAGGGCTAAGGTCAAGGTGTGGGCGACGCTGTTCCCTGCTGGGGGCTCCAGGGAGGAAGCCTATCCTTTGCCTCTTCCAGGTGCTCAAGGTCACCGGCGTTCCCCAGACTGTGACCCCTTCCTATTTACAAAGCGCAGCACTGACCTCTGCCTCCGTCATCACGTCTCTGACTCTGGCCTGCTGTCTCCCTCTCCTGAGGGCCTCTGTGATTCCGTCCACCCCACCGGATACTCCACGATCGACTCCTGTCCTTAAATCCTTACGCAGCGCATCTGTAAAGTCCCTTTTGCCATGTAAAGGGGCACAGTCACACTTCTGGGGACCAGGATTAGACAACTTCGGGGTCCTTATTTGGCCTCCCACCCCCAGCAAAGCACTTGCACGGCCCTGGGACGCCCAGAGGTGAACTTGCTGGCCTGGGGTTGGCTGGTGAGTGTCCCGGCTGAGAGTGGAACCGGGGTTTCGCTGCTCCGAGTCCGACACTGTTTCTGCCCGCTCGCACAAACTCGCCCGGTCAGCAGCCTCTCTGCGGGGCGGTTGAGCGTGTGGACGCTGGCTGCAGGGATGCCCACCTTCTAGACCCACTCCGCCACCTGCCTGAGATCACACGGCCAGCAAGATCCTCAGTCTTCCTGCATCTCTGTCTTCTGGGCAGAAGCATAGTTCTTCTCTGCAAGGATATTTGTGAGGATAAAATAGAATTCTATAAGAACAACGGTAAGTTTGGGCTATGTGGTAAACTTACTGATAACAGTAGAACAGAACTCCCAAGCTCGGAGGCTCCAAGGCCCTGTACTTACGTGGCCGCAGGATGCCTTGGTTCCTGCCTGCCGTGCTCAGGCTCCTACACCTGCTCTCTTTTTCTTTGTTCCTCTCTCTTAGCCAACCCTACCCGTCATGCTAGGCCTGACTCGGACATCGGCACCTCCAGGAAGCCCTCTTTGACTGTGCCAGGTGGAGCTGGCCTCTCCTTCCCGATGTTGGCACCTCCCATGCCTCTCAGGCGTGGTGAACATGGATGTGGGGGTGGGAGGAGCCCGGCGTTACCTGCTGTAGATCCGCGGTGGAGTCCTGGGCCCATCGCCTACCAGTATGTGTCCTTGGGCTGTTGTGAACCTGATTGCTTACCTGTGAGCTGGGGTTGAGGATGCTGGGCTTGCTTCCCAAGGGGACATGAGGCCTGAAAGAGATGATTCCTGCGAAGCCTCCCCTCCTGGGGCTTGCACGTGGGAAGTCCTCAGTAGCTGGTAGCTACACACAAGTAAATCATAGAGTTGTCCACCGTTCCCGGAGCCAGAAGAGCCCGGGCACCCACTGTCCCCGCTTTGGGCTGGAGTCACGTCTGCATACAGGTTTAGCTCACACGCATTGGACCGTAGTTATGGCCGTCTTTGCTTAGCAAGGATGGGACAACAAGTTAGTGACTATGAAGCACGGGAGCCTATTGAAACAATGGGGTGGTTTATGGGAGCTGACGATATTTCCAGGGTCCTTGTGCTGTTGGGGGGGCGGGGCAGCAGCTCAGAGGCCCTGCCCTGATAGCTTTTGTATCCACTGGGGCTACATTTAAACGCTGGTGCTGGTGGTGGGCTTCCCAGGCCCCAGGAATCCAGTTACGATGTAGTGGGCCTCACCCCCTGGTCTGCAGGGGTGAAGGTCCCTTGCGGGGCTCAGCCCAGTGGCTGTACATAACAAGGTGGGGGAGGTCCTGAGCCCTGCACATGGGGTGAATGCCCCTCAGTTCTCCCTACCTTTGTGCCTTCATCACGGGGTCCTTGTGCTGACCTGCCTCTTTGCCCCCATTGTCTGGGCACCCGGCTGCATAAGCTGAGCGCTGTCCCAAAGTTGTCCCAGGTCCATAAATGCCTTATAAAAATTGCCAGGAAACAAGACTACTTTATGTTGGTGGTGACTTCAGCCCAGGCCATTAAGTCTGTCCCGACGCAGGTTGGGGCCTGTGGTGGCCCTGCTCCCAGGCTTTGTGTAATCCCCTAATTAGGGCCCCTGGGCTTCTGGCCCTGTGCTGTGTCCCCTTGGACCCAGCCCTGTGGGGCTCTGCCTTGTGTCCTAGCAGGGCTCTTGGGCTCCTAGGGCTCGGAGCCAGAGGACTCAGATTTATGCTGTTTGAGACCTTCTCCCCCCTTTCCTGTGCGTTTTCTCCTTCCGTATCTTAATCCAGTCCTTTGAAGTGCTGTTCTCCTACTGGGCTCTGCTCTCCTCTCTGTCTCCCTTTCTTAGGCCTCGTTTCCAGCTGCAAGCTCCAACTATTAATTCCAGGAAGAGGTGCTTTGACCATGACCCGGGGTGGGAGGGAGGAGAGTGTCCCTGGGGGCCGCGCAGGGGAGCTGGGAAGGGGGCGCCCAGAGTCTCTCTCCTCTCAGGTTGGACCCCGACATAGAGGGGAGGGTGGTTGGTGTGGAGGAAGGAGTCCAGACTCTGATGCCGAGGTGTAGGGTCCAGAGTTGGTCCTCTACTTTCCAGCTCCGTGACCCTGGCCATGTGCCTACCCTCTCTGAGCTGACTTCCTTATCTGGGATTGGAGAAGGTGACCAACATCTCTATGCTGCTTACCCTACAGAGCTGTTCTAAGGGCCAGATGTGATGGGGGGTACGGGCAGGTCTGGCTCCATGGGGCATCCAACCTGTGCAGGTGTGTGGGGCCCCACGCTCAGAGGACCTCACGCTTGGTTTCATGCTCTCCTATTGCCACTTTGAAATTCTTCGTCATTTGGAACAAGGGCTGGCATTTCATTTTGCCCCGGGCCCTGCAAATTATGTAGCTGCTCCTGGCTAAGAGAATGCTTTATGGACTGCAGGGTGCGCTCCAGACAGAAGGTCAGGGTAGCCAGGGCAGGAGCAAGTGCTCCAAAACCAGGTCTGGAGCAGGAATGTCCTAGTGTGTATGGGGGCATGCGGACCACAAAGGGCCCTGGGGGTTATTGTCAGAGCTTTGGCTCTCCTCAGAGAAATAGGAAGGCACTGGAAGGTTTGAGCAGAGGAGTGACATTATCTGACTTCAAGTATAGAAAGATCAACGTGGCGGCTGTGTTGGGAAGAGACTCCAAGGGTGGAAGCAGGGAGAGCAGACAAGGGGGCTGATGAGGAATCGTGACTCACTCACCTGGCCGCAGTGGTGCTGGAGGGAAGGCGCCGGATTCAGGAATGTTCTCCAGGCAGAGCCGACGGGACTTGTAATGTACCAGATGTCATGGTTCTGGTGTGACGACGGGGAGGATGGAGGTGTCGTCTGCCGGGCTGGGAAAGGCCGTGGGTGCCAGGACGGGGGGAAGGGCGGGAGCTGGATTTCGGCAGGCTGGGTGTGAGATGTCCTGGTAGAAGAGTGTCCAAGGAGAGCTGCTGACAAGTCCTCCCCTCCGTCCCCCTGCCCCCATGCCACTTGGCCATTATTTCTCCCTGTCTCCCTGTCCTTGAACCAGGGCTGGTCCTGTGGCCTGCTTGGATCAGGGGAGCATGGGGAAATTATGCTAGGTCAGTTCCTGGCCTCAGCTTGACAAGGCCTGGCAGATTCTGCTTTGGCTTTCTGGAAACTTGGCTACCAAGCAGAAAGGAAGCCGAGGGAGCCAACTGGAGAAGCCCGTGGTTGTCAGGGAGTACCTACCCGACACGGGAGAAAGGCCTTCTTCCATGTTCCTGTGCCAGCCGCGCCCTCTGAGGAATGTAGGCCCCGGGGTAGCCCCAGCCCGCAGCCCATGGAGCAGAAGAACTGTCCCGATGAGTCCGGCCCAAAGTCCCAACTGATACAGTCATGAGAAATAATCAATCACACTTTGGGTCTCTGGGGTGTTTGTTACGCAGCAATAGATGACGGACACAGATCTCTATCTGACATCCAAGCGGAGATCCGTTGTGTGGGCCACTGGATGCATGAGCCTGAAGTTCAGGAGAGGGATCCCATCCGGAAAGGTTGATTCGGGAATTTCGGACCCAGGTGACATTAAAGTCCTGAGACTGGATGAGATGAAGGAGGTTGAGTGTGGAGAGAAAAGAGGACGAGGGACTGAGCCCCGGGCGGTGGGATGGGGGGCAGGTAGGGGGCTGGTAAGGGGCGGGCGGGGTATGCTGGGGGCCAGGCCTTTCTCCCACTCTGCTGGGGACGTGCGTTCTAACACCAGCCCCCTTGCAGCTGTCCCGCGTGACCACGAACTCACTCAGCGGAGAATGCCAACTGTCCTGCTGGGGCCGCCCGCATTCCCCTCCTCTCTGAGCTGGAGTCCTCGCAAGCCTCACCCAGTCCCAGCCCAGGGCTTGCTGGGAGTTCTGCATCTGGAGCCCAGGACAGAGCGCTTGGTCCTCCCTGCAGCCCGCAGAGAGAGAAGGGGCTGCCATGCCCCCAAAGCGGGTAGGAAACACGTCCTCCTACAGCCTGCTGAGGGGCACAGAGCTGGGCATGGGGAGGGAGCCCAAGGCTTTGGCCTAGTGTGCGTGGAAGCGAACGCTGAGCCAATGGTTCTCAGGTTCTCAGTCGTGGGAGAGTGGTCCCGGCAGAGGGAACAGTCTGTGAGAGGCCCCGAGGTCAGCTGGGAAGAAGGAGGCTGGGAGAGAGGCAGGGGTTGGGGGTTAGGTGGGGCAGGCAGGTGGGACACAGGCCTCATCAGCCCCCCCGGGGGGGGGGTCCTCATGATGTCCCACAAATGCTCCAGATGACGACCCTTTTGAGAAAATATCACATTGTGCTTGGTGTCCTGTGGATAACTAAAGGCAGGGACCATTAGTACATTTTGCAACATTAAATGGTTAAAGTAGACTGGTGCTTAAAGGGATAAATTTTATTTACCTGAAGATTTCAAGATGTGCTCAGCTCTCTCCAGATTTTGATGAAGCAGGTTTCTACCACCCCAGACGCGTGCGTGGAAACCCCTGTTGTCAAAGCGCTTTGCCTCCTTTGGCTCAGCTGGTGTGTCTGAGATTGGTTGGTTTGTACTTCTGTGTGGCCACTGCCCCTTCGTTCCCTCCCTCCTGCCTTCCCTCCTCTCTTCTATCCATCCAGTCCTTCTTCCAGATTCCATAGGCTGGTCCTCAGCACCGGTGCTGTGGGTGAGGTACAGCAACCTTGTTCTAAGACCCCCCCACTGCTCAGCCACCCTCAAAAAGTTAGTAACAGCAGGAAGGTAAGCAAATGCCCCCCTCTGACAGGGCCCCCCACAGTGCTTCTGCTCATCTGAGCCGGTCTCTGGCCCAGCGGGGGAGGGCTGAGTTGGGGTGGGGGGGACGTGGGCGCTCTTGGGTGAAACAGGGGGTTGGGGTCCGGTGCTGATTGGTGATGAAAGCTGGGCTTTACACATGCCAGCCTGGGCCTGTGGGGCTCACCTGAGGCTGGCGGAGGGCAGCAGGATGGGAGCCGTTGGCTGGGAAGGCCCTGCAGGTGAATCCCGGCCTCCCGGTGGCCCTGTGGCCCTGTGGCCTTGGGGCTCCGGTCCTCAGGTCCTCTGCCCTGGGAAATCCTGGAACAAAACCAACCCCCCCGCCCCGGCCCCCAGGTCCTGGCTCACTTCACCTGGCTGCACTTAGGTTGTATTTACCCCCCTCCCCACCCCCTTCCCCTCTCCTCGCTCCTCATTCCCTCCTTGTAATACCCACTTTAGTGCAGTTAATTCAGTAGAGTTTAATCCTTCCGATCCATTGTCAATACATTGTACATTCATTTAAATATAAGTGACTCTTTGAAAATGATCGAGTGCCGTGTTGTGTGTGTTTTAGCATATCTACATAGAGTATTGGTCCATAAGTTTCATTTTCTGTCTCATTTTTTTTCACCAGACATTAAGTTTTTGAGATAGGTCCTCGTTCTAGGTAATGTGTTCAGGATATCTGATGGCCGCATGGAATTTTCACTGTGTGAGAGTATGTATAATTTCGACTGCAGTGTGTGTGTGTGTCCCCACAAAACTCAGATGTTGCCCCTAACCGCCCCCCCAAAGGGATTAGGAGGCGGGGCCTTCAGGAGGCGACTAGGTCATGAAGGTGGGGGATCACAAATGGGCTTAGTACTCTTAGAGAAGAAGCCCTCATGGGACGCTGAATCTGCAGGGACCTTGATCTTGGACTTCCAGAATCATGAGAAATAAATGTCTGTTGTTTAAGAGGCTTCCAGTCTATGGTGTTTGGTTATAGTGGCCCTGATGGACAAAGACAACTTAACACACACACCCCCATTCCTGAGTGATGGGCCCTTACACTCTTTTGTACCTCAAATCACGCTGTGCCCCCTTCCCTGTGCTTCTGGTGGCCGTGCAAACACGTCAGGGTCACGCATCTGCAGGAGACACACCCTGTGTCTGGGGGTGGTGCCCACACTTTACGGGGGTCCTCCTGCCTGGCTGTGTGCAGCCCTGCAGCAGTCCGCCCTCCCAGCCAGGAAAGGAACCTGTTTCCGCAGCTCACGGCTGTCCGACGTTCTATTTCCAGTGAACCCAAGGGCTGGGGGAAGCCGAACAGGCAGGTTCCCGGTTTAGCGACTGGAGAGGTAAAGCTCTCCTTTTATGGTTAGACATCGGGCTCTCCCGGCTGCTAATCTCGGTTCACACCTGTACCCGTTCACCGGAGGGGCTGACTCTCTTTCATTTGCTGATTTGTAGGAGTTACTTGTGTAATTTGCATGATAATTCCTCATCAGTTTTAGACAATGAGGAAAAACTCTCCATCTGTCACTCATCTGTTCAGTGTGTGCGCGGAGGGGGGGGTTAGTTTGGGGTGTTCTTTATCCAATAGAAATCTTCAACTTTGATGAAGTTGAATCTATCATTTATCTTTCTCATACTTTGTCTTTTGGCATCTTGTTCAAGAAAGTCTTCCTTTGAGACCATAAAGCTTTTTCTCTTCTATTAGCTTTATACTTTAATTTACATATTTTAATCCTTAAACTATGTATGTGTGTGATTCCAGTATATCATACTATCACGTGATATTATATGAACATATGTAATAGTTTTCATTTTTATCTTCTTGTCTCTGTGGACAGTTTTTTTTTGTTTTTTGTTTTTTTAAGTAAGTTCTACGCCCAACGTAGGGCTCGAAATCATGACCCTGAGATCAAGAGTCACTTGCTCTACCAACTGAGCCAGCCAGGCACTCGTCGTTATGTACAATATGAAGACTTTCCAGATACCATCGATAGTTGTATCTGGTTTTTTTTTTTTAAGATTTTATTTATTTATTTATTTGACAGAACGAGAGAGCACATGCAGGGGGAGCAGTAGAAGGAGAGGGAGAAGCAGGCTCCCCACTGAGCAGGGAGCCAGATGCGAGGCTCAATCCCAGGACCCTGGGATCATGACCTGAGCTGAAGGCAGACACTTAACCATTTGAACCACCCAGGTGCCCTGATAGTTGCCTCTAAAGAACTTTAGTGCTTTTCTTTCTTCATAACCTGTACTGAGAATCTGAAATTATCTCTATTTCCAAAGGAAGAAAATATCCAAGGCAAATACTTTTCTTTATACCTCTTGTCTCCTGCTTTCCTGATGCTAATTTGTTGGAATTGGAGGACAGTTGTTCATCTTGATGAGTTTACCTCCGCATTTTGAGAAGCTGAATGCTCCACCAGCTTGTTTTCCCTTTGAAGCTGTCTGATTCTTTGCTTGCTTAATTCGGTGTAAGGATTTCAAGAATCTGCCTTTCATTTTGAACTTGCTTCTTTCAACTGCTTTCCACACAGGAAAAGTTTGAATTACTAAGCACTTAGTATGCAGTCAAGGGGCACCTGAATGGCTCAGTCGTCAAGCGTCTGCCTTCGGCTCAGGTCATGATCCCAGGGTCCTGGGATCAAGCCCCGCATCAGGCTCCCTGCTCCGGGGGAAGCCCGCTTCTCCCTCTCCCATTCCCCCTGCTTGTGTTCCCTCTCTGTCAAATAAATAAATAAAAAATCTTAAATAAAAAAAAAGATTAAAAAAATATGCAGTCAACATTGAAAAATATTGTGAGTGTACGTTGAAATTATAATTAGAAAGAATTAAATTTCCTTCCTAATTACAGTCCATTGACAAATCCTTGAAACGGGTGCAATGACCTTCCTCTAGGAACTCAGTGCCTTGTTGTTAATACTTTGCTAAAGGCAAAAGAATCTTAGCTTGTGTGTGCCTGGACCATCAGCGGGGGCCCAGGGCAGCCCACCAGGTCCAGGTCAGGGTCAGGCTGGTGGAGCCTGCAGGGAGAGAGCTGATGCAGGACACTCTGCAGGTGTGTCCTGGGGCCCATGCAGGTCAGGCAGGAGAACCCCATGTGTGGGCATGCGGCTGGAGGGCCACAGATCTCCAGAGTGAAGGTCATCGGAGGAGGACATATGTGTGGTTTTATTTTTTTTAAAAAAAGGTTTAATTAATTAATTTAGAGAGCGAGTGGACGAGGGGCAGAGGGCGAGAGAATCCCAAGCTGACTCCGCACTGTTCATGGAGCCCAACGCAGGTCTCCCTCTCACGACTGTGAGATCATGACCTGAGCTGAAATCAAGAGTCAGGCGGTCAACCGACTGAGCCACCCAGGTGCCCTGCAAAATAAGTGTTAATAACAACAACGGCAGTGAAAAATCCCTTAATAAGGCTAGTTCTGTGCCAACCCCAGTTCTAAGCACTTTACAGGTTATTACCACATGTAGTCTTTGAGACTGTCCACATTGTAGGTGCTCTTATCCTCAGGGGCAGAGGCTGAGGACCAGAGAGTTTACAAAAGTTGCCTGAGATGATCAGCTAGCAAGGCATAAGCCTGGGATCAAACCCAGAGGTCAGAGCCAGTTGGCCCTGGGTCCCCGCTCATAGCCACTGTGCTGTCCTGCTTCTGGCAAAGGAGCTGCGAGAAGCCTCAACACTGTGAGCAGAGTAGGGGCTCCCTCTGCTGCTCCTTATGATGAGTCTAGGTCCCGGTTGTCCCTTTCTGGCCCCTGCCTCAGAGGCTGATATTTTGGTTCCTATCTGGATGGAGTGGTTTCTTCTTGAGGAAGCTGGTTGTTTCCTACATATTTGGCCTTGAAAGAAGTGGGAATGATGCTTCTGATCCTTGACACAGCACATGCTGTTCAGGAAGCCAGCTTGTATCAGAAGGCCTAACTCAGACTGGCTTCAGCAAAACATGGGATTTCATTGGTGCTTAGCAGTATCGGGAATGGTTTGATCCAGGCTCAAAAGATATAACCAGGGCCTAGCTTCTCTCTCTTCCTTTCTCTACTCTGCTTCCTTGGTGTTGGCATATTTTCAGGCAGATTCTCTCTTCAGGGACACAGAATGACTGCCTGGGGCTACATCCATCCTTATTTGTGTCCAGTGGGAAAAGTCCAGTCTCTTCTAAGTTGATTTTTTTTTTTTTTTAAGATTTTATTTATTTATCTGAGAGGGCGAAAAGAGGGAGAGCGTGCACCAGCAGTGGGGAGGGGCAGAGGGAGAAACAAGACTCCCCAGTGAGCCTGATGTGGGACTTGATCTCAGGACCCTGGGATCACGACCTGAACTGAAGACACGCACTTACCGCTTAACCAACTGAGCCCACCCAGGAGACCCTCTAAGTTGCTTTCTCATAGAAGAAGCAGTCTCCCTGATTGTGATTGGCCTAGGTCATTCCCAAACCAATTGTTGAGTCCAGGGAAAATGGAATTTGCTGATCGGCTTGTGAAAATAAGCTCCACCCCTGAATCAGGAGAAGACCAGGAAGGCATCCTCTGTGGAGCAGGGCTAATTAACGACTAATTAATGTCGTGCTAAGAATGCGGAGCCGGCAGCGCTTTCCTTTATGTGCACATTTCCAAGCAGACGAGTTTTAATTTTGAGTTGGTGCGTTTGTCTCTTTGGTTTGCTTATAGCCCTTGTTTTGCTTCTTTGTTCTTGGAGCTGCAAGACCATTTTGAGCCAGGATTTAGGTGGGAGTCCAACACAAAGCAGATGTGATCAAAACAGATGAGATAGAAATGAGTATTTGTTGTCTTGCATTTCCTTCCGTCCTCTGCTCTAAGACGTCTCAGGCAGCTGTGTTCTCTGGCCTCGGGCCACTTGTTGCCCGAAGACCATGCCTGTCCCTGGCTTTTTGTTCCCCTCACTGAGGGACTGTGGGGGGCTCTCCCAGGGGACCCCGGGAGTGAGGGGCAGCGGTGGTGGGAGGCGGGACTGGGAAGGAGGGTCCTTTCCACCGACGGGCACCGTGCAGCTGCGTGTCATCTATTTGCCCTCTCTGCCCCTCCCGCCTGCTCTGGGCCCCGGGAAGGGGACCCTTGGGGATGGCCCCAGGGCTCCCCTGGCCCCTGGCTTCCAGTTGGTTTGGCCCGTGGGAGGGAGGCACCCCAAGAGATGTGGGAGCAAGGAGACGGAGGTGAGTGATTATTTCCAGGATCTCTCCCTCTGGGGCCTCTGAGGGTCTTGGCTTCTGTCCACCAGCCCCCTTCACAATCTCTGTGGCAGGTTCTGGAAAGCCTGCCCCCCCATCACCCCTTCGGTAGGCTTGAGTCCTCTACCGGTTTTTCTACACCGGGCCTGCGTCTTTGTAAATGGCCTCTTTATGAGCCTTACCCCAAATCACCCAATTTGATGAGCCACAGTCTCCTGCCAGGCCCTGGACTGATTCAGTGATGGTACAGGGGGTCCCAACAGCAGTGGACACCTAGGCCCTGTGCCCGCAGTGTCCCGAGAGGTGGCAGGGCCTTGGGCAGTGAGCAACTTGTACCTCTGGTCACCAGGTGCCCGGCTTTGGTGAAGATGCCTCCCATCACCCCACTCGGCATGGGGACAGGTGAGCTTCCTGCCCCTGAGGGAACCACGATAGACTCAGAACTCACAGTGGGTGCCAGTGGGTACTGGCGGCCTGTTCCCCACCTGTTCTGCTCTGAGTAACCTTGTGGGGTCTTTGCAGGACCCTTAGGAGATTGAGATAGGGTTGTCAGAGAAAATGAAGGACACCCAATTAAATATGAATTTCAGATAAACCATGAATATTTTAGTATAAGTATATCTCAAGTATTCCATGGGATATACTTATACCAAAAATTATTTGTTATTTATCCGGGCATCTGCAATTTTTATTTGCTAAATCTAGCAACCCTGGTCAGAGAGGGATCCCTGATAATGACAGAGGGATTTTGCCATTAGCCCAGAGGAATGGGGGCATGGGGTCAGATTTAATTTGCTTTTGAAAAATATGAAGTGTCATTTCTTGGTGCCTCCGAGTAAAGTCCATGCTGAACTGAGCATGCACCGCCTGGTAGAAGCTGGATGTGGGGATGAGGCGCTCTCTGTCCACACCTTGCCCCCTTCCCTCCCAGGCATCCTTGGGGACTCTCAGGGGCTGACACCCAGGAGCGTGGAGAAGGACGCCAACAAGTCATGCCCACCTTTCACGCCAGGAAATCAGGCTGTCAATTACTTTTTGATATTTTGTCCTATTGTTACTAGAACATTTTTTTCTCCCTGATTTCTGAAGTAACACAGGCTCATTACTGAAAACTGGCAAATATGGAGAAAGATAAAGAAGAAATGACCAACCGTTCATTATTCACCATGCAGAGAGAGCTGCCAACAGCTTTGGCACCCAGCCTTACATGTCCGTGCCTTTATATACGTATAGGTTATATTTTGAAGATAAAACTTGCATCCTCCTCTACACACTATTTTAGCATTTGCTTTTTCACTTAGTAATAGAAGGGGAATACTTTCCCATTATCCCAATCATTAAGTTTATGGCTAGATCATATTCCATCTTATTAATGGGCCATGATAGGTCAATTGTTTTAATTACCTTGGTCAAACAGAAGGTTTTGGTAGAATTAGTCAATTCACCCATTCATCCCATATGCACTCATTGGACACCTACAACGTGCAGATGGGAGGACCTGAGGTCCCCGGTGTTGACCGCTGGCCTCTGGCCGCCCAGGCCGCGGGCAGGTGCCCGCGGTGCCCTGAGATACACGTGGAGCTTGGTTATCAGCAGCGGCTTCTAACCCCCCGGAGATTGTTCGAGCGAAGCCTTGGCCTTTTGAACTCTACTGTAAACAGCCGTGAGCAATAATGAGAGAGATGAGCCTTATTCTTCTTCCATGTGATCTTAGAAAACCATAAAAACTTCACCGTAGAAAAATTAATAAAAAGCAACATGATGATTCATCCACCACCAGAGTTTACACTTCCGATTTTTATCCCACAGCTGCCTCCCCTGAGAAAATAAAATATGCTTCTAATTAGCTGAGCTTTTAAAAAGAAAGCTGAGCGCTGGGCTTTTTGAAGGCTGTTCGGTGTGGGGAACGGGCTGGGCTGTCCGTGTTCTGGGACCACTGAGGTGCCCGGGGGCCTGTCTCAGGGAGGGGCCAGAGGGACACAACACTGTCCTGCCCAATGACCACCTGCTCGTCACCCTCATGGACCTCATGGGGCCATACCACCTTCATAAAATGGATGAAATTCTCCACTCCCAAGGAACATGCTATTTTTTCTAGCCTTGCTCCCTTTGCCTGGAAGCATTGTTCGTGGTCCAGGGGCTGGGACCTGGGGCATGTCTGAGCCTCAGTTCCTGGATCTGAGAAATGGGCATAATTACAGCTGCCCGGAAGGATCACAGGGAGAATGAAATGACATGTTGGCGCCCTGAGATCCTAAGGCCTTCCCACCCCCCTTCTGTTTCACCTACGAGAGCTTCCTCTGAGCCTGTGCTCCCTGTCTTGGTTTGTCCCCCCCCCCCAACCCCCCCCCCCCCCGCCACCGGCCACCATCCTTCCTGCCTTGCCTTTCAGAAGAGACCAGGACTGGGGGATTGTGTATTTGGGAGTGGAGACCTGAGCCAGGGAGGGAGGTTCCCTGAGGGGTGAGGTGGCTAAGGCCCACCTGTAGCTGGTGGAGCACTGCCCCCAGGGACACCCAATCCCCACAGTGCTCTGGGCTCACAGCATTTGTGGCGGAGCGCGGTCCGTGGCCCAGCCAGGGCTGCAGGGTTGGGGGGGGGCGGGGGTCTGGGTATTCCCTGCACTGGCTCAGGGCTGGCTCCAGTCTTGTTGGGTGTAGAGTGCCACCGAGGGGGAGCCTGGAACAGCAGCAGGGGACCCCAGGAGCTAGATGGGAGGAGACCGTGGAATCCAAGGCCTGCTCTCTTCCTGTGTCCCTCAGCCGGTGGGCTAGATTCTTTCCGCTGTCTTCAGCTCCTCTTGGTAATCAGCCTGTTTCAGCAGAGCTCAGGAGCACAGGGAAGAGGGTCTCATTTTCCTTCCCGGGGCTGGCGGCCGTGGGTGGGAGCTGGGTGGGCTGGCGGCCGGCCTGCTTTCTCCAGGCTGCAGGGCACCTGGGGTAGGGGGAGGGGGACTTAGGGCACAGCTGGGGATGCAGTGGGGGGCGAGGCTCTGCTGCTCTGGGTGTACTCCTGATGCCCAGGCCCTGCCAGGTGAGGCCTGCAGGCCTCCTCCGCTCCCCCTGCCCCCTGCCGCCCTGGCCGCAGCAGGCCTCCGGGGTGGGCACATGGTTTGAAGCCCAGAGAAACCATCCCAGTGTTGGCTGGTGTTGGGAAGGCCTCTCTCCTGCACCCCTAAACCCATGTGTGTGTTTGGAGGGTGTTGGCACAGCCGGGGGAGGAGTTGTAAAAAAGCCAGACAAGTTCGAGCTTATGAAGCCCTCACTGAAAATATGAATGTGGCGGGGGTTCTGCCCACCAGGGGGAAGACAGGCACTGAGATGCCAGGTCGGGGCCGTCCGTGTCAGGGGGAGGATGGCGTGCGAGCCTGACAGCTGGGTGTGGGGGCAGGGCCACACATCCAAGCAGCTGCTGGTGGTGCGTGCGTGCGTGCGTGCGTGTGTGTGTGTGTGTGTGTGTGTGTGAGGACGCGGCCATTGGGAATCCAGCTTCATTCGAAGACATAGTCTTTGAATTTTGTCTTCAGCTCCGTGTGGGCAGCATAGAGGATGGTGTTCAAGGAGGCCCGAATGTGAAGGCCCACAGGGGCGATGGGGTGCGTTTCAGGGTGTCTCCCTCCTCGCCCACCCAGCCCTGGGACACCTTGAGGTGAGTGTGTGTGCTTGCTTTACGGAAGTCTTGCTTTCCTGATGAATTTAAAATGTGGTTTGAATTGGAAGAAAATTTGATGACTTTCCCAGAACACATCTAGGGGGCTAAGTGAGTTCTGTCTGTCTGTCTGTCTATCCACCTCTCCGTCCATCCCTCTAGCTATCTAGAGATCTATAAACATCTCTATAAAAAAATGTGGATACAGATTTGTAACAGAATCTTAGTGTATAAGGAAGGTGAGGGCAGTGGCCTGAATAATCTTATTTATATTTTTCTATTTCTTCAGGCATCAGTTGATTCTAGAAAGAATTTGCAGGAGGTAAACATAGGAGGTGTGGTCCTGTGCCCACAGTCTGGGCGCTGGGAGGCAATTCTGGGAGTGCCAAAGAGGACGTCTGAGAAGGGAGAGATATCAGGGTAAAGATGTCTCCTTCTGCACCGGGGGCTGGGAGGCCCAGCCCAGCCCCAGACTGGACCTGCACCTAGAGCCTTGGGCCTCGTCACAGCGGGGAGCAGGCAGTGAGAAATCCCCCTGGCTTATGCAGTCTGTGGCCTAGGCACGGGTGTGTGTGGGTATTTGGAGGAGAGTGTGTCCATCTGGGAACTTACTGCTGCATAACGACAGCTCATGGTGAGGACCGATCGAAGGTTCTGAGGCCACCCTGGGTCAGACAGCATGTGGCCCAGCAAGGTCACGTTCCTCAGGGCTGGGGCTCTCAGGCCTTCCTTGGCTGTAGAGCCTCAGGCTCGGGCAAGGCACTGCCTCCCTTGATGGCCTGCTTTTGGGGATTGAGTTCAAGGAGTTGGATGGAGAAATCTCCGTGGGTGTTGGAAGTGGGAGTCTGAGGCCCCTGGTTCGGGTGTCCTTCAGAGGAGGCCTGGAGCTACGGTACCAGCCAGGGCCAGAGCGGACCTGCCAGCTGCGGGGCATGTGGGGCCTGAGGCCCAGAGGTGGAGCTAAGAGACGGCGGGGTTCCTGAAGCCAAGGCGATGAAGGGAGTCTGCCCAGGGAGAGGGAAGACTCAGAAGAGGGTTAAGGATGGACCATGAGGGAACCCTGACATTTAGGGGACAGTTCTAGGGAGGCGGCAGAAGAGACTGGGAGGGAGCAGCTGGTGGGGAAAGAGATGAGGAGTGTGCCAAGGCCTGGAAACCTAGGAGGAGAAATTTCCAGAACTCAGGCGGTGGGTGTCTGCAAACTGTGAACTGAAGTTGTTGTTGTTGTTTTTTAAATATATAAAGATTTATTTATTTATTTGACACACACATACACAGAGCACAAGCAGGGGGAGCAGCAGATTCCCCGCAAGGCAGGGAGCCCAATGCGGGGCTTGATCTCAGGACCCCGAGACCATGACCTGAGCCAAAGGCAGACGCTTCACTGACTGAGCCGCCCAGGCGCCCCTGAAGTTGTTCTGATCACTACAGAGGTGCTTGGGACCAACTAACACGCTCTTTGTTTCTGGGGCTTTGCAGTGGCCCAGACCCTTGTTTCTGCCCAGCCCGGAGAGGCCCGAGCGCCTCTTACTTTCTTGGTCAGAAGCTTCCCTGCAGAGACCTTCTCTTCCACCCTGCATGGCTCCGAGCAGGCCAGCAGCCCCCGAGGAATCAGGGGGAGTCAGGACGGACGGGGCGGCGACAGAGATGCATTATGCTGGCACCCGTGTGTCACCTGTAGGGAGCCCAGGATCAGCTGGGCTTTCCAGGCATTTCTTGAGGGGACACTCGAGGCCAGAAGGAGGGTAGGAGCATGGCTGTCCCTCAGGGCCCAGAGGGAGGCAAAGCGGGGGGCGGGGACTGTGACCCACCTGTGAGGACGGTGCAGGAGGAGCAAGGGGGAGGCCGTCAGGGTGCAGCCTGCACTGGCCACAGCTGCTCACCGTTGTTCTAGCACTGTCCTGGCCACAGGCTGCCAAGACACAGAGCCAGCTCTCCATGATGCCTGGCTTCTTTTTGCCAAGAGTGGCGGGTTCCTCGAAGGCGATTGCTGTCATTACCCAGGTCCTCCTCCCTGCCCTGGCGCTTAGGAGCTTTGACGTTGAGGGGCATCCTCCCAAGTCCTGGTTACATGTGGCTGCCGGGGGCCTCCATCGCTGCCTGAGCGAGTCATGAGGCCACGAGCATGCGTGATGGGCATGTGTGGGAGACAGAGGGAAACCCAGCCTGGCTGTCAGGGTGGGCTGTGGCTTCCCCGCAGAAGCAGGACATGGGAGAGCCGGTGACAGTTTCTGGGGTCACTGCAACAAGCCCCAGCCTGACTGGCCCCCAGCTCATCTCTGTTTCTCCGGCATGCACTGATAATGAATGTGTGTCCCACGTAGGGACAGGCAGCACCGCATGCCCAGGAGGGACTGAGAGGACACGAATGTCCTTGGGGCCCCTGGAAAAGGCCAGATTTTGCCTTTCCCGATGACAAGGAGCACAGAGCAACAGTTTCCTAGCGCATATTGCCAATACCTGGGAAGAACTTCCCCTTACAGAGTAATTCTATAGCTATTTTTAGATGGATCTGCATTTATCATCCCCATTTTACAGATGAGGGAACTGAGGTAGAGAGAGGTGAAGGAACTTAGCCTGGGTCACACAGCCAGGAAGAGTCTGAGCTGGAGCATGAGCCCGAGAGGTGGTGAGCTGTCCGGCTGCGCAGGAGAGATCTGGCCCATCCCAGGCCAGACGGCTGCTCCTCACTGCGGTGAGCATTCAATGTCCAGTGTTGTTCCCAGTTGATGCCTGGATCTCAGGAGCAATCTTCAGGAGTAACTGTCCTCAGATTCTAGAGCTTGGACTCGGCTCTGGGAGGCCCAGGTTGGCTTCAATGCGGAGATAAATGGCGAGCTGGGCCATTCCTGGGCTGAGTATCCCTGTGTGGGGATCAGACCTGGGCACCCCTTGAGGAGCTGGAGACTGGGGTTCAGATCTTTGCTCTACCATTTCTAGTTGCATGACCTTGGGCAAGTCACTAAACTGCTGTGCCTCAGTTTTCCCATCTGTAGCTACCTCATAGAGTTGCAGAGAGAAAGAAATACATCATCCATGAAGGGCTGGGACCAGAGCCCGGAATAGGTGCCGGGCTCTGGTGTGGGGCTGTCGCCCTGTTCTGCTTCATTCCGGGAGGAGGTGCTTCCAGGACCTGCCTGTACCAGGCATTTGGAGCTCCCTTGTCTGGAGCCACCAACCTTGCCATTCCTGTCCTTCAGGGATTGAGTGTCAGGTAAGGAGGGTTCTTGAGTCCGACCCCAGATGTTGGTCCATGCATGCTGGTGGCAGGAGTTCTTGGGGACAGGGACTGGGGAAGCTGTGCCTGCCCTGTTGGCTCTGGGGGAGGTTTGAATTACTCTTGGCCATGACCAGGAGGTACAACTCTATGCATGTGGTCTCTTTTAGGTTCTAAGGATTAATTAATCATGAGAGTACCCCTCTTGCACGGTCCTGGGGCCAGTGGTCATTGAGGGCTCTACATTGACTCAGTGTATGCCTTTGGGAAGTCACAGGATTTAGCTGAACCCTAGTTTTCTCA
>NW_027397120.1:8095994-8102019 GCF_003265705.2 Callorhinus ursinus
GATGGACTCCTGTCTCACGTTTAGGTCTTTCAACCATTTGGAGTCTATTTTTGTGTGTGGTGTAAGGAAATGGTCCAGTTTCATTCTTCTGCATGTCCAGGGCAAGTTCTTAATACCTATCACTTAACCTGGAAAACATCCCTACAGGTGCTCTCATCCCTAGTTCAGACGAGGAAGCAGGTTCAGAGACAGGATGAGGGGCTCCAGTAGCTGGCTACATCTTTTGTGGGTTCCAGATGACCAGCGATGGAGCAAGTGACCAAAAGTGAGGCAGCCGGTGCTGGGAAGTAGCCAAGGGGAGCAACGGGTTTCTGGACTGGGGGTCAGGATGAGGTGTAATCCTGATTAAGGCCTCATCGTAGATTAGCAAAAGATCAGCTGACCTGGCGCACTCACTGTACAGAGCCTGTTGCTCTGCCTGTAGAATCTCCTCAGTAAATGTTAGCATCACGCTGTGAGTGTCTTGATCGGCTGCCTTGCTGGCCCGGCTGCCGCTGCAACAAGGTGGCTCTCAGTGACCCAGATGGCATGGCCAAGCTGAGCCAGATATTGGGGAACCAGCTGAAGTGGCCCTGCAGGCGTCTGAACCTTACGTTCTTTCTCCCCTCAAAGACAGTTGTTGGAGGCGCCATTTTGGTTTCTGTCTATCTGTTGGCTGTCATGGCCTGGGTCTTGCAGCTCTGGGCCACCTGCTTTCACTGGGGTGCTCTTCCTTCATGAAATGAGCCTGTTCTGGTAGTTGCAGGTGAGTGGTGTGTGGGATAAGAGTCCTGGAGGGGGGAGGCTGGGAAGTCAGAACAGAGGACCCCCAATCGGTACTCTGCCTGAGGCTGGCTCCTGACGGGTCATTAGAGAAGCATCCGTGCAGTGAGCAGTGGCACTCTCTTGTGGCCAGGGCCATGGCTCAGGGTGCGGGGGTCCACTGCTTTTTTGGTTGTCTTGTTTGAGAGACAATGATCCCTGGGAGCAGAGGTCTGTGAGTATAGAGACATTTGTTCTGCCCAATGGGACAACTGGAGGTGCTGCAGGACAGGAGGTGCTGCAGGTCACCATGCTTCTGGATCTGGCTGTGCTTACTTATGTGTTGATGAGGAATTTCTTCCTGAGTTGATGCGCGGGAAGATGTATAAGTAGATCTGTAATAATTTCTGGCACTGTTTAAGGTTGAGCCCCAAAGGGAGTCACGTGAACCTTTCACGCTGACAAGCCTGCAGGGGATCTGTAGCCGGTAGTGAAAACGCGTGCCCACTTCAAGGGTCTAGAGATGTTTATCTCTGTAGCAGCCGGGATTCTGGGGCGTAGCTGGGTGTGGATGGCTTTCCTGAAAATATTTGCTCAGCAGCCATTCCCTGCACCCAGAAAACTCAAGAGGTACCAGGGCTGACTCTGTGACATGATCACAGTGTGACGTGGTGATGTCATGATGCTGTGGTGCGGGGACACTGTGACCTGTCTCCTGTGACTCCCCTGAGTCAGACCTGCTGGGGCTGGCAGGCCTGTGGGTCCGACCTGGAAGGAAATCCTTCCTGCTGGCTTTTTGTCTCATTCCCCACTGCTTGCCCACCTGGCCTTGTAGAGCGCATCTCGGTGGGTCCCTGGCATTCCTTGTCTTCTGGGTCTTGGTGTGGAGGGTAGGTGGTGCCTGGTCTTCCCCTGGCTTCGCGGGAGGAGCTCCTGATTCTCCCAGGTGGCCCTCTGGGAGGCAGACCAGTCTCCTGCTGACATCAGCCGCTCCTCATGGCTTCACCTGGGGTGTTGTGCTCACGAGCAACCTGCACCTGTGCTCTCTGACTTCCCAGAGACCCTGTCCCTTTGGGGTGATTGGGGCTGGGTGGGGGGTGTGGTGGAAGAAGGAGGGTGCGGGGTGGCAGGGGGATTCTATGTAGCCCCTTGACGCTGACTCTAGTGCCCTGGGTGAGGGGTCTCCAGCGCTCCTGCAGGCGGGGTCCCACTGCGGGACTTGCCCAGACCCCTTCCGGAGGGTGTTTAGCAACCTGGTGGCTCTGCCAGCCACGGGGCAGCACCAGAGCATCACTGCCCTGGGCTGGCTGCTGTGGCTTCAGCCTCCACCCAGCTGCTGGGGCCCGAGCCGTGGGAGGCTCAGGAGAGCAGCTGAGGCCCGCGGCGTGCTTCTCTTTGCAAGCCCATCAGCTTCTCGAAGGTATTTGCATCAGCTTGCCTAGAGAAACATGCATATTTTGAAAGTAAATGATTTGATGTGGAAAGCATACTTGGTCAAGTCATGGGAAAACGGCAGGTCACAGCACAAAAATGTCTGGTTGGAGGCTCTGCAAGCATAGGGCAAGGTATAAACACAGCTTTGCAGACCCAGCTTCAACCCTGAGCTCCCACAAAAATCATCTGGCCTGTGGTCATGGAGGAACCAAGATTCATGATGAGAAATGGGAAAGGACATCTGTAGACCCTCTCTTTCATGCAGTCCCCATGACCCAGGACTGGGACAGCTTCGGAGGCCACGGGTGAAGCTCCTGGGGGTCTTGGCTCAGACCTGGGGTCAGATCTCAGTCTGGCCCCTGGACAAGTTCCCTCCTGCCTTGGAGCCTCAGTTTCCTGATCTGAAGAATGGGGTGATAATTGTACCGGATAGGTCGGCCCTAGGCTAAAAGTGAGGTTGCGTGTGAAATGTGTGTGCTGAGGGGACCCTGGGGCCCATCCTCCCACTGGGAGGCTGTCCCTCAGATCGTGCTGGCGAATCTCGGAATCTCAGGCACCACCGTCCCTGTAACATATGTGGCACCTGGTGCAGGGCTGGAAGCTCCTGGAGGCGGGAAGGGGACTGTGGGACTCTCCTCTTGTTGCCTGCAGCAGCCTGCCCAGTGCCCAGCGGAAGTGCTCGAGAGCTGTTTGCGGGAGAAACGAACCCATGCAGTGATGTGTGCCCAGCACACCCGTGTGCCACTTCCAGGCAGGCAAAGCACTAGCTTTTTGCAGGTGATGCTAGCAGGCGGGTAGAGCGAAGAGACAAGGCTCATGGCACTGTTGCAGAGGTAAGGGCGGTCAGAGTGAACAGGACGAGGTAGGTTTGCCAGTGGATACCTCTTCCTGAGACTGGAGCTGGATGGAACCTCTCTCCACCAACTGTCAGGGACCCAACTTTCTCCCTGCTCTTCCATTCATGGGGGGCGGCAAACCCAGTGGGACTGGGAGATAGACATGGGCCAGGGTGAGGAACAAGTGAGATGCTCAGGGGAGGTGGAGGAGTCAGGAGAAAGACAGGACACTGGCGCAGGGGGAGGAAGAGAAGGAAGCCCCTGCGGCCCATTGAAGGTGGGCTCACTTGGTCCGATGGGATATTTTGGGGGGAAAATGAAAGGATCATTTAGCCTCAATCTCTGCATTGCTGTGCGTGCTGGACCGACTAAGAGGAAGCCTCTTGTGGGTATGACCCTTTCTTCCATGCATCTAGGGGCATAGTAAAGGGAGCCTACTCTCACTCCCCAAAGTGTGCTGGAGGAGTTCTTGGTGCCCGACTGTGAGCCTGGCTGAGGAAGGCCCTGGAAACTGGAGATGAGTGGGACCTGGTCCGCGTCCTCAAAGAGCTCGAATATCCAGCACTGTGTCAGAGCCTTATGTGATGAGTCTTCAGGGTGATTAGTTTTATGGAACGGTGCTGGGGACTGGCAGAGTTCCCCTCCCTCAGCTCCCCGGGAAATACCTAAACCATGGCAGGGAGCTGGCTCGCCTTCCGGCACATCTTATTAATAAGTTTAATTAACCCAAGGCAACATTTGCAGACGCTGATCGCACTCTGGGAGCACGAAGTGAAGTGTGCTGGTCAATTCTCGGCCACATGAGACTCTCACAACGTGCTGTGGGTGCCCCAAATGGGTGGGGTCTTTACTCTTGGGTTTTCCAACTGGTGAGGCGCCCCTGCCCACCCTTCCTCACAGGCTCACTGATCTGTGGAGAATTTGCAGATCAAGGTGACACCTTTCAGAGGTGTCACTGTGCCCTTCTCAGATGGGCTTATACACCTCTGCTCTGACCGTCCATGCCTGCAGGCAGGGCCCGGAGACCCAGCCAGTGCGGACCTGCCTGAGCGTTTCTAGCCTAAGTCCCGGGCAGGAGCAGTCCTGCCTTCCTGAGCCCGAGGAGTCACTGTGAGTGAGGGACAAGTTCCTCCTTGGCAAGGCTTTGCCTGTGTTTCTCCTGGCCGCTCAGCCTGGCTGTGTGTATAAGGAGAGAGGAAAATAGTGCCCAAGGCAACCCCTGAATGTTGGTTACTGTTTCATCTCAAACTGAGCTATTTTCAATAGTCCTCTAGCAGACTGGATGTCGTAGTTTTGGAATCTGTGAATTCCATCTGGGCAGAGTCATAGAGCCCCCCAAGGGCCACGGGGCTCTACAGAGATGGCCTCGTGGGTAGGCCTGGGCCACTGGCTTTGGGCGTGGAGAGTGCGGGCAAGTGATGGGCCGGGTCCATGAACGGGAGGGAGCCCCGCGTGGACAGAGGAGAGGTAGGTGGTGAAAGGGTGCATGATGTGGAAGGGAAAAGGCCCGTGAGGTCAGTCCAGCTATGAGTGCTGAGAAGGGCAGCACCCGGCCCGGCTGCCCACCGCCCCACACCAGCACAGTGACGCTGTGGTCGCCCCCACAGCCTTGGCTGCCAGTAGAGATTGGGCGCCTGCTGTGGGTTCTGTTTGGGATTCAAACCAATGTGAGAATGCGTCCAGACCTGGGAATCAGCACGAAGAGTGAGGCTGACAGTTAAGAATTTTCATTGCAAGTACCAAAAGCCTCAGCTCAAACTGGTTTAAATAAAGTGAATGAGCCCAGAAGAAATAATGCCGTGACTTACGTAACTGAGATGTCCGTGGACTGGCTGGTCCAACATCATCAGGACGGGATTTTTCACTCTCACCGTTTCTTCCCCACGCTCTCCCTTGAGAAATGAGGTGTGTCCTCCCAGGTTCAAGTACAGCAGAGGGGAGAGAAGTTCTCTGCATGGCGGCTCCTCAAACAACTGAACACAGAGCGTGAAGACTCACCATTCTGCAGCTATAGTGTGTATCTAAGAAAACCGAGAGCACGTGTCCGCAGGGAGACTTGCCCCCAAATGTTCATAACAGCATTGTTCCCAATAGCCGAAAGTAGAAACAACCCCAATACTCATCAACTAATAAATACAAAGTGCTCTGTTCATACGATGGAATATTATTTCGCAACAAAGAGGAACACAATATCTCTGTCCACAGGGATCCCCTGGTAAGGGTGTGAGAAAAGAAGGAATTGGGAGCAAAGAACATTTTCCAGGAAACAGTGGGCATCTGTCTCGTCTGGACGGCCCACTCTCTCCCTGATGGGCAGGAATCTAGGGCTCTGGACAGGACAGGAAATCTGAAGGTAAACAGTGGCTGGGAGTGGAATCTGTCGAGTATAGGATGGGGATGTGGTAAGAGAGGCAGAATCCAGGGGCCAAGCCAAAAATCCAAAAGAAGATGGCAGCCCAGTGGGCTGTCCCTGATTTGTTGAGCTGAGGAGAGGAAAACCTGATGTTAAGAGTAGGAAATGAACCAGGGATACCAGACCTGGGCAGCAAGGTCCAGGTCAGTGGGCAGATCAGCTGAGAGAAGCCCCAAGTCGTTGACAGCACTGGCTAGATGAGGGTAAGGGGATGCTGATAGAGAAGAGGGGTCTCCCTTGAAGATTTTACCTCATTCCCTAAGAGGCAAGGAATAGAGAGATGATGCCCCTGTGGGAAGTGCTTGGATGAGTAAATGGAGTCCAGACCAAGGAGAAGCTCATTCTGATGAGAGTGATCAGGAATGGTTTAATGAGGGAGAAGATTGGAGAATGTTCTTGAAGGTTCTGTAGACATTTGACAGTCAAAGAGGTGGTAAAAGGCTTTGAGGTGGAGTGTTGAGAGTGCACTCTGGAAGGGGAGAGTGTGGAATTCTTCATACCAGATGGGGAGAAGCATGGAGTTCTTCACACCAGTTGGGGAGAAGCATGGAAGTCTTCACACCAGATGGCGAGAGTGTGGAAGTCTTCACCCAGATGGCGA
>NW_027397120.1:8102029-8175148 GCF_003265705.2 Callorhinus ursinus
TCTTCACCCAGATGGCGAGAGTGTGGAAGTCTTCACACCAGATGGGGTGAGTGTGGAAGTCTTTTCATCCAAAGGGGACAGATGGGAAGGGAAAACTGAGAAGAGAGAGTGCAGTGAGAAGCCCAGTGCCTTGAGGATGGGACGTTGGAGCTCCAAGGTGTGAGAAATGGGGCCTAGGTTTGAGTGAGCCGATTCTTGGAGTCCAGGCTGGAGGGACAGGCCTGAAGTGCAGGTGGTGGGTGGGGCAGGGGACCCCAGGGTCTATCAGCATTCATCGTATTGTTGGAGGCAGGGTCCTCAGATGGGGCTTGTGGATCCTCCTGGAGGGAGGGGAACACGGTGGTGGGAAGCCAGCTGTGGCCAGCACAGTGAGTGTGGAAGGTGGTCAGCCATCCCCTCCACCATGGGGAGCAATGGGACCGGCAACACCACTAACTCCTGTCGTAGGAGGGGCCTGGTCCAAGCAGGGGCCAGCCTCTTGTGGAAGGCTTTAGTTCCATGGGCTGAGGGCTGTTGGGTACTGGCCTGTAGGCCCAGGAGCTCAGGAGTGAGGCTGAGGTGGGTGCCCCACAGCCAGGGCACCTAGGGCAGGAGAGAAGCTTGTCCATGCCACATGGGTTGCCTACTTCCGGTTTGGGGTCAGCAGAGGTCCTTGGGAAGGACTGGTAAGTCCAACACTCATTTATTCATTCATTCATTTGATTCTTTTTGTCTTTTCATTCAGGCAGCAGGTATTCATGGAGATGTTCTGTCAAGGACCGTGAAAAGCTGACCAGGGCTCTATGGAGCTCACAGCCTGCAGAGGGAGACAGACAGACAAACAGGATCTTCCCTCCCAGAGTGGTAGGGGCAGCATGGGGGTGGGGAGTGCTGGGAGCTGAGAGAGAAGGCGGAGGGACATCTGCGTGAGTCTGGTGTGGTCAGAGAGGGCTGCCTGGAGGAAGCCACACCCAGGCTGAGGCCTGAAAGTGTAATGGGAATGAGTGGTGTGAATTGGGTGGGGAAGAGTGTCTGAGGTAGAGGGAACAGTACAAGCTGGGCCCGGAGGCAAGGATCTCTGGGAGCACTGAGGAGCCAAGCGTAGCATGCTCTGCTTTGAGGTCCTGGACCTCCTCCCCATCCCAGGTGATGGAATTTGGATCCTTCCCCTCCCGGTCATGGGGGCTGATAATCCCTCTCCTGCTGCTGATGACCTTGGGCCTGGAGGTGGACCTGTGGCTGTGGGGGGAAAGGGGTAGCTCTGCTGCGGGGCCTGGGGTGTCACGGGCAGGGAACTGATTGGGTGCTGACTCTGGGACTGAGCCCCGAGTGTGTCCTGGAGGCCACTGTGGCCAGAGCTTCTGCAGCCCCTGGACAGGGCCCGGCCCCACGGAGCCTGGAAAATACACAGCACGTCTAGAAGAAGCAAGACAGCTGGAAACAGGGTTTGCTGGGATTTACATTTGAGAACCCGAAGATGACAAATGTCCTGCCTCATTCCAGGATGGTGGGGGGAGCGCTGAGGGAGATGGCCATGCACAGGGCGGGGGGGTGGGTGCGGCGCCGGCTGGGGTGGGGTCCTCCAGCCAGGCGCCCAGGGTGCAGATGAAGAACAACAAGGTTTATTTCCCTCCTGAGCCTGGGCCAGGGCTCCCGGTGATTTAACTCGCCTCCATTCTGCTGGGCACCTCGGCGTAGATGAAAGACCACCATGCATCAGACATTAACAAGCCTCGGGGTCTGGAAGGTGGTGTGGGGGCCATGGGCCCCCCGGGGCTTCCCGGCCTCCTGCCCACGGTTCCTGAGGCCTTGCAGCCTCGCTGGCCGAAGATCAAACAACACAGACGCAACTCGGCCAGCAGAGCTGTGGGCAGGGGCCTTCTCTGCGCCCCCAGGCCCCCAAACATGAGCCCCGGAGTGCCAGAAACTGACCACAGATCAATATTCTTCCGCGATAAGCTGCCTCGTGCCAGTGAGGTAAGAATGTTCCAAGGAATGCAGGAAGGAGTGGTTTTCCAGAGATGCGCCCTCCTCCGCATCTCTCTGAAGCTTAAGGCCTGCGCGTCCGTCAGGCAGAGGGGAGGAGGCGTGAATGTCTCCTGGACCATCGCCGCATTTAGGGAGTGGCCAGCAGGAAGAGCGGGGGCTCGAGGATGCCTCTGATCCTGTGGGGGGGCGATGCTGGGTCAGCTCTGACAGTCCTGCTCCCCATCAGCCCTGGGCCCGCGCCGCTTCCCAGGGAACTGCCACCAATGCGTGGCTGGCCTTCGGGGACACAAGCTCTGATTTGCTTTCTTTGGTGTGGTGCTTGTGAGCACCTCTCCGTGGGCTTGCTGGCTGCACCAGCCCGAAGATGAAGCGTTTGGGGGTGGGGGGAAGGCTGCATCTGCAGGTGGGGTTCCGGCAGGCAGCGTGCATGCCCGGAGGGGGCCTGGGGCTGATAAATCCTGGACGGGGTCCATAGCAGAAGACAGGGACTCACTCACCAGGCAGAGATGGGCTGGACGAAGAGACGTCAGCAGACCTTGACCCAGGCTCTGCAGTATTTTTATTGAGAACTGTCAGGGGAATCTCCTTCAAAAGGGTGGGGCTGGAGTGGGCGGCATCTGGCAGATTCCACAGGGCTTTGTGGGCAAGAGGTCAGTGGAGGGAGGTTATGAGGTCTGAGAGGGGCCCCCAGCTCCCCAGTCTGCATCAGGCCGGGGCCGGGAAGTCAGAGGATGTCTCGGGGATACCCTGGGGGGCTGGTGCATGCGCAGATCCGGCCCTGCCACGTATCAACGGCGCCGGCGGCCCAGGCAACTTGAGACTGGGTTTTCCTGTTGCAGGATTTGTGGAAGATTGATGGTGACAGTGAAGCCTGCTCTTGAGTACCTACTGTGTGCCAGGCCCTCTGCGCGTCTCATCTCGTGATCGCCCCATCCTGGAGGTGGGCTCCCTCTCAGGTCACGGAGGGCTCTCTTGAGGCCGGGGAAGTTCATGAATTTGCTCCAGCCCAGAAACCAGGACTGGACCAGGGCTGGGGTTCTTTCCATGGGACTGCTCAGCACTCACGTGTGTGGCTGTACCCGGCTCAGTGCTTCACACACAGTAGGTGCTCCGGAAACACAGGCACGAACCCTTCCTCCTTCCCGCCTTGAAGCCTATCTTTCCTCTTTCCTCCCTGCTCTGGTGCACATGCACTTACTGAGGCCTTGTCTGTGTCCTCCTTGGCAGGCTCCTGACCCCCAGGGTGTGGCCATGTGGTGAGTTCTTGCTAACAGAACGTGAGGGAAGGTAACACCCGTCCTAGCGGCCAGCATCAAAAATTGGTGTGCAGGGAGGAGGGGAGGGAGTCGTTCAGTGGATGGAGGGTCGGTTGTGCAAGATGAGAAAGTTCTCGAGACGCATTGCACAACAAGGTACATGTAATTAATTCTGCTGACCTGTACACTTAAACGTGGTTACCATGGTAAATTTCATGCTGTGTATTTTTTTTTTTACCATAATAAAAACAAACCCCAAAAGTTGGACGTACCATCTCTATAGAGAGGGCTCCAAGGGCCGTGGGAGGGTGGGGCCACAGGCCGGACGGAGCCCGGGGCCCTGAGTGAGCCTGTGGAAGGCTGCACGGCCAGGAACATTGACCATAGATGCGACATGAGGCCCCAGGTGTTACTGTGTCAGGCCAGTGAGATTCCAGCTTTTTCTGTGATGGTAGCTAGTGTTGTCTCAACTGATCAAGGGGGCTTCAGAGATGAAGATAGAAGACCCCCCTTCCCTCTGGGGTCCACAAGGGTCAGAGGGGACAGCAAACATGAGAGGCTGTGACCCAAAGTGGATGAGTGCCTTTAGGGCCTAGGGAAAGATGTGGGGGAGCCCGAGGAGGTCTCATCAGGACCAGGGAAGGATTCATGGAGGTTGTAGCCATGGCGAGGACATTTCAGAGTTGTTAAGGGAGAAGAGAGGCCTCTTGGGGAGGGAGCCCCATCTAGCCTAGCATGAGAGCTGAAGTCCAGGCAGAGTGTCGGAGGCCCTGGGGGAGCAGTGGGGCCAGGTCCTGCAGGACTGAAGAGTGGGAGCTTGATTTTGGAGGCAATGGGAGCCACAGAAGGTTAGTGAGGGAGCGCATGCCAGATACACTGTGCTTGAGGCAAGCATCTCCTGTTGCCATGTGGAGCGTGCCCAGAGCAGGAGAGGTGAGATGTGGGAGACTGGAAGGGTGATGGAGGACAGAAGGGAGAAGCCCAAGAGGATGGACTCCCAGAACCAGGAGGCAGAAGAGGGGCAGTGGGCGGGGGGAAGCAGTGCAGACGGCGTCTTTCCCCTCTTCCAGGCTGTGTGCTGGAAATGGGGGTGGCCCTTTTCATGAAGATGGGGAGCCCAGGGAAGGAGCAATAGGGTGTTGGAGTAGACAGTGCCAGAGTTTGTCGGTCCCAAAGTAGATGAATGTCCCTTCCCGTGACTGGAGGCCCCGTCCTGAGAATCGGTGCCCGGGCTCTGCCCTTCTCTTTGGTAGGGCCCTGAGCCTATCACTGCCTGCGCGCTGGACGCAAGAGCCCCCCATGCCTCCTTGTGGCAACGCCACCCCCCTCCTGCCTCCTGCCCCACAGGTGTCCGGTGGAAGCTTCCTAGAGCTTCTGATGGTTTGGGGCGGGAGTGACTGCAGGGTCTGAACAGTATGTCCATGAGGTAAAGAAAGTGATGCGGCAAATGTGCCCTCAGAGAACAGCCACGCTGTGTGTGTTGCCTTTAAAAAATCTACAGAATTGGCTTTGCTTTTCTGCATTTACAAGAAATCTACCTTGCAAATAAGTTTCAAAAATAACCTCTCTCACAGCTCTGCATTGTGCTCACCATCTGTGGGGCCGGGGTGAGGATGTGTATGTGCGGCCTATGGGTCCAAGCCCGGGACAGGCTTGGGACATGATGGGAGGGAGGAGGCACCCCTTGGAGGGTCTCCTGGTCAACGGTGAGAGATGGCGCATCATGGCTTATTGTAGCAGGCGCATAGGCCTGGAGGGACACACGCCCGGGAAGACAGACACCTTCAGGGGACGGAGGAGACAGCATGTGCGCCCGGGGTTCCAACACGGTCACCTGAGCCTCTCACCCGGGACTTCTTGACTTCTCTTCTCATTCCCCAGGGCCTTGGCTGTGGGGGTAGGAAGTGGGGCCCGTCTGTCCTTCGCAGGGAGCAGAAGAGTCTTGAGGGTCTGCAGCACAGGGAAGGAAACATGCTGAGCCCCTGGATGCTGAACAAGCAGCTCGGACTCTTGGACCGTCTCAAACAGAGCCCAGCTTCCCCCCCCCTCCCAGACCCGCTCCTTCCCCTGTGCCCTCTGACCGGGGTAACAGTCCCCACCCCACCCTGCTGTGCGTCCTGAAACCTGACGTTGCCCCAGCTCCTCTGGCGTCCCCACGCCCACACCCCACGAGGAGGCTGACGCCAGCCTGGAAAGGTCCTCTGTTCCATCTGCCCTCCCCGCAGCTGCTCCCTGCTGGGCCATGGACATCGCTGACCTGGTCAGCACGGTCAGTCTCTCCTTCCTCCACACTGTCCCCAGGGGGCAGTCCTGAAACCCTTCTGCATGCCTGGCCGTCTCCCTGACCCCTTAATATCCATGAGCTGCATTTCAGTGTTCGGGGGCAGGGAGTCGGGGTCCTCCTGTGCCCACTTGATTCACAAAACTTTGCACCTCTCTGGTCCCCCAGGCCCACGTGCAACTCCATGTATTTTCATGAGTTGCTCCTTCTTCTGGGAATGCCTTCACCTGTCCCCCAGCAACAAAGCCTGGTGATGGTTGGGCTAGCGGTCCCAGAGTAGATGGCATGTTTGCAAGCGAGCGACACACATGGCATGCCATGTGGCAAGGGGGCTGATGGGTGTGTGTGTGTGATGTGTGCACCTTTGCAATTGCAGCCCACTGTGGGCGGCAGCCCTTGGCAAGTGCACCAGGTCTAAATGCCGTCTGCTGGGCCCACGCCCTGGCTCTGCCCCACGGCAGGACATCTGGTCATATCAGCCATCGTCACCCAGCATGAGCCTTCAAGAAACGCATTCATAAGCACAGCACCGCCGACCTGCCAGGCCAGCCAAAGTGGGGAACCTGAGCAATGGTAATTTGCACAGGCTGACCTCAGATCCGCACGGCGCCAGTCATTTCTTAGTAAGCAGCTGGGCCCGTCTTCTGCACTGTAACGGGGCCTTCAGGGAGAAAGCATCCGTGGAGGCTTTGGCTGGGGAGCTTTCCCTGCTAGCTCTGTCTTTGCCGGCCACTGTCACTCCTGAGGCACAGAAAAGAACTTAACTGGATGCTTGAGAAGCTTGCAGAGTGGGACTGGTCCTCTCTCGCTGCTCTTGGAACTTTGCTCCGTTGTGAAGAAACATGGGCCAGCCTTCTGGGTAAAGAGAGACCCGTGGCCCAGTTGCATCTGTCCCTCTGTGGACAGCCTGCTGTTGGCATCCTAGATCATGCAGCCACAGCCTGCCCACCGGCTGACCACAGACACAGGAGAGAGCCCAGGCGAGATCAATGGAATCAGCTCAAACACGAGAACTGCCCAACTGACCCACAGACTCATGCGCTAAATAAATACATGCTGTTTTCACCACTAAATTTTAGGGTGGTTTGTTATGCAGCAAAAGCTAACTGATATAACACATTATTTTTTGGTTACTATTGCTGTATAACAAACTTAACTTAAACCCCCAAACTTAGAGGCACCTGGGTGGCTCAGTCATCAAGCGTCTGCCTTCGGCTCAGGTCATGATCCCAGGGTCCTGGGATCGAGCCCCGCATCAGGCTCCCTGCTCAGCAGGAAGCCTTCTTCTCCCTCTCCCACTCCCCCTGCTTGTGTTCCCTCTCTTGTCGTGTCTCTCTCTGTCAAATAAATAAATAAAATCTTAAAAAAAAAAACAAACCCAAATGTAATTGTTAAAACAATCATTTTTAAAAAAGATTTTATTTATTATAAAATAAATAATAGAGTGAGAGAGAGTGAGAGAGAGATCACTAGCAGGGGGGAAGTAGAGGGAGAAGCAGGGAGTCCGATGTGGGACTTGATCCCAGGACCCTGGGATCATGACCTGAGCTGAACGCAGATGCTTAACTGACTGAGCCACCCAGGTGTCCCAAAACAGTAATTTTATTGTGTTCATGGATACGTGTCAGAGATTTGAACAGGGCATAGCAAGAATGACATATCTTGGCTCCATGCTGTCTGGAGCCCCAGCTGGGATGACTCAAGGGCTGATGACCTGGGGTATTGATGGCTGGGGGCTGGAATAATCTGGAGGTGTCTTTGCTCACTTCCGGTAGTTGAGATTGTTAGCTGGTGTCTCAGCAGGACCTGTCTGCGGGAGCAGCTCCATGTGGCTTCTCCCTGTGGCCTGAGTTTCTGAACAGCCTGATGGCTTCCAGGTAGCGGGACTCTAATAGCGGCCCAGAGCTCCAAGGGCAAGTCTACCAGCTAATAAGGGGGAGGCCCATTGCCATTTATGACCTTGTCTTGAAAGTCACATGGCATCATCTCTGCTGCCTTCTGTTGGACACAGGCCAGCCATCAGCTCTCTGCTCCCTGCCAGATGCAGGGGAAGGGAGTTAGTCTCCTCCTTGATGGGGAGTGGCAAGGTTCTAGATGGGCACTTCGGGTGGGAAATACGTTGCGGTCACTTTCAGAAGATACAGTCTTCCACCCATTATCTCACCCAATTCCTGCCATAACTCAGTGAGACAGGCACCACTTTTATCCTCACTTTTCAGATGAGGAATGGAGCCTCAGAGGGTGGGTAGTGCACGCAGGACACAACTCCTGTGATGGTTGGAGCCCAGTCTAACCTTCACCCTTTCCTGGGCTGCCTGGTGGTCCTTTGGATCTAGTATCTTCGTGTCCCTTTTCCCTCCATGCTTTGTTTCCACCTTAGTGGGACACCTTCTGATAAGCAGCTGCACTTCTCAGCATCTCTCTCGACTGCGTTGGGGTTCCCCACCGGTTCCCCAGTCCCAACCCCAGAGCCAGGTGTGTGGTTGTGGGGGAGGGGGAGAGGGACTCCAATACACATGTTCGACTGATCACCACCCTCTCTCCTTCTGCAAGACAGGTAACAGTTTGAAGGTCCCTAGGAGGCAATTTGAATTTAAATCCTAAGAGGGTGGAAAGAGGGGTTATGTCTCTGGACTTCAGAAGATTTATTTTTTGTGCTACAAAAATTACTACTACTGAGTATGTACAGTCCTGTTTCCTCCCTGACCCTCCTACCAGCCCATGCAAAACCCCAGCTTTGCCCACTGACATTCTCCTCCCTTCTAGGGGAAGATGAGAGGACCCATATGGATAGCAGTGCCCTATGAGGTTTTTTCTAACATTTATTGATGTATAAAATACATTCATGATACGTGTTGATGGACAAAATGTCCATTAACAGGAGAATGGAATAGGATAGTCAGGTAAAATGCACGATTTTCTATTAAATTTGAACCCCTGCAAAACAACAAGCTCTGTTTCTATAAGCATGTCTCATGCTTATAAAAGGACACCTATTTTAAGTGTACGGTTTGATGGATTTTCACACAGGAACTTGTCTGTGCAACCAGCACCCATATCAGGAAACAGAACATTCCAGGCTCCCAAAATATCCCTGGTGTCCCCATCCAGGAACAACCCACCCCCCCTTAGCTATCTTGTATCCTGACCTCTATGTACAGTGTAGATGAGCTTGGGCTTGTGTTGTCATACAGATGGAACCACTCCGTCTGTATTCGCCTGTCTGTCTTCTTTCATGCATCATCGCATCTGAGAGACCCATCCATGTTACGTATGGTAGTAGTTCATTCTGGGTAATAATTACTGTGTGAGACACGCTTGTCCTGAAAAATTTTCTGTTATTTATCTGAAATTCAATTGAACTGGGTGTCCTGTATTTTATCTGGCAACCCTATTCCAGTCTTCTGTTTGGGTCTCTTGTGAACAAAGCTGCTGTGAATATTCTAATACATGTCTTTTGGTGAACATATGGACTCATTTCCTTTGGGTATTTACCTAGAAGTGGAATTTCTGGGTCATAAGGAATGCGTTCAGCTTAGTATATCCTGCCAAAAGCTGTTCCAAATGGTACCATTTTACACTCTAACAGCAGTGTGTGAAAGTTCCAGTTGCTCTGTATCCTCACCAATACTTGGCATTTTCTGCTATTTCTTTGCAGTCACTCTAGGGAGAGTGTTCTGTTTTAATTTCATTGTGGCTTTAATTGACATATCCCGGAGGATCTCAAAGCCGGGCACCTTCTCACATGCCTAGTGCCCATTTGGGCCTCCCCCTTTATGAATTGCCTGTTCTAACATGTTGCCCTATTCTATTGGGATGCCTGCCTTTTTCTTTTTGCTCTGTAGGTGTTTCTTATATAGTTGGCATACAAGTTGTTTTTCAGACATATGTCAACTGTCTTTTCCTGGGGAATTTTGGGGAACAGTTGAGAGAGGATTTCCGGCTAGCTGTGGGTCGTGTGGTTGACTTGGAAGAATCAAGTGGGAAGAGGGGTTTAACAAGACTTGCCATGGATTGTGGCTCTCCTCCAATGGTCTTGGGAGGGCACAAGTGAAGACCAGACTATGTTTCTTTGAATGTCTCACTCATTCTGAGACTGGGCCACATGGGGCCCAGAGTAATATTCAGATCCTGACATGAAGGCACAGATAGATTTCCGTGGTATTGAGTTTATAGTGTGTCTTGGGAAATTTAACCTAGGATGGTTGGAAACCCTTCCAAGAAATTCATATATGTCCCAGCAAAATCTCTGCTGCCTATTTCCACATCCTGAGGGGAGAGGTCATCCCTAAGAGAATGGAGATCCTTATTTTTCAGAGAGGGAGAGACTCCCCTCCAGAACACACACTTGATAAGAATAGAATGTGTAGTGTTTGAACACTAGTGGCATCTAAAAGGTACACTTAATTCATAAATCAAGGCTGCACAGCAGATGATATTTATGGCAATTCTTGCTACAGGAAATATTAAAATTTGTACGAATAGTAAATGCTGTAACACAAAATGCTATAGTCACTGGTCATAATTGATGACTTCCTCTTGAATGTATTGAATAAATTAATTTCATCGCTATAGAGATGACATTAATATGCTTTTATAATTAATTTAGTTCTGAGAGCTGTTGTGGGTGCCAAGATTTCATTGGAGGGAGAAAATGGCCCGAGGAAAAAGGTGACACATGAAGAATAATATTGAAATCAAATAAAGAATAACACTCTAATAAGAAACAGCAGGCTCGGCGAGGCCCTGTCATAAACGAGAATATACCAGGGCATTGTCGGGAGGCGGATATTAAGGTCAGCATCGTGCGAGTGTTTCCAGCGTTGCTGTATTTTCATTGGGATTTCTCACATCCTGAGTCAGGGGTTTAAGACTAGCTTATGTGGAAAGCCTCCTTCTTCCAGTGGGTATCATGGATCGAGCTTGAGACTGGAGCCTCCTGCCCACAAACCTGGTCTCAGAAGGAGGATTCTGAGGCCCTCCAGGAAGGGGCATCAAATGGTCAAGGAAGCTGAGTTCTTTACAACCAAACAACCAAAAAATAACATTTAGGAGCCATTTTTCTCAGGCACTCTGCTGAATTCTTTACATTCATTGTGTCAACAGGATTGTTCCTTTCCTCTTTTAAAGAATAACCTTTAACTTATTACAAAGTAATGCATGGTTTTTTTGGATATTCCTTAGAAAACACAGTTCAACAAATTCAGCCATGTTTTTACTCCTGGAGGCTTCCATTCCTAGTGCTCAGTCTGGGGGGGCTTTGGAAGCTGCAGCCTCTAGCCTGGTGGATGGTATGCCATGGACAATTTTTCTGAAAGTTTCCCTTTTCCTTGCAAGGACCCCCAAAAGGTGGGGGAGGTGTTTTGCTTGGAGAGAATCTTTTATACTTCCCCCTTACCTTAGAGCTTGAGTAAAGTATAGGACTTAGGAATGGCCCGATTTAAAAAGTCATATTTCATGAAAAATCCCCTAAAGCGTGGTCAGTTCAGATGCAATTGTGGGAAAGAGAAATGATCTTTCTCTAACTCGGAGCAGCATGAATTTAGGCCTCTGCATGCACACAGCAAATGCTCAGGAGCTGATGTCGAACCACTGGAAAGATTAATTGGAAAAAAGGATCCCCAAATGCAGTTTCCTCTGATTTACGTTTCATCAATGCTGTCAACCCTGACAGCACCAGCCACATGCCAGGCCCTGGGAGGAAGCTGGTGGGGATGCTGTGTGTGTGTGTGTGTGTGTGTGTGTGTGCGCGCGCGTGTGTGTACATGTGAGTGCATCTGTGGTAATGTGTGGGTGTGTGCTGCGGATGTGTATGACCCTGAGTAAGCAAGTGTGTACGATTTGTGTATTGAGTGCGTATGTGTATGTGATGGTGTATGTGTGAATACATGTGTGCTTACATGTGTGTGAACACGTGTGCATTGCCTGAGATTGTGACTGTATATGAGGATGTGTGCATGTGTATGGGTTGTGTCTATGTGTGTGTGGTGTGTGTGGGTGGGTATGTATGTGGAGTGTGTGTCTGTGTGTGTGTGTGTGGTGTGTGGTGTGTGTATGTGGTGTGGTGTGTGTATCTATGTGTATATATGGGGTGTGTGTGTTGTGTGTGTATGTATGTGTGTGTGTCTGTGTGTGTAGTGTGTGTGCTATGTTGTGTATGTCTGTGTACGCATGTGTGTGTCTATGTGTGTATGTGGTGTGTGTGTGTTTCTGTGTGTGTGGTGTCTGTGTGTGGTGTCTGTCTGTCTGTGTGTGTGTTGTGGTGTGTGTGTCTATGTGTGTGTGTTGTGGGGTGTGTGTCTATGTGTGTGTGTGTGGTGTGTGTATTCGTGTGCGTGTGTGCACATGTGTATGCGTGCGTGTGGTAGGAGAGGAGAGCATGCAGAGTGAATAGGACGCTGTGTCCTGCCCCACAGCCCTTGGCCTTGTCCCGGAGGGAGTACAAGATCTGCACACAGCACCCTCCCCCTTTCCTTCCCTCCCTCCCTCCCTCCTTCCCTGCCCCCCCCACCGCCTCCAGCCCCTGCCGCCCTGGACTGCTGGGCTTCCTCCCGCCAGCTCCCAGCTCCCCATCCACGATGTTTTTGCTTTGCTGGGCCCTTCGTCCAGAACACCTTCTCCTCCACTTCGCACGTCTCAGCCCTGCCTGTCAGGCGGTGGGTGGGAGGCAACAGTCCTGAAATTGGCTCAGGCTCTGTGCTTTCTACCTCCTGTCACTTCACAGCGATTTTGGAGTGAGTGCACCCGGTAGGCATCCGTGTTGCTGTGAGTGTGGGGTGTTGTGTGGACACGATGAAGGAGAAACGTGTCCTATGCCAGTGTCTAAGATGACAGAGAAGCATGCTTTCTAAAACTGCTAAGTATAAATCAGAGGTACATCAGGTGATGGAGGAAAAAAGAACCTGGACAACAAATGAAAACCATCTGCTGAGTCAGGGTTCAGAGTATGGAAGCTGAGTGGGGACACACCCCCGTGACGTGGGACCCCCACACCCCGGGGGCGGTGTGCACAGCTGGTGACCTTGGTTAGACTCCTGGTTATGGCTTCATGCAGTAGAGGGGAGAAAGCCTCAAGTTTGCCACCTTGAGATGAATCAGCCCACTGGACAACTTCTACCTCGGAACTTGGGTGAGGAGACACCTGGCCCGCTGCTCCTCTTCTGAGGAACCCAGCAAGCTGTGTGGACAAACCTGCTGTGTGTGGGGGCCTTGATATTTTCGTCATCCTTGGCAGCCTGACACACAGTCTAGTGTGTTCTCTGGCTGGTCTCGGAAGGAAAAACTGTCGTTCCAAAGCCAGTTATTTCCACTCTCAGTCTAGGTCCCTCCGTCCTGTTTGGAGCAAATCAGTTGTGGAGGGCAGCCTCCAAGATGGCGGCCTTCCGATATTCGCGCTTCGTGTAGTCCCCTCCTTTGCTGGACTTACTGATTCTCTTCAAGCAGGAAAGAGGAGCTGTGACTGCTGAGATTGAATTATAAAGGAAGGTAGCTTCTGCCTTGGTCTTTGGGATCTCTTTTTTTTCTCTCTCTCTCCCCCTCATCTTGAATTGCAAGCTGCCATGTTGTGAGGACACTCAGATGGAGAGACCCAGATGTAGACAGAAGTGCATCTTCCCAAAACTCGTATGTCGAAGTCAAAATACCCAGGACCTCAGAATGTGACTGTATTTGGAGATCAAGTGTTTTAAAGGGATAATTAAATTAAAGCAAGGCCATGGGGTGGCCCCTAATCCAATATGGCTGGTGTCGTTATAAGAAGAGGAGATTATGCCACAGACAGACACAAAGGGATGATCATGTGAGGACATGGGGGAAAGTGGCCATTTGCAAGCCAAGCGGAGAGGCTCCAGGAGAACAAACCTGCTGACAACTTGATCTCAGACTTCCGGCCTCCAGAATTGTAAGGAAAAAAATGTCTGTTGTTTAAGTGTTCAGTCTATACTACTTATTAACGGCAGCCCGTGCTGACTGATACAGGCCTACAACCATGTCAGGGAACCTGGAGGCACATTTCCTGAAGCTTGCTGACAGCCACCTGAGTGGGCTTAGAAGTGGACTTCTCAGCCCCAGGTAAGACTTAGATTAAACTGTAGCCCTTTACTACTGCCTCATGGGAGACTCTGACCCAGAGGCTAAGCCACATCTGGATTCTTGAGCTACATGGTATCTCGTCTACATTGTACAGTAATAACTGTCGGCTGTTTTAAGCTGTTAAGTTTCGGGATAATTTATTGTACAGCAATGTACACTAATATGCCTCCTCATCCTTCATGGCTGGAGTGAAATATATTTCTTCTTTCTTTTTCTTTTTTAAAAGATTTTATTTTTAAGCAATCTCTACACCCAATATGGGGCTCAAACTCACAACCCCAAAATCAAGAGTCACATGCTCCACCGACTGAGCCAGCCAGGCACCCCTAGAATGACCGTATATTTTGTTGATGACTCCAAGTCACTTTTGGGAGTAAACAAAGATTCTAAAACAATTACAATTTTGTGTATTTTGAAATGTTTATTTCTTGACTGACAGATTGGTTTTATTATATTGGTGCTATAAACAGTTCTGTTAGAAACAAGTTTCAATAATATTCTTTCTAAAACAAAACATTAACATATATTCATGTACAATAAAGTAAAATTTAAAAACATTGTTTATATTGATTATCTGAATATAAAAAATAACAAAAACAGAATAGTGTACTTGAATCAGTATCTTAAACCATGTCTGTCTTTTTTTTGAAATTGAATTTTTAATTTTAATTCTAGTAGAGTTAAAATACAGTGTTACATTAGTTTCAGGTGTACAATATAGCGAATCAACAGTTCTGTGTAACACTCAGTGCTCATCATGCTAAGTGCCCTCTGGAGCCCCGTCACTTTTCCCCCCCATCCCCCACCCACCTCCCCGCTGGCAATCATCAGTTTGTTCTCTATAGTTAAGAGTCTGTTTCTTGGTTTGTCTCTTCTTTCCCCCTTTGTTCATTTGTTTGTTTCCTAAATTCTATGTATGAGTGAAATCATATGGTATTTGTCTTTCTGTGGTGGACTTACTTCACTTAGCATTATACTCTCTAGCTCCATCCATGTTGTTGCAAATGGCAAGATTTTATTCTTTTTTATGGCTGAGTAATATTCCTGTGTGTGTGTGTGTGTGTGTGTGTGTGTGTGTGTGTACATACACACACCACCTCTTCTTTATCCATTCATCAGTTGATAGACATTTGGGCTGCTTCCATAATTTGGCTATTGTAAGACATGTCTGTCTTCATTATGTCGATGGGATGGATTGTTTTTTCCTTCAATATGGTCTCAGCATTTTATTTTTTCACAAAATATCCTATAATCTTCAAAGTCACACTTTGTGGTTAGTAAATTTGAAATTATTGACACCTTCAATGTACTCTTCATTGTAGGCCATAATATTTTTAATTGGGAAAATATCCTGTCTACAGGTGTTGAGATACCTAGTCAGTTCAGGACAAATGAGGGATACTCTCAATGCTGATTTTTTGGCATTAAAATAGGAAAATCTTACAGCCCCCAAATTTTACCAGGGACTTCCTTTTTGCCTCCTTTCAGAGTAACTTTTTCAATAAATATTTTCATAAAACTAAAATCATCAAGTAAATTGTCTTTATGATTCTTTTGAATGCTTCATTAAACTTAGATGCTGCAAAATTACAGGCCTTTCAGTTTCCTGCTCTTCTGGGGCACAATGTAATTTTTTCTAATTAAAAATAAGGACTCCATCAAAAGAGTCTTTTTACAAGTCGAGATATTCTGAAGTACCCTGACGGAATTTCAATATTGAGCTCTCATTAATTAATGTGTTCCATTTCTCTCTTATTTTTTAAGGATAAATTCCAATGTGTTTTCGCTTGCAAACTTTGTTTTCAATTAATGTAGTTCTTTCAAAGCCTCCACAACTGAAAGTTTATATGTTGAATAATTTGATCAAGGTGCTCCAATTTTTGAACAACATGCATCTAAAATTAAGAGGACTCATTTATGAAAAGATCAGTATCATTGTAGAGCACTTAGATTGACTTCAAAAGGTCCAAGTATTCTAAAATCTGATAGATGGCAGGGAGCGAAGAGAGAAAGCCCAGCAAGCCATGCCGAAGCATGTTTTTTTGTTTTTTGTTTTTCATTTTTATCAGCTTTGTCACAAAATGTTGACAACTATAGCTTCTACTTAAATTGGTAGAAAATCACACCTTATTTGGATCCAATTATGAATTATATATGCATCATTACCAATTCCAAGTAAATTTCTGCTTCGTAGGTTTCTTAAATTAGTAAGAATGTTGTTTTTGCCATGACACTGCATTCCACCGGAAAAATATATTTGATTATCATTGTAAAGACAAGCACTATTTAGCTTCAATGTCAACATCACAATAGTGTCCATAATAGTCTCAGATGATGCACAATTAATAAAGAAAACTTCCAAGACCTTTATTCTGAGTCTGTGACTTGGATGAAAAAAATGGACACATTATTGTAATTAACTGATGCTCTATTTGAAGAATCTGATGACACCAAAATAAAACTTGCATTATATTACAATTTGTATAGTTTTTCTGTTAGAAACAACGTATAACAGTGATTGCCTCACGTGAATGAGTCTCACTTTTAATTAGGATGTAGAAAATGGTAAAAGACTGCTTCTTTTGAGGAAACACTAAGAAAACACTGGATAAAAAATTATATATTTTAAAAAAGCTATTGAAGAGCTATGGGCACAGAGAAGTTTATGTACCAGGGAGAGAGATCAATCGTTTCTAGAGGATCACCGACCGATGGCTGATTTTACACCTGGGAGATGTTAGCTAGACAGCATATGGGTGGGCAGAGGAGTCAGTTTGCCATAGATAAAGATATTTTTCCGGAATAAAATAAGCCAAACTTTTAATTACTGTGTGGGCTGGCATGAAGGATTGGAATTTTTAAGAGTCTCAAATGCAAAACTAATTTTTGTCTGCTAATAGCTGAGTAAGCTATGGCTAAGGGCGTGGCCAGAAAGCAGAGAGATCTCATGGTAGCATGATGCCTGGTCCCAAAGCTGTGCTGGAAGGGGAGGCCTGATTTCAGCCACAAACATTTTGGAGCCAGAGGTAAACTGAAATGAATTCAACTTGCAATCTGGCTCCAACCAATCTCAATTCCTAATGGATCAAAGTGATCAACTTTTTAGCCTAGCTGCTTGATAGAGGAAAGGATGTAAATTAGCCACCCTCGTCTCTAATTTTCTTTAATACAGGATGTCTCGGTTTCAATTTTAAAAAGAGGACATGTAAAGAAGCAGAAAAATGAGCCTCATAATCAAGAGAGAAAATAGTAAAGAGAAATAGTCCCATGAATGATCCAGATGTTGAAATGAACAGACAAGGATAATATAAATTTGTTTTAAAAATTAGGGGAAAAAATAGGCAATATGGTTGGACAGATGGAGAATTTTAGCACAGAAGTGGAAACTCTAAAGTAAAATCAAATGGAAATTTTAGAATTAAAAAAAAAACCCCAATGTGAAATGAAGAATTAATTGGTTGGGCTTAATAGACTAAACAGAGCAGAATAAAGGATTAATGTGCTCCAGGACAGTCAGTAGAAATTATTCTAACTGAAGCACAGACAGTAAAAAGAAAAAATGAAAGAAAACAGGGTTTTAGAAGCTATGTTATTTGGTGCACATATTTCACATATATTTTACTTATTATCTCTCATGTAACCCAGACCCCACTGACTGCGTGGCCTGCCTGGCAACTTTGTGTCTCTCGCAGGCTATGGCACAGGTCACAGATGGCCAGAAAGAGTAGCAGACTAAGAAACTTCTTCCACCACCTGAGGTGGAAGGCTATTCCTAGGTGCTCATGTAAATTTTTATACCTGCAGCTGCTTAATTTTGTCCTTATATCAATTTAATAGTTTTTCAAAAGAAAATATAGAATTGTAGGTTTAGAATTTTATATCTTTAATGAGAACTTTGGAGCATCGCTCTATTGTTTTCTAGTTTTCAGTGTTGCTGGTAAGAAGTCCATGTCAATGTGATTGCAATTCCTTTGCAGATTATCTGTTTTTTTCTTTTTTTTTTTCTGTCTAGAACCTTTTACAATCTTCTCCTTATACTTAGAATTCCAGTTTTCAGGAGAATGTGTTTGGGGGCGGGTCTTTTTTCACTCATTCTATTTTACTTTTTTCTAGGCTTCTTAGTAAATGGATATAAGACTTCTTAGATTAATCATGTATGTCTCATATTTCCCCTCATATTTTCTTCTGTCTTCTTGATATACATTCCGAGAGATTTCCTGAGCTTTAACTTTTTTTCCCATGGAATTTTTATTTTAGCATTAACACTTATAAGAACTCATTCTTGTTCTCTAATTGCTCCATTTTAAACATAGCCTGTTCTCTTTTAAGGAACACATACCTCCTTGAATTCCACTCAAGACACTAATTCTTTAAGAATCCCTTTCTCTTCTTTGAATTTTGTTAGTTTGTTCATCCTGGTTCTTACCTTTTGTGCTGTTGGTGTTCTTCAGTGCCTTGTTTGGTGGTCCGTATTTATTTATTTAAGATTTATTTATTTGAGAGAAAGAGAGAGAGGGAAGGAGGGAGAAAGCGGGGGGGAGGGGCAAAAGGAGAGGGAGAGAAGCAGACTCCCCATGAACGTGGTGCCCACTGGGGGGCTTGATCGCACAACCCTGAGATCATGACCTGAGCAAGAGTCTGACGCTCAACTGACTGAACCACCCAGATGCTCCAGTGGTCCATATTTATGAAGGAAGATGAGAGTGATGCACATTTGCAGTTAGTGAGAGTCATTAAGACAGCTTCATTTTGCTGGGATTTCTGCTTGAACAGTTGGTTCCACTAACCTGAATATGTATATATTCCTTTAGAACTTGGGAATGCGAATTTATTTTTCATATAATTTATACATTTTCTTCCTATACATGTATATATTTTTCTAGAATTTCCAGTAAATGCTAGCATTTCCGTCAGAGACTTCTCCTCAGAGTGGGAGTGTTCCTGAGAGCTCCCAGCATGTTGACTGGTTGCTTTTACATTGGTGTGAATAGGCTGGGAGTGGTCAGGCCAGAGGGCCCCCGCATGCCAAGCACTCATACACACCCCACCGCCCTCTGATGTAGGGAGGATGCACCATCGTCAGATGAGGAGCTGGGGCATAATGCCTGCGCTGGAATTAAGACCCTTGTGATTCTGAAGCCCAGGCTACAACACTGTGAGCAATAAGAACATGGAGGCTTGAGCATGTGGGGAGGGGAGGATGGACAAGACTTGAGGGCTGGAGGGAGAGGGAGGCATAAAGTTGGCAGAATGGTCGTCCCAGAAATGGAGACATTTGTGCTGGAGTCGGGGAGAGCTGAGCTGGGGTTGGGGGATGTCTCCTGCATGTGTGGAGGCCGAAGTGAGGCGTGGTGAGGACACAGGGAACAACCAGCCTCCAGAAAGACGGAAGGAGTGAGGAGTGGAGTCTGAGCACTGCCCCCTCGGGGACTGAGAAGGAAGAGGCAGAGCACAGGAGTGTGGGTCTTTGCTTGTTCATTCATTCATTCATTCATTCATTCATCACGCTGACTGATTGTCTCTGATGTCTCAGTCTGGGCTGGGCTCTGAGGGGCACTGGAGGTGGACAGGCTGAACTCTCACCCAACACTGCCCCTTTCTTCATGACAATGGCCCATGAGACACCCTCTGTGTTTAAATGAACAACAGTCACCCACATTGTCCTGCAGTAAAAGTTATGATGCCCTGTCACATGTGTGAGCTCATTTGTTCCTGGCATTTATATCTGAGTTGGACCGTGGACTTAGGCGTTGCCCAGAACTGGGCATGACCTCAGCTCCGCTGAGTGACCTCAAGCCAGTTTGCTCATGTATAAAGTTGGGACAGTAACGTTTTTGTTACATAATTCTTCTAAGCCTCAGGTGTATCCACATGAAGTAGGATCGGGCCACCCCCTATCGAGGTAGCTGTGAGGATTTGTGCAGTGCCCTGTGGCCACTGTCAGTCCAGCTTACAGTTGAGGAGGTGTACAAGGGTTACGTGGCTTCCCTCCGTGTCACTGACAGACCCAGGTCCCATGGCTCTGGGTGGAGAAACTGGGACCCCCCTGGATCTCAGTCTGGTGCTCCTTCCGGGTGAGCTGACAGAGTCACAGAACAGCCCAGACTCCCTGTGCCATGTGACCCGAGTCCCTCCCTGTTCCTGTGCCCACAGGGCCCGCCTGCTTCCTGGTCAGAAGAGAAGGGAGTGTGAAATCACCTTCTGAGGTGGGAGTGTGACCAATGGCAGCATCTTCAGCAGACCCGGGTAAAGGCTTTCCACTGCATCCTCACACCACGGCTGAGCCCTGATCGGTGGGGATGGGCTTGTTCATGGGAAATGGGTGACCAAGGAAAGAACAGCTAAGTAGAAAAGCTGTCACCCGAGACATCCATCGTCGACTTCCAGTTCCAAGATCTGCAGCCACGGGACGGCCGGTGGTCCCAGCACCCTTGGCAAAACCCACCTTCCATGGGCAGAAGCTCTGAGCAGCCCAGCTGGCCTTGACCTCCCCACCCTACGGAGCTGGGCTGCAGACACAGGTGTCCAGTATACAGCCTCACGGCTCCCCAGAGGAACGCGTGACACTGAGCTTGCTGGCTTATCGAGCACAGTTCTGACCCTGAACAGAAATGGATTTGGTGTCACTCAGGCTCATCTGGAATCAGATCAGCTCCCTGCTGTCCCAGCCCTGCTGGATGTTCTTTCGGCACCTGCTGTACTCAGGGCGCAGGGAGTTGCGGCTCCCGAGCATTTCCAGCACCTTGCTTGCACGTGGTATGCCCCCCCCCGCCCCCACCAAGCCCCTAGGTAGGCAAGCCAAGGGCACGTTGCGTCCATTTTACAGCAGAGCCAGGGCTCAGAAGGGCGGGAGCTTGACTTAATGCTCTTCTGCTGCCATCTTGAAATTTTAATAATCCTGTCTTTGAACTTGTGTTTTGCAAGTGAAATCTGACAGGATTGTGGAGCCTGCGCAGGAGCGGAGGAGGTCCGTCAATGCACGTGTCAGTTATTCCTTGCTGTCCTATCTGCCTACAGCGTTCACAAAGCCCCGCGAGCACAGAACTCCAGGGGGTTCCCTGAGGCGCAGGAGCTCTGCGAGACTCAAAGTGAGTACAAGACGCGTGTGTTGGGCGCCTGGGCGGCTCAGCTGGTTAAGCGGCTGCCTTCGGCTCAGGTCATGATCCTGGAGTCCCGGGATCGAGTCCCGCATCGGGCGCCCTGCTCAGCGGGGAGTCTGCTTCTCCCTCGGACCCTTCCCCCGTCATGCTCTCTGTCTCTATCTCATTCTCTCTCTCTCAAATAAATAAATAAAATCTTAAAAAAAACAAAAAACAAAAAACAAGACGCATGTGTTACATCGAGGACGGGGTGAGCAAGGGCACTGACACCCCGAAAGACCACACTTTGCAATCAAACCAGAACTTGCTTGGGATGCAGAAAGCAGGCGGTGAGGTTCTAGGGAACATGAACGACCAAGGAACCCTGTCTCTTATTCTTACTCAGCGTATTTCCTTGTGTCAGCCAATAGCTTACAGGGAAAGTGAGGGCACAGAAGGAAGTGGAGACACAGGGCACCCACGGTTCCCTTTCCTCCTGTCCTCCTCACTCAGCAGGAGGGCAAAGGCACAGTGTGTGGCTGGAATGTCAAGGAGCGACATAAAAACTGTTGAGTTAGTGCAGTGTTTCTACTGTTCTGGAAAGGACGAAAATGCTCCTGCGTACAAACTGCAAAATATGAAGAGTGTGATTGCAATGATTCCATATACGAGTTAATGGCCTTATATTTGCATTTAAAACTGCCACTGCACAATACAATGTTGAATGGTGTAGTTAGAATGGCATTAAATAGCAAATAAAAACACCATGACAAGTGGCGATGGAGGGTATCGTGGAAGAAAGAAGCAGGTTTGGTATTTTAGCAATTTTAACGGCACTTGCCTCCTGGCTTTTGCACAAACATCCCACATTTTCATGTTGAACAAGGGGCCTTGCAATCACGAAGACAGTCCTGGGTGGGGAGTGAGGAAGGGAGGCAGAGAGGATGAGAAGTCCGTCGAGATCTCAGAGTTATTCAGGGGTGAGCCGGGATGCTGGTCTCTGACGGAGTCCGGAGACAGGATCCACCACGATGATGATGAAGATGATGGTGATAAGCCCACCGTATCATGCCACGCAGGAGGCCCGCAGTGGCCCACTCATCTCCATGGCAACCTGGAGGCAGGGACAATTACTTTCCACCCTGCAGAGGAAGAAACCAAAGCTCGGAGAGCCTTTGCAGCCTGCCCGCATCCCTAGCTGCCAGACGGCTCAGCCAGGAACCCTACACCGTCAGACCTTGGTCGCCAATATCTCCGTTCTCTAGCCTGCCAGGGAGAGCACACCTGATCCCTTGGCCTCTGTCTGATGACCTCAGGCTCCTCTTGGTAAGAAACGGGGTCATTCATTTCGTTTCTTTATAAAAATTGAATGAGAGTAATACATGATGACTAATAAACCATTTGAAGTACACAAAAGTGTTTTCAAAGTACTGAGAGAGAAAACCCAGCAGCCCCTCCCTGGCCCCACCCCTGTTCAGTGTAAGTCCTTCTAGAACTTTCTCCACGCAAGCCGGGGTTTGTTAACAGCTTTTGGGTTGCGGGGTCCAGAGTAGAAGATGCTGGATAGAGAGAACAAAGAACCCAGGCATGTGTTTTGAAAGCCAGGAAGTCAGGAGCTGTGGGGCTGTGTCCCACAGTGGTGGGCTTCTAAAAGTAGACCATGGACCAGCCTGGGTCAGGGTTTGTAAATAGCAGAAACCTGGTCTCCCTTCCCACACACCTCCCGGAGTAGCCATGGAAGGGCATGGCTGTCTGGGGGCCCCACAGAGCTGGATCACGGATGTCCAGGGGCCCCCTGCTCAGGTGTGGCACAGAGTCGGCAGACTTGCCCACCTTCACACAACCACAGGGGCTGGATGCCCAGGCCCCAGGGAGGGCTGCTGTGGCCTGAAGACCTGAGACCCCCCTCTGTGAATTTCCCAGAGCTCTTGTTCGACCACCCAACACAATAGCATTGGATCGCTTCCCCTCCTCTTGGGTGAGGGTTCCAAGCCAGGTTTGTGTTGATTTAGGACAAATTAACAAACGTGACATCTTAATGTCCAAGTGAAATAGTGGTATTGAGCTGAATGACCCTGAGGTCCCGGCCAACCCTGGCTTCTTGGCAGGCCGCATCTGGGGTCAGCTCTTGCCCTGGGGAGCCAAAGGTGCCTCCTTCTCATGGTCCCATGCGTGCTCTCTGCTAAGGCCCTGCCCCAGTGGGAGGGGGGCTGGCCCTACTGCTCATGAGGATGCACATGGCTGTCTCACTGGGATTCCACAAGGGGAGGAGGGAGATCTGCTAGCAGGTTCTTAGAGACATGTGATTCCCTCTTGTCCCAGAGAAGAACCCCCTCTTTGGTAGCAAGTGGGCTACCTGCAGCTCTCTGAGGTGCTTACCTGGTGGTGGCTATGGGGCCCAATCCAGGGAGCTGGTAATTTCCCGGAGCTCTTCCCAGAGACCCCGATGGCCAAGCCAATGGCTCCATGCTGGGATCTGAACCCAGGCTCATCTGGCTCCTGGATCTAAGCTCTGGAGAGACAGGAGACAGGTGTATGCAGGCAGATATCCTGGGAAACTGGGCCCTCTGGGACTTCTTCTGGCAGCCCAGAAGGGGGCTTTTGCCACCGCCGTGGTGGGCCAGCTTTGCTCTTAGGGTGCATTTGGGCCTGGGACGTGGGCAGGAGAGCACTCCTCACAACCTGAGGCCAGCCCCCCTTTCTTGTAACTTCATACAAGACCAGCCCCTCTTGGGCTCCCAGCTACGCTGTGACTCAGACTTAATGGGATCACCACGGGGTGGCAGAAATGGCGTGGTTCTGGCTGACCTCAGTTTCTTTTTTTTTTTGGAGAATGGTAGCTAGACTTGATTGTCCCCCCACTCTATGTCCAGATGACTCTCACAAAGCTGTTTCCCCCAGGCCAGGCTGAGAGACCTGGTTTCCATGTTAATCCGGGGAAGAAGCCGTTCAGAGAGTTTCACCAAAATGCATCCCAGATCCACTTGGGTTGGGAGGGGCCGCTGTACTTGCCTGCTGGGAGGCATGTTGAAGTTTTTCACCTCTCGTGGCTGGAAGCAGCCTTCACTGGCGGCACCGAGGGGCTGACTCCCTGGTCCACTTTCTCGAGCATCGATCTACCAGATGCATCAATCTCCTAGATGGTAACTAATTCAAAACAGCATTTTATTAAAACAAACTAAGACATTATGAATTAAATATAAAGTCTGCGGGAACCCTGAAGATCAAACAAGAGATACTGCAGAAATTTCACATTTGCAGAGAGTTGCTCTGAGTTACTGCTCCCAGGAGCCCAGATTGAAGTTTACCCTCCTCTGCCTGGGATGCCCTGAGAACCAGAGAGGGGGCTGGGAATGATCACTAGCTCCTGCCCAGCACTCCAGAGTTTGCAGAGTGAGGGCACATTTTGATCTCCCTGCATCCGAAGTACCCAGGGTGGTGAATAAGCAGTATGAATGACCTTTATCCACATTCCACAGGCAAGAGAGGGTAAGCCCAGGGCCACAGCTAGCCATGCTCATGCCTCCTGGCATGCTACCAACCTTTCTCCTCCACTTTCTCCTTTCTGGGTCTATACTCTGGGATGCCACAGGGCTGCCTGGGGGACAGGGATGGTTGGTCCTGACTTCTTGAGGAGAGTTGTGATTTGCTGGCTGGCTGCACCCCTGGCTGGGGATGAAGGCTCGTTTTTGTCCCTACAGCAGAATGGGAGAAGATGGCCGGCTGACCTTTGTTCAAGGATATTGGCACCTGAGTGCGTACGGGGTGGTGGGGGATGCCACAGTGCTTCTCTTTGCCAAAGGAATGTTCTGACTTCCTTTCTCTTATCTTTGGCAGGGCTCATGTGTGCATTTGGGAAGGAGTCCTGGGAACAGCCAGGTCCAGCCTTTGTCCCTCTGACCCAGCATCTTGTTCCTGTCCCATGTTCCCGCCGGCTCCACACATTGCTCCAGGGGTATGGAGGAGAAGGCAGTGGCTGCGATGGTTCTAGAAGAAGGCCACCTGCGGACTCTTGCTTTTCTTCTGGAGGTTGGGGCAAGGAGGTGTTTGGTTGGTGTTTGGTCAGCTCAGGTTATATGTGGGTGCTGGGGATGGCCATGCAGTGTGTACAGATGAAGAACGTGCAGAGGACCATGCCACAGACCCCGTCCAACCTCTGCTTGAAGATGAACGTCAAACTGGGAGGCATGAACAACATTCTACTGCCCCAGGGGAGGCCGCCCGTGTTCCAGCAACCTGTCTTCTTTCTGGGGGCTGACGTCACTCACCCACCCACCGAGGACAGGAAGAAGCCTTCCATCGCTGCCGTCGTGGGCAGCAAGGACGCACACCCCAACCACTACTGTGCCACCGTGTGGTTTCAGCAGCACCGGCAGGAGATCATCCAGGACCTGGCCACCACGGTCCACGAGCTCCTCATCCAGTTCTACAAGTCCACGTGCTTCAAGCCCACACGCATCCTCTTCTACCGTGATGGCATCTCCGAGGGCCAGTTCCAGCAGGTTCTCCACCATGAGTTGCTGGCCATCCGCGAGGCATGTATCAAGTTAGAAAAGGACTACCAGCCGGGGATCACTTTCATAGTGGTACAGAAAAGGCACCACACGCGGCTCTTCTGCACCGACAGGAACGAGAGGGTTGGGAAAAGTGGAAACATTCCAGCAGGCACAACTGTGGACACGAAAATCACCCACCCGACTGAGTTTGACTTCTACCTGTGTAGTCACGCTGGCATCCAGGGAACAAGCAGGCCTTCCCACTATCACGTGCTTTCGGATGACAATCGTTTTTCTTCCGACGAGCTGCAGATTCTCACCTACTAGCTGTGTCACACCTACGTGCGCTGCACGTGATCCGTGTCCATCCCGGTGGCAGCATACTACGCCCACCTGGTGGCTTTCCAGGCCAGGTACCACCTGGTGGACAAAGAACATGGCAGTGCTGAAGGAAGACATACCTCCAGGCAGAGTAATGGATGAGACCACCAAGCGTTGGCAAAGGCAGTCCAGGTTCATCAGGACACCCTGCGCACCATGTACTTTGCTTGACATGTTTTAGTGTTTACGATTGTGTACCGAGTTGGAGTCACATGAGATCAGCTACACTCAGACCAACAGATGCCCAGCCCTTCTGTGACAGCCAGCATCGAACATGAGACGTCATTGATTTTAGTAGATTCTCTATTTTCCAGAATGCCTTCCGTCCCAGATTTCAAACTTGGATTTTGAACCGCAGACCTGTATGAGACCCCACTGTCGTAGGAAATATGGTTTGCCAAAATCTATAAGCTGCTTATTAAAATAGAGTCCCGTGTTTCCTAAAAAAAAAAAAGGTTATATGTGGGAAAATGGCCCATCATTCCACCGGGGACCTGAATTTGTTCTTTCCTCCAGCCTTGGTAGCGGCAGGTCGAGGGGATGGGCAACTCCCCTGTCTGTCCTGTCTCCCTTGGACCACATGCTTTTCGACCCATTAGAACACAGTTGCAGCAGACTTCTGGTGGGGCCTGTGGTGGTGGGAGGCGAGCTTTCCAAGCCTCTGGGAGGTTGTCGGCACACGAACCATGAGCACACCCTTGCTGGGAGAAGCGTCAGCTCCTTATGCTTATAAGTGGCAGCTATTAAAAACCATGATCTTAGAAAGGTGAAATTAATGCTGGCAGCTAACAGGGAGGGCCCAGTGTAAGCCAGTCGTGACGACTGGCCCTTCTCAGCATTGGTACCATCTCAATGGTTTTATGATGAGTTGTAATCGGTCCCATTTTACAGGTGCAAAAACCAAGGCTTACCAAGGCCTCTGCAATGTCACCTGTCAAACCCTGAGCCCTTTTCCATGAAGCTCTGCAGGCATCGTTCCATTTTCATCTCCTAATGACCTTCTGGGCAGGTACTATAGTGATGTCATCCTATAGGTGGGGACACTGGGGCTCAGAGAGGCTCAGTGGTTTGCCCTAGTTATACAGCCAGGTGGTGGATCAGGCCCTAGAACTCTGCTCTGTCTGACCCCAGAGCCATTGCTCTTTACCACTGGGCAGGTGGGGTGCTCTGGGGAAGGAATATTCTTGCAATCAAGGGGCCAAAGCAGCTGAGATCCCAAGACCGGGGTGATGCACAGGCCATGATTCCATCATCCACCCTCCACTGGTCATGGGGTAGAGATCATATCCTCACTGCTTAAGAAAGTCTGAGCCACCACATCGTGGTGGGCAGCGCATGAAGCAGTGCTGGGCACTTGATCAGCCTGTCCATGCGTGGCCAGGGGCTGGCTGTGAGCCTGTGGCTTCCTGTTGAGTTGAAAAGCCATGTCTGGGATTCTCCCCAGGCCTCCAAAGAAGCACAATAACCTAGGCAAGGTGATTTTTCTATAATTAAATTGCTACATTGTCATCTTTTCAATAAAAATGACATACTAGCATTTCTCTGTTCTCTTTGAAATTCATCACACACCTAGGAAATACAGAGATAGCCAAGAGCATTCAGAGCCCTTTTGCTTTGCGTGTCAATTCATTGCTTCATTCACCAAAAGTCCTTGCTTGGGGGCTGGGGTCCCCAGGCCTGTCCTCAGGGAACTCACAGTCTACCGGGGAGATGTAGAAGTATTTTGGGCAGCTCTAAAACTACACCTGTATTGATTGATTGACTTATTAACTCGTTCAATGAATATTTATTGAGGATCTATTATGTGTAGGAAATTGATTTTTAAATTATTCATATTTTGCATTCCTTTATTGGTCTTAGAATTGTAAAGTGCCTTGTGATATGTTCTATAAAAACCCAACAGACTTGTGACCTTGTTCACTTCTAGAATAAAGATCATCTTCTACAAATCGATTTAGACTGAGGGTTTGAGCATGCTCTATATGTCATGTTTTGAGTGTAAGCGAGAAGCATCCTGGTGTCTCTCCATCCTGGCTGTGAATTAGAATCATCTGGGGTGGGAGGTTTATAAAGGGTCCGTGCCGTTGTCTGGCCCTTATACCTTTGGCTTCTGATTTCATAGGTTTGAGGTGGGGCTCTGCGAGAAAGTTGTCTTGTAAGACTCCCCAGGTGACTTTCCTGTGCAGCCATACTGTGAACTATTGGTCTATGCCAGTAGTTCTGAACCTTAGCTACACATTAGAATCTCTTGGAGAGTATTAAAAGGTCCCATGCCAAGACTTCACCCAGTCTGCTAAATCAGAACATCTGGGGGGTGGCACCCCACCACCCATGTATGTTAAAGCTCCCCAGATGTTTCCAATGTGCAGCCAAGATTGAGAGCCCCTGGTCTGCTCCAATTTTATTTTATTTTTATTTTTTAAACATTTATTTATTTATTTATTTATTTTATTTATTTGAGAGAGGGAGAGTGCGTGAGACAGAGGGCGGGGGAGAGAATCTGAAACAGACTCTGCACTGTGCACAGAGCCCGATGTGGAGCTTGATCCCCTAACTGCAAGGTCATGATCTGAGCTGAAACCAAGAGTTGGATGCTCAACTGCTTGAGCCACCCAGGTGCCCCAGTCTGCTCCTATTCTCTGTTCACAGATGAGTTGAGGATGGCACCACAGAGGCTGTGAGATTGGAGCTGGGTTTTGAAGGATGAATAGGAGTTTGCTAGGATACTCTAGAAGAAGATGGGGCATTTGCAGGTGGAGAAACCAGCGTGTGCAAAGGCAGCAGAGCAGGAAGGAGAGAGGAGGATTTGAGATGCAGTGTGACTAGAGCAGCATCAGGGAGGCTACACAGGCGGGAGGAAAGCATGCTGCAAGCCAGACTCGTGACCCTGTGGCTCTGGCTCTGCCTGAGGAGTCCAGGTAGGAAGTGACTGGACCTGTTTGTGTTATGAACATCCTTGTTGGTGATGGAAGGCCTGGAGGGAAGGCTGGAAGTGGGGAGACCAAAAAAGAATTTGTTTCAAAAGCCTCAATGGGAGTTAGAGAGGCCCCAGACCAAGATGGTGGTCAGGGGGTGAAGGAGAACACGCATTCTGGAGACACTTCCAAGGGGCTGGGAGGGTTTGAAATCTGTCTGCAAATTCTATAATATGCTTCCCATGGAGAGGTAGCATTGATATCCCCTCCCCCTTGAAGTGGGAGGACAATATTTTAATGAGGATTTGCTGCAAACTGTCAAGGGGGCATGCAGAGCTCTTTGATGAAGGGGCAGAGGTGCACTTGTCTAACTTGATGATTTGGGGAGGGACGTGGATATTGGCCACCACGGAGCTCCCATACCCTTTGGACACCTCCAGCCAGTGACCCATAGGCATCTCTGATCCCACAGGTCCGAAGTGAGCTAGAAGCCTGGGGTTATCTCTCACTCCCCCTTCTTCCTCAGCCCTATATCTGGCTGGTCGCCAAGTCCCAGGGTCCATCTCTTCCAGTGACCATAGCGATAGTCATTTGATTTCATCCATGGATTGGATTCTGCAAGCCAGGAGTCCAGGTGGGACAGCTTGTCTCTGCTCCACAGCATCTGGGACCCCAGCTGTGAAGACTCAAGGCTGAAGTGTAGAACCACCTAGAAGGCATCTTCACTTAGATGTCTGGCAAGTGATGCTGAAGTCATCTGGGACCTCAACTACATCTGTTGGACGGAGCACAAGCCTGTGTACATGGCCTCTTCTGTGGCCTGGGCTTTTTTCCGGCATGGCAGCCTCAGGGTAGTCAGATCTTTCTCAGTGGATATTCAGGGCTCCAGACGTGAGTGTCCTAAGAGAACCAGGACCTAGCTTCAGAAGTAATGCACTGTTACATCCACTGAATTCTGGTACCTAGAAGTTTGGCCTGAATTCACATAAAGTGAGGCAGCCGCTCCTATGTGGCTGGGTCCTGTGGTTCCCATGGTCTCTGTGCTTCCTGTGGTTCCATGGTCTATGGTGCCATGGTTCCCATGGTCCCCATGGTTCCCGTGGTCTCTGTGGTTCCTGTGACTGAGGCCCAACCAGACCCAGGGTGGGAAGGGCTTCTGGTTGCTGGCTGTGTTTAAGGCCCAGCCATAGAACTTTGGGGAAACTTTCCAGGTAGGTTCAGCTCAGAGCAGCGAGGGGCCAGGTGGGGCTGGATGCTGGAAAGGAGACCAGGCCCAGGACCAGACACTCAGCTTCTCCATACAACCTTGTGAACCAAGGGCATTTTGAAGAGGCCTAAAAACCAAGCCCTTAAATCACTCAACTTTCTTTTTATTACCAAGTATGATGAAAGGTAAAATCCTCACCTGACCCTACGGCTTACCTTGGGGTGGTGTCTGGGCACAGAGTGGAGGTCCAAGAGGGGGCTGGTGTCCGTGTGGACTGGTGGCCACAGAGCTGGATGCAGTTGCTCACTGGCCACATCAAACCAGTGTATCCAAGCCTTGCTTTGCCTCTCAGGGGTGTGTTGTGTGCGGGTCTATGTGACGGTACGTGTGTGTACGTATGTATGTGTGTCAGTGTGTGCATACGTTTATGCGTGTGTCTGTGTGTGTATCTGAATCAATGGGTCAGTGTATTGTGTCTGCACGTGGGTGTATGGCATGTGTGCACGTGTGTCCGATTCTGAGTGTGTGTGTGGAGGGGTGGGTGTCAGAGTGTGTACATGTGTGTGCATGCATGTGTGTAGTTTCTCTGAACCCCCCCCCAGGCGTCCTGACTAGTGGGAAGAGGCGTTCTCTCCCTGTTGCGCTGAGCGGACCGTGGCTGGGCTCTGTGCTGCGTGCTGTGCGTGGTGATGGTTGACAGGGGCTGTATTGTCCTCATGACAGCTTCGGTGTGCATACCTCTCTCATCCCCCCTGCCCGGGTGGGCCCGCGAGGTTCCAGAGGAGCTCAGGAGCTCCCCAACTTTCCTGAACGCTGAGGGGCTGATGTGGGCTCTTTGACTCCAGAGCCTGATGCTTGGCCTTGCTAACTCATAGAGCCAGGAGTATCCTGCTACCCAGGAAGGAAGCCTGGACAGCTGCTCCAGGCCAGAGAGCAGGACCTTTGATCCACATTCCAGTGCTGGAGTCCCGCCTCAGCTGGCATCTCTGCCCAAAGCCTCCCTGTCCCGCTACGGGACTCTCCACACAGACCCACAAACTCAACACCGCGAGGGCCTCCTTGGGTGCCCTGCAACCGCCGAGGAGCTGAGTAAGGCAAAGCCCCCCCCCGCAGGCCTCATGCGGGGGAGATTGACTGCCCACCCCACAGGGGGTTTAAGCGGTGGGCGGTAGATAGTCCTTGTGCTTGCAGAGTCCGGCAGCCTGGCGCTGGGCCAGGCCTCGGTGTCCCTTCATGGTGGACACACCTGGGTCAATAGAGCGAGATGGAGAGGACAGCCAATTCCAAGATGTCACTTTGCTGCTGAAATATGCTGATTGAAAAGAATCAAAGAGAGCGGGTTATTTATTGCCCAAGTCATTTGAAATGGAATTAGGTACCTAAATCAAATTTGCTATGGCTTCTTTTTTAACAGCCTCAAGAACGCAGAGTTTGCATTAACTCTGTGTACACGCAGGAAACTAGGCTCGTGGAGGAAGCTAGGTCCAGACGGGCCTCCGAGTCAAGCAATGAATTCAGCCTGTTCATTTATTACTATCAAAATGGCACGAATATATCATAATACAGTAGGAGTCGATAGCACCCCACCTTTACCGGAGAACTTCTAATTGTAACGTGGGGGTCGATCCTCCCAGTGGTTCTGGGATCAGGAAGGGCAGGTTCATCAGCCCCAAGCTGCAGGGAAGGAAGCGGGGGTTCAGACATTAGGGGACCTGGCTGGTTTGCACAGTCGAGGATGGGGGCTGACATCCCCCCAGGTCAGCCTGCTCCATATCCAGGGCGCCTTCTCCAATCGGATGATACCATTCATGATCATGCAGATCATTCTAGGTGGATATATTCGGTCACCAGGATCAAGAGTGGGAGGTGGTGTGAGTTTGGGAACCAAACCCCACCCTGAACTCCCCCGACGCCCCAGTGCAATTGCGAGTATTGGGGGATGAGGGGTAGGGTTGCTAGAGAGAAGAGGCGACACGAGCTTAAAGCTGCATTTCAGATGAACTGGGAAATATTGCATGCACCATAAATAAAAATTTATTTGTTGTTTATCTAAAATGAAAATTTCACTAGGCATCTTGTGTTTGCTCGTGTTTGCTGACTCCGGCACCCTGAGGTGGGGAGGAGTTCCCTCTTGCTACTTGTTCCCTCTCAATCTCTGGACCCTTTCTCTGTCCTGGCCACTGGGCCCCATTTTCCAGGTCAGCTCTCGAAGGGGAGGCGTGGATTCCCCCCCTTCTCAAGGAGGATGACTTGATCACAGAGGGGAAGTCGGGGGGCTCTGCAGATGGACATGGATTCAGCTCTTGTGGCCACAGCTGGCCGACCCCCTCTTTGCCACCTGTCGGCAGCCCAACCCCTCTGGAGAGAAGTCAGGTAAGGCCTGGCTTAGTTTGGGCAGGTCCCTTCACTTCCTGGTTTCCTCATCTGCGAAAGGTGGGTGATGACGGCACCTGCCCTGCCAGGGTTGTGCTGGGGAGCAGATGTGCCCGTATTAGAGACGCTCTTGGCAGATGCTTGGAAAGCTTTTTAAGTAGCACAAATCACACGGGACCAGCCCGGATGCCCTGACTGTGGAGCCGGGAGAGGAGCGGAACCCGGAGAACGGAACCCAGAGTCCCAGCCAGCCCGGGGGAGGGGTGACAGATGACAGACGATGCAGGATTACTGGGAACGCATACTTGTCTTTGCTCCGGAGACATTATTTATATGTATTTTAAAAGAACTGCGATACCAGCTGTTCACCTGCTTCCTGGAATTCTGGGTTTGGAGGGGTCTCCTTAGGGCTGGTGGCAGTCTGTCCACCGAGGGAGCACTTGTTGGGTAGGAATGGACTTAAAGCCTCTGAGATGCTGGCTGTCATTCCAGCCCCGGGACCTGTCCCAACATCCCGCACCCAGTAGGGTGTGAGCCCCTGGGGCAGGGGACAGGTCGAAGTCGCCTCAGGGCCCTGCGTGGGGTCTGGCCGCCCTGTGAACCCCCCGACGTTCGCTGACAGAGTGGAGGGAAAATGGGTGGTCTGAATGGACTCTGCGTGGCTTGGAATAAAGTCCAGGACAAAGAGCTCTCCTGGAGGGAGTGGGGGAGGCGAGTGTCCTCCGTGGCGGCCCCCTTGTGGCATGACTGTCCCCACTAGCTCCGCGTTCCTTTCGCTGACAGCCTGAGAGGCCACACAACCAACTCCCTGGCCCAGGGATTACTGGCCCTCAGCCACAGGTACATTTTTTCCTTTAAGTAGAAGGGCCGTCAGCAGAGATGACAAAGGCGGGATGAGACAATGGATTTATGATAACAAACCAGGCACAAAAAATGGCACTTTCTCACCATTTTATGTGTAATTCCTCATCGAATCCCCACAACAGCATTGCAAGGTTGGTTTTATTATTACCTTTTTTAATTAAAAAAACACTTTTTGAGAGAGAGAGAGAGAGAGTGTGTGAGCAGGAAGGACAGAGGGAGAGGGAGAGAGAATCTCAAGCCGGCCGTAGGCTCGGCCCTGAGCCCGATGTGGGGCTCGATCTCATGACCTGAGCCAAAATCAAGAGTCGGAGGCCTCACTGACTGAGCCACCCAGGTGCCCCAGGTCGGTTTTATTATTATTCCCTGTTCCACATCAGAGAGGGTAAGTGACTTCTTCAAGATCATAGTGAGCACGTGGTGGAAATAAAGCTCGAAGCCAGGCCATCTTGCTCTAAGGGTAGAGCCCACCCATAGGCCACAAATACTGACCTTCTGGTTTTGCACCAGGGGCCTCCTGGGGACAGATCCTTCCAATCCCAAACCAATAATTATTCCAGTCAACAGCCTTCTCTGAGCATCTCCTCCATGCCAGGTTCTGGGATGGGCATAGGAGAGAGAGACAGAATTCAGATTCGGTTCCTGCCTGTAAGTTAGGAGGGAGACAGACAGGTATGAGCAGAGCAGTAGGTGGTGGGCACCATGGGCACCCAGGGGGCAAATGGCCCCGGTTGCAGATGCCCCCCGCCCCCAGCCAGACTAGCAAGGGGACATTACCACCTGCCCCTGGTCTAATGTCCAACTCCCCTTTCCAGACCTCTCCTTAGCCCCAAACACCAGGGCAGACTTGCTCACCCCTGTCTCCGGTCCCGCTCACACCCCAGCAGCTGCCCCGAGCAGCCCCATCCGGGATGGGCAGCTGTGCCTCCTGGTAGCACATGAACTTTTGCTTTCTGACACCCAAATCACCCAGGAGCCTGTCCTCCAGGGACACCAACCTAAGTGTGTGGTGTGTGTCCTTCGTCCTTTTTCTGTTCCTGTCTGTCTCTCGGCCAAGGCAGTTAGATCATCTTGAATAAGATGTTTAATCCCTGGCCCAGAAGCCTACACCTGGAGTAGCAGAATCATCAATAATAATGAGGTTTATTGCATCACTTCTAGGGCTACGGGAAAGAACGATCGGCTCCTGGGGAAGCCCGAGCAGCAGGTGAGCAGCTCAAGCTCCAGGGGCCCAGAGACGAAGCCTCCGCCTCCCATCCTGGCCTCCTCCGTGGGGGCTGGCGGGGCTGTCAGGTTGCCTGCCATACTTTTGAATGTCTGAGGAGCGCCTCTCCTTCTGGCTGTCAGAATTCGACATGTTCCATCTTGAAGCTGAAGTCTACAATCATATAAGTTCTCTGGAGCCAGACATGGTGGGGAATTTGGGGGAACATATTTCTATTTCAAGATGGATTGTGAGCATGCAAATACCGGGAGAGCTTCATTTTGTCTTTTAACATGGATTAGGGAGGAGAGCCGGTTACCATGGAGTATTTCACTCACTCACAAACAGCCACTTGCTGTGTGTTTATTCAGCGGTGGTTTCCTGAACACCTACTATGTGCCAGGCTCCGGGCAAGGCCACGGAGCCTGAGACAGGCTGGTATCAGTGCCTCCCTGGAGGGCCTGTCCCTGGGAGGCCCACGCAGCCAGCACCAGCCGGGCCCTTCCTGGGGCTCTAACGCAGCTGCAGCTCGCAGTGGGGTCAGCAGGAGGAAATGATTCAGCAACAGTATCGGAGCACAGCTCACAGCCCTCGTGCTGAGCATCTCCTTTTTCCCCCAGGAAGAGGTTAAGAGAGGTCAAGAGCCTGGATTCAAACCCCTTCCCTCGCCACTTCCTGGCAGGGTGGCCCTGGACCTGTTGCTTAACATCAGCTTCTTGAGGAAAGCAGGGCTAACTGTCACACATGCCAGTGGGCGTCCCATGACATGATGCTGTCCTTGCCTGGAGCTGGGACGCGGGCACCGGCCGTGGGTGTAGCAGGGAGTGGTGCGCGGGGCAGTGAGGGGCTGCAATGCCTTACGGGCTGAGGCTGGAGGAAGGAGAGCTGCTCCCGCTTGCCTGGGCTTTACCAGCTTGGTGCCCCAGGGCCGGGAGACGCAGGACCGACGCCCTGGGTAGGCAAGCCGTGTAGGGGGGGTACAGAGCTGGTGTCTCAGTCTGCCGGCCTGTTTGTTGTTTTAAAAGAGCAATGACTCATGTGTGCAGGGCGTTCTCGGTGAATGTTTCCAGTTTGCAAACACCCCCTGGGCAGAAAGGCTGACCCTGAGCTCTAAGCTTCATCCTATTGGGCTCTGCTTTTTTTTTTTTTTTTAAAGATTTTATTTATTTATTTGAGAGAGAGAGCATGAGGGGAGAGAGGGTCAGAGGGAGAAGCGGGCTCCCTGCTCAGCAGGGAGCCCGATGTGGGACTTGATCCCAGGACTCCAGGATCATGACCTGAGCTGAAGGCGGTTGCTTAACCAACTGAGCCACCCAGGGCTCTGCTTGTGGTCATTTTCCAAATGGGCAGCCTTTACTCTCCTGCCTGGGGCTGCATTTTCCTGCTGGCTACCCTGAGTGGGGCTGAAGTCTAGGGGGACAGAGCCTGAGGTGTCCTTGTGATCATGGTTAGGGGCAGCAGGATGGATGAATATGCAGTTGGGAACCTCAGGACCCTCCTCTTCATTACCCAGACTGGAGTAACTCATTGGCCACCCTCCTGCCCCCAGCTCCAGGATGCCCTGCTCAGACCACAGCAGGGCCCGTGTGGCCAGTGCTGCTCGGTCCAGGGAAGAGAGATGCCCAGGGAAGAGAGCTTTGCCATCTAATGAAATCCCTTGTGTGGAGATTCACATTGTCCAAACATAATACTCCAAAGGCTCCTAAGAAGTCCTGCAGGAAAGAAATTTGTTTGACTTGATTTAAACCAGGGATGAGCAAATTTTTTCTGTAAAGGACCAGATAGTGAATACTGGAGGCTTTGCAGGCCACACACTTCCGTGGCCCCTTTTATGGTTGTGTTAAAGCAGCTGCAGCTAAGACCTAAATCCATGTTCCAGTAGAGCTTTATTCACAGTCAGGAGGGGGGCTGGATTTGGCCTGTGGGTTGTAATTAGCTGGTCCCTGATTGAAACCAGCATCTCCCTTCGTCCTCCCTTCCCCCAGTGTTTCATGGGGTGCTGGTTATGTGCTGAGAGCCCGTCTGAGCACGGCTGCCTGTTTTCACGTCAGGGTGGTTGTGTTTCACACATAAGACCCATTCTTTAAGCTCCTGTGACATCCACGACGTGAATAATTCAAGACTGATTTCCCGCAGCACGGACAAAGGGCAGGGTATGATTATTCACCAGCTATGGTGGCACAGAAAGCCCAGTTTACAACGCCTTCAGCTGGTGGGTTTGCGATTATACAATTCTAGACACATTTGAATACTTGAAAGGGGAGATTTGCATTATTTTAAATTTTGCACAAAGGGAGGCTTTCCTAACAGTTTGCTGCCGCATTTTCTCCAGAGTTCAAATCACCTGGAATGTACCACACAGTTGTCGGCTCCCCAAGGTCTGCGGGTCCCGTGGTGCCCTATTTGGAAACCACTGGCGTGGCATTTCCCAGTGATAAGGCGGTTCGGCAGCTCCCAGCTGAGCTCGGCCAGAGCGCTGAGTCCAGGGCTGGAGGAGAACCTCAGGCTGGTTTTGCAGCGGGCGAGCAGCTTTCTCTGCCCTGCTCTTCTCCTGACTGGAGCCCTGACATCCCACAGTAGCCTCAGCATCACCCCCAGAGCAGGAGCACCTCCCAGACTCTGGGCCCCTAGGATCCTCCAGCTAATGTTTGTCATTGATTGGCCTGGCGGGACGGGCTCTCCTTGAATTTTCACCATTGCTGAGTCAAGTGGCTTGGAAGGATCTAAGAAAGTCCCAGCATTGGCTTTTATTTAATTTCCTTTCGTTAACGTCTGCCAACAGCTGAAGCAAAGAGAAATTGCTTCCTTGAAAGTCGTCTCGCCTACAGTTCAGATGCCCGAGGGGGTTTCTGGGAGCACAGGCACCAGCCGGCAGGTGGTCTCTTAAAAATAATTGACTGAGCCCCTGGCGTGTACCAAGGCTGGTGCCAGGCATTCAGGTCTTCTTCTCTTTCAACCCCTACTGCAATCTCACAAGCCAGGTTTGTTGTACCCATTTCCCAGATGAGTGAACCAAGGCCAAGCATAGTTAGATCACATTCCCAAAGTCACATGGCCAGGGAGTGCCAGAGCCAGTGCCAGAGCCAGAGCCACGCTTCTTCCTGGTTCCTTCTGAGACCAGCAAGAGTGTGTGGTGATGTTGGACCAAACAGTGATGTCCTGCCAACCCCTCTGTGGAACTGGGTCCCTCAACCTGGGTCTGTAGCAGGTGCATTGCACACGGTGGTCTCCTACGCTGATCATTTCTCTGTCTGACCCTGCCTGGCAGAATTCTAAGCACTCCCACACTGGAGGGGACCGCTGATGTTTCTGCCTGGCCAGTAGCTATTATCCGTGCTGCAGGAGTAGCCCCTCAATTCTCTTTTGCGGAACCCCAAACTCTCAATCCCAGGCCTCCCTCAAATCATAGGGATTGGTCCAGGAATGAGGATGTGGCTCAAGCCTGACCAGTGAGACTCAATCTTGGAGGCTTTGCTGGAAACAGTCACTTGCTTGGTGGGGGTTACCATACTGGTAGAGTCTAAGCCGAAAGTTCTGGGACCACCTTTGCCACCTGCTGGAGACAATCCGATTGAGAGTAGAGCTTACCTAGGGGAAAGCAGAGTGAGAGGCGGAGAGAGGCGGAGCCCACACATCTCTTGGACATCTGGAGCCAGCTGTGCCTGGAGCTCAACCCTGGACTTTTCCATTTCATTAGTCAATATATTTCTTTTTAAGCTGGAGTTTGTTTGTTTGGGTTTCTCTCACTTGTCTCCTATGGGCACATCTAGATCTGCCTCATGGTTCATCTTAGTTTCCGTGTGTGGGGGCGTGTGTTAAGAACCTTTAAAAAATTGTGACAAAAACCACATAACACAAAAATTACCATCTTAACCGTTTTTAAGGGTCCAGTTCCGTGGCATTCAGTATGCTCTCACTCATGTGCAACCCTTACCGTCCTCCAGCTCCAGAACTTTTCTCATCCCTCTATCCATTAAACAACCCTCCCGTCCCTTCTTCCCGGGCACTCACCATTCCACTTTGTGTCTCTATGCATCTGACCACTCTGGGCATCTCATATAAACAGAGTCATATGATGTTTGTCTCTTGGCAACTGGCTTCCATCGCTGAGCATAATGTCCTCAAGATTCCTGCACATTGTAGCAGGTGTCAGAATGTCCTTGCTTTGGAGGCTGGACAATATTTCACTGTAGGAATACACCACATTGAGTTGGACCCCTCATCTGTAGTTGTACACTTGGGTGGCTTCCACATTTTAGTTATGGTGAATAATACTGCCCTGAACACGGGCATACAGATACCTCTTCGAGAACTTGCTTTCAAATCTTCCGGATATTTCGCAGAAGTGGGATTGCCGTATCATCTAGTAATTCCGCTTTAAATTTTTTGAGGAAACTCCGTACTGCTTCTCACAGTGGCTGTACCATTTTTCGTGCCTGCCAGCAGCGTGCAAGGGTTTGGATTTTCCCACCTTCTTGCCAACACTTGATATTTTCTGTTTTTAAAAAAAGTTTTTTAATAGTAGCCCTCCTGATGTGTGAGGTGGTATCTCACTGGGGTTTTGATTTGCATTTCCCTGATGATTAGTGATGTTCTGTGTGTTTGAAATTGTATAATCGTGAATATTTTCAAAAATACTCCAAAGTAGAGGAAATTGTACTATGAGCCCGTATAGTCATCACTCAGAGTCAATAATTAGTCAGATTTTTGCCCTACTTGTTTTCTCTGTCTCCTGAAGGATTGCACAGCAAGTTCCTGACACTGTGTTTTAATATCACTACGTAATCCAGTGGGCATTTCTCCAAACCTGGACATTCCCTTTTACAACCACGTCAATAGTGTCTTAAACTTCTCCTTGGTATTGTCTAGCACCCAGTCCATCATCAAATCTCCTCGATTGCTTACAAAACAAGTCGGTTCATTTTTCCCAGGGGCCTCCTAAGGGCTCTATGTCTGAGCCCAGAGACTCCTAACTGCACTTCTCTCCAGAAAGGTAGGTGGTGTAGGGTTAGGAGCAGGTGCATCAGAGTTAGACCAGGTTGAAAGCTCGGTGTGCCCTTGAGTAGCCAGGAGGTCTCGTCAAGTTACTCATCCTTGCTGGGCCTTGGCTTGCTCATCCGTACAATGGAGATGCATTGCGGGGCATTAAATGAGATGCTGTGTGCGCACCACTGAATGCTGTGTGGGGCACGTAGTGAGTGCTCAAGACACGAGAGCTGCCCCGGCTGTTACTGTATCAACTGCAATTTCCAGAAAGGCTCACTCTGGTAGTGGGTGTTCAAGCATCGAGGGGGACAGGTAGGAAGCAGAGTAGGGGGCTCTGTCTTGTGTCCCATCATCCTGGGAGCACCCTGGGTCAGGGCTCCAGTACTCTCCATCTCCAGCAGAAAAGCAAGCTCCCGTCCACATGTCTGGCTGCACTGGACTTAAATAAAAAACGGTAAAATCGGCCAGTGGGAAGGGATGAAATTTTATCTGGAGCTCAAATATATACAGTTGGGATTGGTTTTTTGCCGTTTCCCTTCTCCTGATTTGATGGGCTTCTCCTTGGTAATTCAGTGAGTGGCTCCTTCAGATGATGACAGGCAATGGGAGGGGGAGGCGGGAGGGCCGAGCCGGTGGGACGAGCATTGTCTGAGACTGATTGATCTGAGCCGGGTTCAGAGCCAACAACCACTCAGACTGAAAGGGGGATTGTGGTGTGTGGGGGCTCAAGGCTGCAGCGGTAGCTAGTTTGATCTGCACGACTGACAGACAGAGCAGCGGAGGCGGGGAGAGACTGAGAGAGAGAGAGAGAGGGGCTGCCCTGAGGTCCTGTAGGTTCGAGGACAGGGGTGGGCCACGTCCCAACCAGCTGTGTGATGCTGGACACTCGGGACTCGGCTCCCCGCCCTGGGTCAGGAGATGGGACAGGGAGGACCCAGGCGGCTGAGAAGGCCCTCTGTCTCCCTGCAGTGAGACGAGTTGCTGATAGGACCTTTTCCCTGCAAATCGCCACCTTAAGCACTGAGCCACGGTGTGCCAGCTCAGCTCGGAGCTTCCCAGGGCCCTCGCTGGCAGTTTTGGGTCCTCCGCCAGGGGGAGAACGAGCACCCAGAAATGGGGCATCGTGTTCTTCTCCAGGCCGGGGCTGTCAGTACTGTGGAGCTCTCGTCCCATCAGACCTTCCTCCGGAGGGAACGCAGTCCTGGGGCCAGCGGGCTGTGGGATGCCGGGCAAGCCAGCAGCTTTCGAAGCTTCTAGGGCGCAGGAGGCGCCCCAGCACAGGCCCTGAGTCCACAGCCTCTGACTGCCGGGGGCACAGTCGTGGACAACTGAGTTCCCTGGGCAAGTTACTCCACCCCATGTCTTGGTTTCCACATTTATAAAACAGGAATCACAATAGCCCCTACCTCATAGGGTTGCTGTGGGATTTACGGCCACCCTGCCATACACCAGCCCAGCACCAGCCTGTGGTGAGCGCCCCTGAGGGAAGGACCGCTTTTCCTGGAGAGCAGAAGCCTGATCTTCACTGTGGCTTACAGGCAGAAATCCCCGAGCCCCACGTGCCACCACAGCGCCCTTCCCAGCTCACCGAGAGGGGCCGTGCAGATGCGGGTCACGTGGAATGTTCTTGTCTTCCGTTAGCAAGTCAGATTTCATCAAATGAAGTTCCCGTCTCTTTAACTGCTCTTACCAAGCCCTCAGAGATACAAAATTATCGTAATTGGCAGCCAACAGTTGCTTAACAAAGGGACTTGAGGTTGCCTTTCAAAATCTTGAAGGCGTGAGAGTTATCGACAGTAGCCAAATTATGGAAAAAGCCCAAGTGTCCGTCGACTGATGAATGGGTAAAGAAGGCGTGGTGTATATATACAATGGGACATTACTCAGCCATCAAAAAGAATGAAATCTTGGGGCACCCGGGTGGCTCAGCTGGTTAAGAGTCTGCCTTCGGCTCAGGTCATGATCCCAGGGTCCTGGGATCGAGTCCCGCATTGGGCTCCCTGCCCTTTGGGAGCCTGCTTCTCCCTCTGCTTCTCTCTCTCTCTTTCTCTCTCTCTCTCCCCCCCTCTGTCTCTCATGAATAAATAAATAAAATCTATTAAAAAAAAAAGAATGAAATCTTGCCATTTGTGACCATGTGGATGGAACTAGAGAGTAAAATGCTAAGTGAAATAAGCCAGTCAGAGAAAGAGAAATACCATATGATCTCACTCATATGCGGAATTTAGGAAACAAAACAGATGAACAGATAGGAAGGGGAAGAAGAAGAGAGGGAAGCAAACCATAAGAGACTCTTAACAACAGAGAACAAACAGGGTTGTTGGAGGGACGTGGTGGGGGATGGGCTAGATGGGCAAAGGGTATTAAGGAGGGCACTTGTTATGATGAGCACTGGGTGCTTGTGTAAGTGATGAATCCCTACATTCGACACCTGAAGCCAACATTACACTATATGTAAACTAACTAGAATTTAAATAAAAATTTGTAAGAAGAAAGAGAGAGAAAAAAAGTCTTGAGGGCACGGGATGCTGCAGGGGCTGGCCTTCCCCGGGAGCAGCACAGTCTAACTCAGACTCTGGCCTTCTTTCCTCAACTGTAAAATGGGCGTAGAGCAATTGCCTTTCTCCTGCACTCGGCACCCTACAAGCTGAGTCCCTGGCAGGGCTGCCCCTGCGGGTCTCTTCAGGGTCAGCTACAGGAGACAGGAGCCGAGAAAGGGGACTTGGGGGGTGCTCAGACAGGTAGGGCAGTGAGGATGGGCCGCATATTTCAAGGGCAAGTCCAGCTTAGCTTCTTTGAGGATCCTCCCTGAGGGAATTTGGAAACCGCCCTTTGGACTGGGCTGGGGGCGACAAGTTGGCAGGGAACAGAGCATGCCCCTCACAGACCGGTCTGGAAGCCCAGTTCTCAGTGGCCATGTGACCCCTGGCAAGCTGCTTCCTGTCCGCAAGCTGCGGTCCCCTGTTCTAGAAACTGGGAAGAAGCTTCATGCCTACTTTCCAGTGGGAAGGTAAATGGGACGATGTAAACACACACACCACCGCACACGGTATGGACTTAAAAAATCTGCTCCTTTCTTCTTCCATCCCACCCTCTTTATCTTCCTCAGAACAGCCGGGGTGCGTGCGGGGGGCATCTCCTGAGCCCCAAGCGGGCTGGCCGGCCACGATGGTGCCCCGTGGGAGGCAGTCTCTAAGGCTGGTACGTGACGGAAGCTGCCCCTCTTCTCTCCATGCTGGAGCATCAGGCGTTATTTGTCGCCCTGAAACAGGGGGCTCTGCCTTCTGCCTGCAGCCCCTGCGCACGCCTGCCAGCTGCCCGCCAGGAGGGGAGGGGGGAGGGATGAGGCCCTCTGTTCGGCTGCCCGAGCCTGTGCCCCCAGGGGGTTGGGAAGCCTCCCGTGACCAGGGCAAGGCTGGGGTAGCCCCGCGGGTGGCCTGGTCATACCCGGGCTGCTCTGGGTCCCCAGAGCCACGTGCTCTGTGGACGTGACCTTTCCCGTGTCTCTTACCTAAGAACCCAGTCCACCGGCCTGGAGCCCACAGAGGGATCCGTGTGGCAGTTTCCTGCGGCTGTGGCAGGATCAGCCTCAGGTCTCTGTGCCCTGTCGGTCAGGCTAGTCCCCTGGACTCTCCGTGGAAACTCAGCCAGCGGGGACTTTCCATCTCCCAGGCTGGCTTTTGAACTATGACGTGTCCTTAACGTGTCCACTGTGTGGGTTTCTGACACACAGCCGTGTTTTTCTGCTGCTTCTCCTCCCTGTGGGACACACATGAAGAGGCATCGTGGACAAACACGAATGAGGTTTGGGTCCCAGCCCTGTCCCTCCCTTAACAGCTGAGTCACCTCTGAAGAGTCATGGTCTTTCCCGAGCCTCAGGTGTCTCGTGGGTGAGTCAGGGCTGTTAATGTCTGCGGAGGGTGGAGCCTCACGCTGCCCCTGGGCCCAGAGCAAATCTTCACGACACGTGAGCCCCTTCTCTGAACGGTGACAGGGCTGCCCGTTTGCGTGTCGTCCTCCTTGGATGGAGGAGGTCAGAGGCAGGAGAAGAAGTTGGGGCCAGGGGCGGAGTCAGGGAGCCCGGCTGACAGGGACGTGGCTGTGCCCGGGAGGCCCCAGGTGGGCATGGCGACCGGGAGGGGGAAATCGGGATTGTCTGGAAAACGAGTTCAGTTCAGAGTGGAGAGGACATTGGAGCAGGACGTGAGAGACCGGCCTTCCAGGGCTGGCTCCTCTCCTTCCTTGCTCCCTGGCCCCACAGAAGGGGCAGCCACTTAACCGGTGCGCCCTTGTCTGTGAAGGGGTGACACGTCTAAGAGCTGCCCTCGGGGCGGGAGCAGGGCAAGGGGAGCCGTGAGAAGGCGCTGTGTGAGCTTGCAACGCCAGATGCGGGGGTCTTGCTCAGCTGTGTCTCACAGTCAGGGTCTGAGGCCTGTTTGGCTTGGGGTCTGTCAGAGGTGGGTGAGGACCCCCGCGACAGGAACAAGGGTCCGGGCTGAGCAGGGACATAGGGCTGAAATCCAGCCCACTCTCCGGGCCAAGCTGTGCATCCTGCTTTGGGGCTGTGTCTGTTCAGAGCTGTGGGCACCTTTTTCTAAATTACCCCAAGGCAGGGCGCCTGGGTGGCTCCGTGGGTTAAGCGACTGCCTTCGGCGCGGGTCGTGATCCTGGAGTCCCGGGATCGAGTCCCGCATCGGGCTCCCTGCTCAGCAGGGAGTCAGCTTCTCCCTCTGACCTTCCTCCCTCTCGTGCTCTCTACCTCTCATTCTCTCTCGCAAATAAATAAATAAAATCTTTAAAAAAAGAAAATTACCCCAAGGCATGTCTGCTCGCCCAGCTGTGCATGCACGGGGCTGTGTCTTCCCAGAGGGGTATTTTTCCCATGAGCACAGAGGCAGACATGGGTTACCAGTGGCCAGAGGCCTGATCCTCCCCTCCCCCAGTGTCCTGCTCTGTCATCTCTTCTTCTGCCGTGGAGGTCTGCAGAGGACAGCAGATGTGGGACCTGTGACCGTTCCTAGGCAGTGAATGTAAATCTTACAAAAGCATTCTTTTTTCTGGTGATCAAACTACAGTGGATCCTTGAACAATGCAGGGGTTGGGAGTGCTGATCCCTTGTGTAGTTGGAAATCCACATACAGCTTTTGACTCTGCCAAAACTTAACTAATAGCCCACTGTTGACTGGAAGCCTTACTGATAATATAAACAGTTGGTTGACATGTATTTCGTATGTTATATCTATTATATACTGTATTTTTATAATAAAGTAAGCTAGAGAAGAGAAAATGTTACTGAGAAAATCATAAGAAAGAAAACATTCATAGTACTGCACTATATCAAAAAAATCCACATACGATTGGACCCACGCAGTTCAAACCTGTGTTGTGTCAACTATAATACATGTTGTAGAAAATTACGAAAGCACAGGAAGTATAAAGAAGGAAGTGAAAATGATGCATAGTCCTGTCCTCACCTAGAATACTCCAAAATGTTCAAAAGTGGTTTCTTTTAATTTTTTCTCTACATATTTGAATATTGGAATCATATTGCCTGTGGTTTTCGGTTCTACTTTTTTTTTTAATTTTACTTATTGATTTGAGAGAGAGAGCGCACACATGCATGCACCAGCAACGGGGGAAGGGTAGAGGGAGGAGGAGGAAGCAGACTCCCTGCTGAGCCGGGAGCCTGATGTGGGGCTTGATCCTGGGACGCCGGGATCACGACCTGAGCCCAAGGCAGACGCTTCACTGACTGAGCCACCCAGGTACCCCTGTGTTCTGCTTTTTTTTAAGTTAATATTTCATCACAAACGTTTTCTCATGTACATAAATATTCTTCTATGTCATGTTTTAGTGATTGCATAATACTCTGTCATATGAACGTGTTGAAATCGAATCAGCTGGACCAGATGGGTTCCAATTGTATACTATTTTATTTTATTTTAATTTTTAAGATTTTATTTATTTATTTATTTATTTATTTAGAGAAAGGTGGGGGGGCCGAGGGAGAGGGAGGGGGAGCCTCCCCTGCAGACTCCGTGCTGAGCAAGGAGCCCAGCTGACATGGGGTTCTATCTCATGACCCTGAGATCATGACATGAGCCGAAATCAAGACTTGGATGCTTAACCAACTGAGCCACTCAGGGACCTCTCAGTTGTACACCGTTTTATTTCATTATTTTATTTCTTTTTTAAAAAAGATTTTATTTGTCATAGAGAGAGAGAAAGCACAAGCAGGGTGCTGCAGGCAGAGGGAGAAGCAGACTCCTTGCTGAGCAAGGAGCCCGATGTGGGACTCGATCCCAGGACCCCGGGATCATGACCTGAGCTGAAGGCAGACGCTTCACCAACTGAGCCACCCAGGTGTCCCAACTGTACACCATTTTATTTTATTTTATTTTTTAAAGATTTTATTTATTTTTGACAGAGAGAGAGCAAGCACGAGCAGGGGAAGCAGCAGGCAGAGAGAGAGGGAGAAGCCGATGTGGGGCTCGATCCCAGGACCCTGGGGTCATGACCTGAGCCCAGGGCAGACGCCTCACCGACTGAGCCGCCCAGGTGCCCCTGTGCACCGTTTTAAACAGTGGTGTTGGCTGTACAACTTCGTACTTGTTTGATTATTAATTTAAGGATAACTTCCAGTAAGTGGAGTTATAGGGCTCAAAGGTATGTAGGCAACCTGTAAATTGGCCGTCAGTAAATCCCACTCCCAACATTCCTATGCTTGTATAACACCCTTCCCTTGAGTGTGGACTGAGACTAGGGACTTGGTTCTAATGAATAGAATACAGCGAAGGTAAGGGGATGTTGTTTTCAAGATTCACGTACAGAAAGACTGTGATCCGTCCTACCCATGCTCCTTGTTTGTTTGCTTTGGGCAAAGCAGGCTGCCCTGTTGTGAGGCCTCACCACAGGGTGAGGAACTGAAGGCCAAAGAGCCAGTGAGGAACTGAGACCCTTGGCCCCATGTCTGATGAGGAAATGAATCCTTCCCACCACCAGGCAAGTGAGCTTGGAAGAGGATTCTCCTGCAGCTGAGCTTTCAGATGGGCCTGGGTCTTGGCTGACACCTTCCCTGGGACCGTGGGGCACAGGCGCCTATCCAAGCCGTGGCTGGACTCCTGACCGCAGGAGCTGTGAGATAATGTTTGCTGTTTGAGGCTGCTAAGTCTCAGGATGATTTGTTACAGAGCAGTAGATAACTAATACAAAGGGTATGCACATCCCTTTTGATGTGTACTTCCATCGTGCCTTCCAGGAAAATTACTTCAATTCCCACCCACCACCCTAGCAGAAAGGAGTGCTAACAAATTCACTTTCAGCAGGGGACACTGCTGATGGCCAAGGCCACTGACTGTACCCATTTTTCTGAATAACCTCTGTCTCTAGAGAAGCCAGTCCAGGGAGTGTGGACAGTTTCCTGACAGCCAGCCTACTCTCAGGGAACCATGTCAGCTCATGTGTCCTGACATCTTACCAGAGATTCTGGCAGGCTTGGTAAAGGTAAGGAGGTCAAGTGGGGCACCTTTTCAGTCTAATGGACTTCCAGGGCATCTGTGCACATCCCACCAAGCCATTTATTTGTCTCCATGGTACATGGCTTTTATTTTAATTGCGAGAGAAGACAGTTTGTTTCTTCGGATTGAATTGATGTGTCCACATTTTGAATTCCTTTCAGAGCCCAGTGTATTTCTTACAGGCTCAATAATTTTCAAATTTAATGAACATTAAGGAAATTCCATGACCTTCCAGAAACAAACTGTCCCCTTTGGTGAAGAACAGAAAGAATGCGTACCCTAGCTGGGTGCCTCTGTCCCTTCCTCACTCCCCTTCCTCTGCTGTGACATCCTATAGGGACACAAGCAGCCCCTGGCTCCCCCCCCCCACCATGCCTCCGGGAAGGGGAGACCCCTGGGGGCCAGACTGCTCTGAAGGGAATAAATGGTGGCCTCCAGGCTCAGTCCCTTCCTCGGAGGAACCCGGTGTCCTTCTCACTGGCCGGGCTGTGGGGAGGATTAATGGTACTCTGCAAGGCTCTAATGGATCCATAATCGGTTTGCTTCATTAAGGTCTGCTGCCTGCGGAAGTTAATTGTGCACTTAGAGATGCGATAAATGTAGCTGTGCTGTGGGGCTCAGAAATCGGGAGATCTCTTGTGTAGACATCTAGGCTGTCCTGAGAGCCTGACCCATCCTTATAAACCAGAAACTTGGCCATGAGAAGCAAATTAATATTATGTTCTTCATTCATCAGCATGTCTGAAGGCTTTAAGGAAATGGCTCCTAATCTTTTCTGGGTCATGGAGCCCACTGAGACTTTAAAAGCTGCACATATCTCCACTTGCACACTGTTTTTTATTGGGAGGGGGAAGGGTGGGTATTGCAGGATGTTCATGGATTGACTACCCCCCGCCCCACCCCCACGGGACAGCTTTAAGTTGAACCTTTTGTGTATTCACTCATTTATTGATTCTCTAATTTATTTAATATATTTTTATTGAGCACCTACTACGTGCCAGGGAGATTATTTTTCTTTTGCCAAGATTTGAGCCAGCCCTAAAGCAAGAAGAAACATCTTTTGAGGATGCAGCACCTATAACTGTATGTTTGTTTTCTCTTCCTCTCTAGGTGAAGCCAAGGAGTGAAGGATGGGGGTAGATGTTAGTGAACACTTTTATCCCTTCAAACCGTTGTACCTTGGCTGCAGGAGAGGAGTCATTACTAGGGGCATGAGTTCACTCTGAGGCCAAGAGACATGGAGACATCTCAGGGCATTTGAAGTATCTTCCTTCTATTATGAAGCAATATATACTTATTCCAATCTAAATTCTATGTCTCCAAGTTCCACCAGCCCACAAGAATGTTAGAATAGCTCCCTGATGCTGCCCTGGCAGAAAGGGTCACCTCCTTTCTCCACTTGGACCAAAGGATTAAAACAGAACAAGTTCTGTGATGGTTCTTCCAGGTTCAGGCTTTTCAGGTTGAAGAGTCCTGTCCTGACTGCTATGAACTTGCTCTTATAAAATCTCAATCTGTCATGTCCTAGGAGCCTGCCCATCATCATCTTACATCACCACTATGGTACTTCAAGGCAGAACTCAGCAAAAATGAAGGCCGTGGAGCTGGAGGTGAATGTCTACTAGAGCAACGATGGATAAAAGTAAATACACTGGGGACTTCCATTTCTGGTCAAAATGGAGTCACCCACAACCAATAATTACATCAAATAAATTCTAGCAAATATTTAAGGAAAAATTTATACCAATTCTACACAAGCTCTCTCAGGAAATTGAAGAGGAGGGCATACTTTTCAACTCTTTCTATGATGCCAGTATTACCCTCATACCAAACCAAACAAAGATATTGGAAGAAAAGAAAACCATAGACCAATCCTCCTCATACATACAAAATCTTTTAACAACACTTTATTGAATTAATTCCAACAATGTATTAAAAATGATTATTTTTATTTATTTATTATTTATAAACAATGTATTAAAAATGATATATACCATGACCTAAAGTAGTTTATCCCAGAAATGCAAGGTTTTTAAAAATTGAAAATCTGCAATCATAATTCATTCTTTTTTTTTAAAGATCTATCCGTTTATTTGAGAGAGAGAGAGAGAGAGAGAGAGTGGGGGGAGGGGCTGAGGGAAAGGGTGAGAGAGAATGCCAAGCAGACTCCCCACCGAGCGCAGAACCCAGTGTGGAGCTCGATCTCATGACCCTGAGATCACGACCTGAGCTGAGATCAAGAGCTGGATGCTCAGTCAATTAAGCTGCCCCAGGTGCCCCTGCAATTCATCCTATTAATAGATTAAGTAAATGGATTAAGAAAAAACATAGTCCAAGATCCTGTATTCCTGATTAAAACTCTCAGAAATCTAGGAAAGAAGGAAATTTCCTCACCCAACAAAGCCACCTATGGTAAATCCACTGCTGACATCATATTCAATGGTGAAGGAGAAAATGTTGCCTTCTAATTTCTAGAACAAATCAAGGACTTTCACTCTCACCACTTCCATTTGACACTGCAGCCGGTAAGTAGTTAGTTCTAGCCAGTGCAATAAAGCAAGAAAAAGAATAAATGGCATCCTGATCGGAAAGGAAGCTAAATGGTGTTCTTTCTTACGCAGCACCCTTGTGTCTGTGGAAAGTCTTATGGAGTGTACAAAAAAAGCTAAAAGTTGTGTTTAGTAAGGTTACAGGATATAAGATCAATACATATAAATCTTTTATTTCTATGTACTAGAAATAAACAAATGGAAATTGAACTTTAAAAGTTTCCATTTACAATACAATTAAAATGTGAAACATTTAGGGGCTGTATTAGCTTCTTATTGCTGGTGTAACAAATTACCACAAACTAACTTAGTGCTTTAACACAAGACAAACTTGTTGTCTCGTTAAGTTATATAGCTTAGAAGTTCAAAATTGGCCTCAGTGGGCTAAAATCAGGGTATCACTGGGGCTGCATTCTTTCTGGAAGCTCTAGAGAAGAATCCATTTTCTTATCTTTCCAGCTTGTAGAGGTGGCTCAATTCCTTGGCTATTGGCCTACTGTATAGTGACCTCTGCTCCTATCTTCACATTTCTGTATTACCTCTTAGAAGGATCCCTGTGATCACACTGGGCCCATGTGAATAATACAGGATATCTCCCCATCACAACATCCTTAACTAAAATCACAGTTGGAGAATCCCATTTACCATGTAAGGTAAAATATTCACAGGTTTCAAAGATTAGGCCATGGGCATCTTTGGCGGCCATTATTTTGCCTTCCACAATCTGCTCTTTGACCCGCCCAAAGATTCACATTCCAACCTCTGGGCTTCGAGCTCTGTTCAGAGTCATTCTTCCTTTTTCATGAAGGACAGCATGTGTTTGAAGCTGGGTACGGTTTTCCCCCATTATACTGTTAGAAAGTTTGTGTTGCGCCATTTTGTGTTGCGCCATTTTGTGTTTATGAAAGACCACATCAGTACCTGTTTTGCTAACCAAAAGAAATCTGAAGAGGACTTTCCTTTTTATGAAATGGTAATTGCTTCTTTGCTTTGCCTTTGGCTTATGAAAGGTGTCATAGGAACACCCCACTTTCAGATAGTGGGGGAGACCTGGAGGGATTAGCACCCCCAGGAGAGTCACATCCAGTGTCTAGCCCCACCTTCCCTTCTACTTCCAGAGACAGTTGTTACCCCCCTGTTTAGGAATCTTTTGAGGGTTCTGAGGTGTAAAATTGGTTCTTCTTGTCTTTTTCCCTCGTGGGCATAGGATTCAGAACTTGGGATCTGCTAAGTTACTTACTATTCATCCATTTGCTTTCTGGCTTCTAAAATTTGTGGCTGCCTTCTCTTCTCCCTTTAAAGAGTGAGAACAAGTAAATATGTGTATTTCATTTGCTGCCTCATCTCTGATATGTCTCTACTCCCTTCTGAGCAATTATCCCTCCAGTGTTTGGAAAGAGCTCTTGACTGTAAATAGTCAGAGGCAGGAGGACAGGAAGGAGAGGGGAGGGGAGGGGTGGTGGAGGGTCTTGCAAACCTTGGGAGAGAAGCAAGCAGTAGATGAGCCCACTGGTTCATGAGGTGAGGAGAGCTGAGGGTCCCCCATATTCTAATGTGGCTCTCCCAGGGATCAGTAAGCACAGCTGGGCTGGGCTGAGAGGTGAAGGTACCGGAGTTTCTTTCCTCACAGATCTCCAGTTTACTCTAGGTCTCCAGCACTGGAGTGACCCTAGGAGAGGGAGTTAGTCTTGCTCTCCCCCACAACAGAGTCTTCTCTGGACGGGACAGTCCTGGGTCCTTCAGCTACCACTGGTCCTCTTGCCATCATCTTGCTGTCCCAACCCAACCACATTCAGAATGGCGTTTCCAGGCCAGCCTCAGGCTTCGCTCACTGCTTGTATACCCACAGCAGACATGTAAGATGCAGCCTCCTCCTTCCGCCTGATGTATTGTGCATGCCCACGTGGGGCCCACCATGCATCTACTCTGGCCTCAAAGCTTTTCAAGGTCCAGGAACCACCCATTACATTTGCAGCTGACCTGACAAACCAGTCTTAGCTCCCTTATGATTCCCTACCTCCACCAGAGAGGATGGAGAATCTCCATCTACTTTCCCAGCTTCCCTTGCTGCTTGGGCTGGTGTGTTGCTCCCTTTCCTCTTTCTTTGGGTGTGCCATTGGTTTCTGGGCCTACAAGAGCCTTCTTGTAACTATGAGCAGGAGGCTAAGAAGCCATGATGGTTGAGCCACTGAACCAGTGTCAGGGGCCACCTCCCTTCAGATTTCTTGTTAGTGTGAGGAAGTAAATCCTTGTGTTTTTAAGCCGCTATCAGTCAGACTTTCTGTTATTTGCAGCTAGACCATCCCTAAGAGGTAGACTGCCTTGTAGATGTGGGTCTTAACTAGCAATCCCTGGATGATCCCCTTCCCCAAGATGAAACCCACTTGTTCTTCTAGGCTCCCGGGGATGCTCTGACCAGCATGGTTCCTGTGTCAACCTGCTCTCACAGCCCCCAGGGACTCCTGGGCCTGCCCTAGTGGGAACGGTGTAGACATAGTTGATCCCTGTCCCCAGGAGCGACCTGGCAGGGGCAGGTTAGCTAGCCAGTCATTTAAGAACAACACAGGGAGTTGCACTTGCTCATCATCGTCCATGCTCACAGCCTGAGTTTCCAGAAACAAATAGAAGGCTCTTGTGGGCCACAAATGAGGCCCCTGGCCAGGAGGACACATAGGCCACAGTGGGTCAGAGGTGGGAGGTCTGCATGATGGTGGGCAGGCAGGGTTTTGGCATTCCTGCTTGTAGCTCCCAGGCAGGCTGGGGCTCTCACTGGTCTGAGATGGAAGGGGCAGGAATACCAGCCTGCAGCACATTTCCTGGAAATCATAGACTCCTCTGTGCTTCCAGGGCTGACTGTGAGGCAGCCTTGGAAAAGGCCCTGGGAGACCAGGGGCCCAGGCCCCACCTTGCCTGTGCCCAGCCCCCGGTGGGGCAGCCTCCCAGGCGGGGGTCCCCCTGGGTGAGGCTGCTAGTGGAGCACACCCCCAGGAGCAGGTGATGTGTCATGAGCGGGGGTGTTTAAGATGCCCTGGGCCCTCTGGGCTGTGGGGAAGCTGGACTGGAGCATTGCTTAGTGACAGCCTGTCCTGCAGCCCGTCCCTGTGCGGGGGGTGGAATATTGTCCTCTGTGGGGACACCCCAGCCCTGGCGTCTCTTTGTGCCTCAGCGGAGAAGGCATGCTGGGGCATGTTTGGGCGGAGGGTCGGGGGCGCCAGCAGTGCATTCAAGGCTTCTACGTCTTAATTTCTCCTGTTAGGCAGGTGGTGGGTGCAGGCGGTGGGGGCCTCAGAGATGAAATGTTGCACAGGGAATGGGGGGATGATTCGCATGCTGTTGGATAGGTAGCACCAACAGGCCTGCAGACTGGGTGTGGTAACGTGCAGGGCGGGGGGGGGCGGGGTAGGAGAACGCTGTCTGTATTTCTGTCTGTGCAGCTGGGGAGATGGTGGTGGCCTTCCCTGAGCTGGGGACACCTGAGGAGGAGAGGGTTTGAGGCCGGAAAAACAAGATTTATTCTGGACATGTTGGATTCGCCATCTGTCTCCAGCCCTCTATCCTCCTGGGGTCACAGGTTGGGGAAGAGATCGCAGAGCTGGGCTGGCTTCTGGAGGTTTGCTCTGGGCCCCGGATTTTCATCCTCGGACAAAGGGAGGCCAGGACTTGCCTCCCTGACTTGCCTTTCTCCCGAAAGGACTTGCTGTCCGAGCACCAGCCAGCTGGAGGCGCCTGTTAACCTCCACCTCTGGCCACCCTCAGGTCAGTAACAAATGCAGACAAATAGCCTGTCAAGGGATCAGGTGTTTCTTTGTTCCTTCGAGTACTGCTCTGGATGCGACATCTGGAGGTACCTGGCTTTCTGTGCCAGGGCCTTTGTTATCAGAGTGAAACTTCTGACCTGATTCTGTCCCAAGAAGACAGAATCCTTAGAGGAACCTTGATAACAGCCAATCAAATGCCTGGATCATCGGCAGGAAATATGTGTTTTAGAACTAGCAGATGTCCTTGGGAAACAGTTTGTCGTGATCACATAAGTCAGGGAAACTCTGGGCTCCACATGATGGACAGGACTCTGCCCTGCAGGACTCCTCAGGGCCTTTAGTAGGTGCCAAGCCAGTCCCCACGAGGGGGCTCCCGTGTGCCAGGCTTCCCAAGGGTCCTGAACCAACAAATATCTCCGTGGGACACCCACCTCCGTCTTCCAGACCTGCTGTTCTGGGGTCATGGTTCAGGGAACTATGGTCAGAGCTGGGCAGCCTCTGGGGTCCTCCCCGAACCCCTCAGGTTTTCACTGGACACACTGAGGCCTGGAGAGAGCAGGGGATCGCTCGGCACAGCCAGCAGGGGACTCTGGCCTCTGGCCCCCTGGCCGGGATCTCTTCCCTTGTGCGGGCCTCCTGCTTCCTGCCCAGGGACACAAGAGTTCCACTTTCTTGGGTCCCCGCAGGGGCCTACTGTTTCTTTCCAATAGAGCCTTCTGGAAGGGGTTTGGGAGGGTGACTGCGAGTTGGTTGCCCCCATCGGTGTCCAGGCATCTCATGTGGACGTGTGTGAACATGCCCTTCCCTCCCCCAGCGTCCGAGAGAGCCGTGTCTGAGCATGGAGTTGGACTCTGGGTAAAAAAGCAATTACAGCTCTGAGACTCAGGTGAAGTGGGAATGTCTGGCTGGGTGACAGCAGGAACAGCAGTTCTGTGGGCCCAGAGACAGGGCCAGCTTTGGCTTCTCTGATCCTCCCAGTGGGCTCTGCAGACAGGACCATGGAGGGCTGCCCGTGCTGTGGGCACCGCGGGTGCCAGGGGCCCAGGGCGGCTGTGCTTGGCTGAGGCGCAGCTCGGGACAGGCAGGGAGGGGCCCAGGTGTCAGGAAACTCAGTTTATATCGTAGTTTCACCGTGTGACCCTTCTGGAAGGGACTTCATGTCTCCGTGCACAAAACAAGTGCTTCCTTAATTCATCCTGCAGACATTTATCGGGGCTCTACTCCATACCAGGCCTCGCGTGGGCCCCTGGGTGTGGGAGAGGGACGGTGCCTTAGCTTGTGTTCTCAGCATGCAAGAGCCGAGATGGGGGCCTGGTTGCCGGTAAGCTCCCTGGGAGCTGGCCCCAGGAAGCAGGGATGAGGGGCGGGGGCGGGAGAACAGAACAGGAGGAAGCACTAACACAAAGATCCTGGAGAACCCTGAATCCGCTGGGGCCTCCAGCCATAAGGAGGACTGTCCATAGGAAAGATGGAGGCAGGCCCAGTCCACCCCCTGGTTCAGCCCCCACGGCCTGGGCTTTGACCTGGGGATTAAGCCCTGCACTCCCACCTGTGTGTGCTGGCCCAGGCAGGCCCCCAGGCGCTTGGAGACGTGCACAGAGCAGGTGTGAGGCAGGTGCTGTTGGGGCCAAGTGAGTGTGAGGTCCCCCGACACCTGTCCCCAAGGCACGGCAGAGTCAGGGATGCCATGGGGGGCAGCAGGGGTGTCTGCTGCCTGTCTCCAGGGCATGGTAAGTTTAGATGGTTTCAGGTGGGGGGACGAGAGAAGAGAGCGATCCCCGACCGTCCTGTCTTATGGCCTTGCTCCACGTGACTTTCTCTGCAGGCCGGTCCTTGTCACCTAGCAACTGGCCTCCCAGCACTCTACCTCTGCAGAAAGAGTTGTAAGGGGGCCACTTTTGGAAAATGTGGTCGGGGGTGCCTAGATCCCTGCCACCTCCCTTCCTGAGCAGAGAGCCTGCCACACCACCAGAACATTCCTAAGAAGGGCCTGAGTAATGATTTACTCACTGCCTTCAGATTCAGGAAGGCTTATCTGGTTTCTTCAGAAACCACAAGCGAGAAAATCAAGTTGGATCCCCCCCCAACCCCCGTAGAAACTGAATTAGTAATGCAATTTTTAAAAACGTGGTCACAAAAATGCGAATCTGCGCCTCAAGACGAGCCCTGCCAAGGCTGCCGAGGTGGCTCTTAAAATCTGGGGGCTGCCCAGGTTAGTGGGAGGAGGGTTTTCTCCCTATTCGGTGTATCTGGATTGTGCGTTCGTGGGATGCTCCCCATCTTCAGGGAGCTGTGTTGCAGAGAACGTGTGTCCTCAGAATCGGCAAATTCCCCGTGTCCCCGGGGCCAGCCACACATCCATGATGAGAGGTTCCTGTCAGAGTGGCACGAATTCTCAGCCCATCACACAGGGCTGCTTCCTGGCTGAAGAAACCCAGGTTGCCTGCTCAACAGTGTTTGGGATCAAAATAATTCAAGTGGAAATGTGTGTCCTTTCTGCCACATAGGGGAAAACTTCTCCTGGAGCTTCCTGCCACAGACTGGGTGGGCTTGGGCCGGGAGGCTCCCTGCTCCTGCAGCTGAAGGATGGGTGTCACAGGAGATGCAAGAACGCAGTTGATGGCCTGGACTGGACGGCACAGCCATGGAGAGCATGTTCACCCGCAGGTAGGACCCGGTCCCAGGGAAAGGCCAGCTTCCAGCCATAACCATGACCACATGAAGAATACCTTCATGGAGGTGCAGCACCTAGTCCCACCCAGGGCAGGGATAGCCCCCAAGCCATGATCTTGAAGATGACCATGACCAGTGACGAGGACCAGAGAAGATATCTTCTTCATCTGAAGGGCAACACCCTTCTCAGGGCAGAGACAGCCCAAGCCATGACTGTGAGCATGAGCAGAGTATAACATCTGATGGGCTCTGGGACCTGTGGGGTAGACAGGTGAGGCCTCTGGTCCGGAGACCTTTGGGAAGGATGAGGAGCCCGTCCCAGGGGCAAGCTTGAGAAACCACAGCTGGGTATGATGCCGTTGGATGTCTGTATTTGCTGGCTCTTCTCCCGCTGGGGGGCATCTGTGGCTGAGGGGATCTGGAGGGATGGTGGTGGGGGGTGTTCTGTGGGAGCAGAGCAGAGCCAGTGAGTCTGCTGTGAGGAGAGAGATGTGTCTCAGGGACACAGGCAGTTGCAGCAGGAATGAAACTTGGGGAATGAACAGAGATGTTAACATGGGATTTTGAAGAAGTTTTGCGTTGAGAGCTCAGGGTCATCTCCTCCTTTACCTCTCCATGAAAATTTCAGTAAAATCTGCGAGACTTGACAATGCATTTGAGGTTGGGCTGCTCAAACTTCTTGGTCCGGTGAGCAGTGTTCCCTTAGGGCCGCCTTGCCGTCAACCTCAGCGTGTCGCATTCCCTTCCCAGACAGCTCAGGGCTGAGCCCTGTCATCAAGGCTGGTCCCGGAACGGTGCCTCCAGAGCAGATGGCCCCCTGCCTCCTGTCTGCTCTTTGGAGATAAAGAAGCGAAACAGGCTATCTGAGAAGCCGGGTTAAAGTCACTGCGGTGTTTCCCCAGGGAGACAGGTTCGAACCCGGGGAGCTTTCCAGGGATGGCGGAGGCAGGCAACAGCCCGGGAGGAAGCAGGAAGCAGGAAGAGAGTGCCGTGGAAATTCTTGCCTGGTGTCCTTCCCAGAAAGTGACGTGGGCGGAATTTCTCTGTGGAATCAGCCTATTTACTTAAGCTTGGCAAAGTAGATGGGGGCTGTGGCCGTGTCTGGGGCAGCTGCGATGGGCCGCTTTTCGTAATTACCCATTAGTAATTATCTGTTAGTAATTATCTGTTAGCAATTATCTGCTAAGACTTTGGTAAACAGCGGCCTGTTTAGCCACCCCTGAAGGATTAAATCAGTGCGTTTATTGCTCTATTCACTGCTGTTAACCTCCTAAGAGGCTTTTGCACCCCGGACCCGGCGTTTTCATCCGATGAACTCCAAGGAGAACACCCGCGGTGGAAGGCAGCGGGGGCGGGGTGAAGCTCATCAGGGCGGCTGCTGGGGGGACGTTTGTTGACTGCCACTCTCCATCAGCACGTCTGTGGTGGGCGCCCTCTTGTGCCTGGCATCACAACAACGTGCGCGCCCTGCAGGAACGCAGAAGCTTCGCTTCGGGAGTGTATCTCAGGAAGCAAAGGGCCCAGCCTGGCAGGGCCTGGAGAGTACTGGAGAGCGATGTGGGCAGACAGCCGGGCTGGGCCTTTCCTGGGGGGGATGGGTGGATGCGGCTGGCACACTTTGGGGTCACGGTCTGTAGGGTCACGGTAGAGGTCCTCGTCTCTCTTGAAGTGCATAGTGAGCTTGGCTGATTGGATGAAGGTCAGATTAAGATGAAGAACATATTTCCAGCAAGGATCTGCCCTGACTTTCCCTTTGGGTTAAGGTTGCCTTTTCCTTTCTGGGCATTTCAGGGACAGCCCCAAGCCATGACCGTGAAGATGAACCCACTGCAGAATGGATGGGCCCCCAACTGGTGCGCGAAGCCTCTGGTCCAAAGGAGCTTGGCAGGGATGGGATGCTCCTCCCAGGGGCAAGCTTGAGAAACCATAGCTAGTCATGACACCTTTGGCCACGAGGTATTTGCTGGCCATTGTCCTGCTGGCTGACATCTGTGAGCTGAGGAGATTTGGAGTGAATGATGGTGGGGATGTTCTGTGCTCTGAGCCACCTCAAGGGGCATGGTGGGACAGTGTTCTTGGGTGGTAGAGGGTGGAGCACAGCTGGGACCCAGGGCAGCTCCCAGGGCTTACTGTCGGGAGGGCTGGGCTACCACTGACTAGCTTTTTCCTCTGAGGGCTTCATGCCTCGGCAGGTGTGAGGCACTGCCCTGGCCCACGGTGGGCAGGCAGCAGGTGTCTAGGAGGCCCCGGACAGGGGCCAAGCAGAGTTGCATAATGGTAAGGAAACCTAGACTCGGCCCTTGCTCTTGTGCAGATGCTGGTTTAGAGCAGGAACCATAATAGCTCTTCAACCATGACCGAGACCAGCAAGGACGCCAGACACAGCCAGGCCTCCGGGCTCAGGCCGTTGGATCTAACAGGAGATCGAATGTTCAGGCCTAATTCTCTAGCTTGTCCCTTAGACTCCAAAGCCATTAGACATGAGGAAAAATGAGAGGAAACAAATGAATAAGATCAATGTAAATCCATTTTGGAAGAGGCCAATCTAATGGTTCATTCTGGAAATCCTTTCAAAGCTGGCTTTCTCTGTCTTCTTTTCAATCATCAAGAAACCCTTGGTGTAGAGTGAGGAGATGTTGCAAAACCCCAAACTGGATCACAGCATTGGTCAACAGATTTTTAATATGTAAATTAATTTACATCAAGGACTGACTAGGTAGAACAACAGAACGATCCCTGTTTTAGTATAAATGGCCCTCATTGCTAAGTTTAGGGTGTAGAGATTGTATCAGAAGATCGGGGTTGGACAGTTGCTTTACTTTCTGGGTCAGGGTTTTCAAAACCGGTTTGCAACGAAATGACTGGCAAGGGTTTATTTTTATTTTTATTTAAAAAAAATTTTTTTTTTTTTTCATTTGAGAGAGAGCACCAGCAGGGGGAACGGCAGGCAGAGGGAGAAGCAGGCTCCCCACCGAGCAGGGAGCTCGATGCGGGGCTCCATCCCAGGACCCTGAGATCATGACCTGAGCCCAAGGCAGATGCATCACTCACTGAGCCACCCAGGTGCCCCATGGCAAGGGTTTAAAACAAAAATGATATTTGGCCAGATCTCAGGTCTCTGGGGGCTGAGGACCCCAAATCAGGCACACTGTCAAGGTGTTTCATGGGGAAACTGAAAACGCCAACGCCAGGAAAGAACCACTGGCAGAAAACAGACCAGAACCTGCTGCTTGCTGACCCTAGCGGGCTGCCTTTGGGAGTCCCTTGGGTCCAGCCCAGGCCCTCTTTCCCTTTCCGCCCCCAGCTCCTCCTCACCCTGTTCTGGCTCCGTCTTGCCTGCCCCTTGGGCTACCCGGTGTCCCAGCCTGGGACGTATTGGTTCTCTGGGGGGAGCACCCTCCAGACAAGCCCTTGGGGATGGGCCCCTCCAGTTTAACTGCTGTGTTATTGGGCCGAAGGCCTCCTGTCCATCAGGTGAAGAAGGGGAGGAGGGGAAGACAGCAGGGGCCCAAGCCTCCTGCCCTGTCCCGGTTATGGAGCTGCTCAGGTGATAGGCACACACCCAGGTGCAGCATGCCCTTCAGCGCACCTGTGCAGTTGGTAGGCCGTGGCCTCCCTGAGGGGGCGGGTAGCTCTTCTCCCGCGCAGCAGGAAGGCTTCTGGTTTGAAACGTGCCCGTCCTCACGCAGTCAGGCCTGTCTTGCACCTCTCACCTGTCCCTGTGAGGACCTTCCACTGGGTCAGAGCCTGTGCTGAGCTTCGGTGGAGCGTTGGCGGCAAAGTTTACGAGGGACCCAGCAGCGGGGATCAGGTGCCGTGCATTGAATCTGTGGATGAAGAGCAGGGTGGAGCTGTTCTACTTCCCGGAACTGGGATGGCAGCCCAGGGCTATCTCCAGCGGGGGGTGAGGGATGTTTCCAGGTGTCCTGTGGGAGGGTCTCCACAGGACGGGGCCTGAGGGAGGGCTCTGGGAAGGCGCTCACCTCCGGGCATGTGTGTAAAAGCCTTCACTGCTAACTGTAGGAAAGGGCCGAGGGGGCAGGGGACAATAGAGGGGTGTAAGAAGCTGTAAGAAGCAGCAAGAAGCTCCCTCCCACAGAGGGAGATAGTCATGTTGTGGGTGTGGTGGGTGAGGGGAACAGGGCCAGGAACAAAGAAGACTTTGTGGAGGAGGTAACATCTGAATTGGGCTTTGGAGGTTGAGTAGGAGCTCCCAGAGGGAGAAGAGCATGACAAGGAGCTGGAGGGTCACAAAGGCATGGGCCCAAAAGGGCCAGTCACATTCAGGTGTGCTACGGAGTGTGATGCGCCTGGGCTGTGGGTTCAGTGCCCCCCTCAGCGCGGCTCCAGTGCTGTGATTCCATCCTATGGTGGGCTTGCCTAGTTGGTGTGGTGGTTGACCCAAGATGGCGCCCAGAGAATCTTGCATCCTGGTATTCTTGCCTTGGACCCTGAGCAGGGTTGACCTGTGTGGCCGGGAGAATCCTGCTGAAGCAACGCTCTGTGGTTTCTGAGGCTGGGCTGTAAAAGCATTCTGCGGCTTCTGCGTGGTCTCCTGGATTTTACACCACCGGCAAGCCAGCTGCCATACTGCAAGGACACTCAGACAGCCCCCGTGGAGGCCCACGTGGGGAGGAACTGATGACCCCACCAACCGCTGGCACCAACTTGCTTGCCAGCCACATGGATTGGCTACGTGGAAGTAGATCCTCCAGCCCCAGTCAGGCTTTGAGAGGACCGCGGCCCTCGCTGCCATCCACCTGCAGTCCCCTGAGAAACCCCAAGACAGAACTGCCCAGCCATGCTGCTCCTGCATTCCTGACAGTTTCTCATAGAAACTATGAGAAATAGGAAGTGATTATTGCTCTTTTAAGCCGCTAAGCTTCAGGGTAATTTGTTATGCAACACTAAATAACTAATACAGTTGATTACTGTGGTTCTCCTAAGTTTCTAAGATGGCTGCCCAGGATCCCAGCTACCAGCTTATTCATGCCTCATGTGATGCCCTCCCCTTGAGTGTGGACTGGACACAGTGACTTGCTTCTAATGAAAGAACAAGACACACCTGATGGGGTGTCACTTTGAGCTTACATTTCCAAAAGACCTTGGCTTCCGTTATGTTCACCTCTCTTGCTCTCTCACTGGCTCTGAGAAAAGCAAGCTGCCATGTTGCGAGCTGCCCTGTGGAGAAGCCCATGTCGCCAAGAACTGAGGGACGTCTCCAGCCAACAGCCAGTGAGGAACCCAGACCAAGAGTCCAGCAGCTTGTGAGGAGCAGAATCTCACCAGCCACCATGTTGGTGAGTTTAACCCCAGCAGACGCCTTGGTTCCAGACTTGTGAGAGACTCCAAACCCCAGGGCTCAGTAGCTGCCCCTGAAGTCCTGCTGCACAGAAACTATGAGGTAGTTAACGCTTGTTGTTTGGAGCTGCTGAGTATGGGGGTCATTTGTTACAAAGCAGTGGGTAACTAACACAGTTCTGATGATTGCTGTCAATCTCCCCTACCCTGTCCCCAGGGGAGCTGCATGGCTGTGGTCTACACTTGGGTCTCAGCTTGCCATCCTAACCTTGGTCATAGAAGGTGGGGGGGCCATTGAGGGCATGAGAATAGGAGGAGGCACAACTTATTACCTGCCACTTTCTGCAACACCAAGTCAGCCTCTGTGGGAGCAGAGGAGGTGAATAAGCAGGTGGGTGAGACGTACGTTCAAGGCCAGGCTCTGCCACCTTGTACCCGTGTGGTCTTTAACAGAGGTACAAGAACTCCCCAGGCTCCAGTGCCCAAGAAGACCTCCTGGCAGAGAGGGGAGCCGCAGAGTGATCAGACTGCCCAGGCAGCACCAGCCAGAGAGCCGATGCGCAGACTGAGCAAGAGGATCTTGGGTGCTGGCACATGGCAGGTGCTTGATGCAACCTTAACCCTGTAGCTGTTGGGATTCTCGGCCTCATTGGCTTCATGGCAGCCACTGTTGTAATGATGTCCTCACAGCACCTCCGGGTGCCTGGACCTGGGAGGACCTCGGGAGGATGCCCGCTCTTCAGAGACCTGGAAGCCTCAGTTTGTCAATCACCCCTGCTTTGCTGGGGGCTTCCCGAAGGAATGTTCCCTGGATCTGGTCACCCCTTGTCCAGTGAGTCTGATCCTGAGCTCTGCCCGGCATCCTGCCCAGAATAGCAACAGCTCGCTCAACTTTCTGGAAGTCTCCTGCTCTCCTCCTGCGTGCCGAGGGTCTCTGCCTTGCTCGGGTGTTTATTTCCTGCTCTACGAAGCGATGATTTAATTCTTGCCTGGGATATCATTCAGCCCAAGTTCATGCTGAAGTGAAACATATTTCAGCACCCACCAATTTCCATATAGATAAAAAAAGAAAAAAAAACAAGAAAGAAGGGAAACAGCCTCCACCAGCATCTTCACAAACTATGCGTTTGAAACCTGTTTCTTGAAGATGGATTGCTCCATCAGGCTGCTAAGAGGTTTTTCTTGACTTGTCAACAGTTTTATACCCCCACAAACATTCATGGCTATAAATTATTCATTGCCCAGTTAGTGGTTAAAAAAAAAAAAAGGATGCCTGGGGCCGAGGTACATTCTTAATTCTCCCTCTGCTTTTCAGATCCAAGTTGTTTTTTTCCTTCCTACTGCTGGAAAAATAGAAATAACTGCAAGTCTCTTGACTCAGAGGTTCATGGCTATGGCCTAACGAGAAGGTCCTGCTGAGCCCAATGTGAGCTTGGCTGGGAGGGTGGGGGTAGTCATCTGTGGGACACCTGGGTTCTCAAATACATGTGGAGGTGGGAAATAGGTGTGTTGGGGGCTTTCTTCTTCTTCTTCTTCTTCTTCTTTTTTTTCTCTCCTGTTGGCAGGAACTGCAGGGTTTTCAATAAAGCAGAGAGGAGACTTGATTCTATTCTAAGCCCAGCCATTTCAGAGACCATGGCTGGAGAGGGTCTGAGACTTCCTCTGCTCACCGGCTTCCACCCTCCCTGGACCCCTCCCAGGGAGGGGATCCTACCAGGAGATAGCACGTCCCTTGTCTTTCTCCTTTTGCCTACCCTCTCTTGTCCAGCACACCCTTGGACCTCCCCCTGAACCCAACTGGCCTCCTCCTCCAGCAGGGCTTTTCAAGTCTACCGCCACCTGTGGGATGTGGATAGAGGTAGTGGAGGAGCGAGGCTTCAGAGCTTGGGGCCTGTATGGGCCATGACAAAGCTGTCCAAACTGGGGGGCTTAAAACAACAGAAATCCATTCTCTACAGTCCTGGAGGCTACGAGTCAGGAATGAAGATGTCTGCAGGGCTGTGCTCCCTCCAGCCTCTGCCGCCAGGTAGAACCTTTCTCGCCTCTCCCTAGTTCCTGGGGATGGCCCTCCATCCTTTGCCTGGAGCTGGAGTTTCTACTTCATTGTCATATGGTGTCCTCCCTGTGTGTCTCTGTGTCCCCCTCTCTTCTTCTAGGGACACCAATCACATGGGATGATGGGTCTACCCTACTCTTCATCTTAACGTCCCCTGTTACATCTGCGAAGACCCTATTTCCAAGTAAGGCCACATTCACAGAGACCAAGAGTTGGGATTTCAACGTATCTTTTTGAGGAACACAACTCAGCCCATGACAGGGTCAGAGGAGGGAGGCGCCTCCAGCGATTGGGCCCAGAGCAGAGATCAGAAGCTTCAGAAGGTCAAAGAGTTGGCACCTACTGAGAGCTCACCTTCCCTCACAACACTCTGGCATGTCATTACCCCGAACGAGTGTCTGTTGCCCCAGCCCTGAGGCACAGTACCAAAGGCCTCTTCAACTGGCTGCAGATGGGCCAGGCTCTGGTGTGGGCCTGAACACCTGTCCTTTCCACATGGGCTTAGAGAGAAAATTGGGTTGACGGTAGGACTGACCCATCTCGAATGGGAACTGGATGTCCCTGGAGAGTAGCTACCTTGGACCTTGTCCAGTGGCCTGGTTTGAGAACCCAGTGTCCACTTGCCACTGGTAGCAGGACATGTGACCTCTTGTGTGGCCCCTTACTCCACCTTGACCCCCAGTTCCTCCCCCTTCCTCATATTGTCCCCAGGCATTGGGGGCTTTGTTGGGCAGCATTTCTGGGTGGGCTCTGGGAAGGCCTCTGGGGTCCCCTGCTCAATCTGGAGAGAATTGGCTGGTGGCAGCTCAGCAGTCTCATGCCTGTGCCCTGCTGAGTGAGGCGGTGTCATGTGGGGAGTGACAATGGGACTGGACATGGGGTTGTTTTCCCCCAACCCTATTCCCTAATGTGGGGAAAAGGATTAATCATTTCATTTCCAAATATTTTGTATGTGGAATGCTGAGGAAGAGAAGTGGCCGAGAGTTTGGGTTTCCAAAGAAGACTTCCAGATGCTGCATTTGAAAACACCAGGGGACATTAGGTTTTGTCAAAGACATCTGGTGCCCAACTTCTGTCACCTTTCACCAGCCCAGCTATGGGGAAGAGGATAGCAGACCAAAGAGGCAGGGGTCCAATGGTCCTGACTCACCTCATTGGATGTGGTTGTTACTTTCTGGGTTACCCACCTTTGATTCAATTTAAGTTTAAGTCAGATCAAGAACCGCTGGAGCTCCTCTGAGACAGGCCACCCCTAAGTGTGGCAGTGAGGCAGTTTGGAGCATAGGCAGCTGAGGGAATGAAGAGGAGCTCGGTGGGAGCCCTTGGCCCATGACGGTTGAGGGAGACAGAAACGAAATGCCAAGCACCCCACATACGACATTTTATGTACTCCTTATACATCCATCGCACAGGTGAGGTGGCCTTGGCTCTGAGAGGCCAAGTGATCTACTCAGGTCACCTGGCTAGTAAGTGGCAAAGCCTCACAGGCCCAAAGTTCCTGAATGGGAGGATTTCTGCTTCAGGCCAGTAGCTTACCCGTCCCTCTGGTCACATAGTAGTGGGTGGTGGCTGAGTCCAAATGATCTTTGGGCAAATGAGGTTCCTTCCCAGGGCTGAGGATCTGAGTAGAAGCCTTTGGAGCAGAGTGCTGCCCCTCCCTGGCTGTCTGGGGAGCTGCACATGTGATGCATCTAGGTGCCGGCCATATTGATGGAGGAACTGCAAACCCCAGGATGGGCAGCCTACCACTGGGGCACCTGCTGGGGAATTACTCAGAGGAAGAAGCCATAGCAGGGAAGTGAGGGAACGCACTCTCCTGGGAGCATCGGGTGAAAATTCTCTTTTCATTCAAAGGCCAAAGAGTCAAATAAAAGGAGGTCTTCTGAAATGAGGCTTTTTCAGGGAGTACTTGGAAGCATTTTGCAGAAATCCAGACTGTTTTAAAGAGAAACAAGAGTAGCAAGGTGTCCCCAAAATAAATGTATTAATTAACTCCATCATCTTTTCTATCATCCAGGTCATTTAGTTTCTTTCTTTTTTTTTTGGTATTATTTCTTTCTTAAGACTGGATTCTTTGAAATAATCTGGAAATGACTATGTAGGTCATTTGTTTTCTGTATCTTTTTAAAATTTATTTTATTAAAAATTTTAAAAATTCAAGTATAATTAAGATACAGTGCTATATTCATTTCAGGTGTACAACATAATCATTCAACAATTCTATACATTTTTTGGTGCTCATCACAATAAGTGTACTCTATCTTTTTTTATTAATAATTTTGTTGAGATGTAATTCACCTATCATATAGTTCATTCAAAGTGTACAACTCAGTGGCTTTTAGTACATTCATCAAGCTCTGCATCCACCACCACGATAAATTTTGGAACATTCTTTATCCTCTAAGAGCACAGCTTTGGGCAGAGCTCCACCACCCTGGGATGGCAGTGGTCTCAAGAAGGCCCTCTTTGTCTGTTCTTGATCTCTTTGTTGTCTGCTTCATTTGGTAATAGACCCAGCCCCTTTCCACTAATCACTGGCTGATTGCTCAATTGTTTTCAAAAATGCCCTGGCATATAAATTGTTCTCTGGTCTGATCCAGTTAAGTTCAGGCAGACTTTGAAGTTGGTTTGGAGCCCAGAGGACTCTTCTTGGCTGTCTCTTTCCCTGGTTCTCTCTGGTGAACCAGCTGGCTTTTGGTTTAGCTGGTTGCTCTAAATTAAGAGGAGCTGTTGTTTTCAGGAGTGCCCTTAGGCTTGAACGTCCCTACATTCTGTTTTACATACAGGAGGTTCCTTCCTTCAGGGGTGCTTGGGAGCTCTTTCCCACACACTGCCTTCTCCCCTGGGCACACTCTCTGAGCTCTAGCCCTGTGTGCCTCCCATCTTCTCAGCTTGCCTCCCCGATGGAAACCGTGCAGTAGGAGACAGCTTGCAGCGGGGGAAGCTGGGGCTCTGGTCTTCCTGGCCTGCCCTGCCTAGGGGCGGCTGGGAGGAAGGTAGTCCCGACCTCTCCACCACACTCCCCAGGAGTTCAGCCTTTTAAACTTGGAGTTGGAGGGCATGAGGAATGTTCGTGGCCTGTCCCTCCACGAGGGAAAGAAATGTGCTTGTGGCTGAAATGCCACAGACTCTGGCTGTTCCTACTGCATTTTAGTAGATTTTCTTGAATAGATGATTCTTCATTTGTCATATGCTCTTAGGACAGTTCCCAGAGACTTTAAATGGGTTTTTTGTTTGTTTGTTTGTTTGTTTTGTTTTTTTAGTGGTTTTGCCAGCTTTGCTTGTTTCACTAGGGAACGGTCCATGGAGTTATTCATGCTTCGTCCCAGAAGTGGAAACTATTGTTTTACCTTAATAATGAAGGCATCTTTATATTAATGAATTTATCTCCAAATAGAGCTTTGATGGGATGTGACGAGTTTCAACAGGTCATATTCTGATTTTCCATTGTACTTATTATTTTCTTAACTCAATAGGAAGAATATTTTAGTTTTCAAATGTGTTATTTTCTATCTATCTATCTATCTATCTATCTATCTATCTATCTATCTATCTATCTATCATCTATCTATTATCTATCTATCTATCTATCTATCTATCTATCTATCTATCTATGTATCTATCTATGTATCTATCATCAATCATCTATCAGTCTATCTATTTTTGGTTTTCAGGCTTTCATCGTTCCAGTGTAGCTTTTGTTGAATTTTCTGGTTTGGAAAAAGGCTTGTATAATTTCTGCCTTTTGTAACTTAAAAAGGTTATCGTTTTGGACAAGTAAGAATGTGATAAGTTTTTGTAAATGCTCCATCACCACCAACTTGAGAAAAAGGTATATTCTCTGCTTGTGGGGCACAAAACTCAATATCTATCTATTTAATGTTATTAATCATGTTGTTCAGTCCCCTAGGTGTGTAACAGGCAATACTCCAACAGATGGAGATGGGGTAGGAGGAGCAGAGCAATTGTGAAGCAAACTTGTAAAGCAATCTTGGCTAGCTCATGGTGATTTCATGGGAAATGCTACTTGACTCATCTTCCACAGATGCTTATCCAGGTAGAATAGGGCACAGATTCATAAGACTTTTGGATTAGAAGGGCCCTCGGAGATTTTATAGCCCTACTTCCTGGTTTTACAAACAAGGACAATGACTTGCCCGGGTCACATGGCTGGCAAACTCTGAAGCTGGGAATGGAATGCAGGTCCTTGGATTCCGATAAGGGCATGGAGTCTCTGTTTCTGCCCAGCTTCTGGTGTGCTGTATCCTGTTTCAGACTTTATTCTTGTCCCTGGGACAGTTAGTGCTTTAAGAATGGGTAAGCTACATGTCATGAAAAAAAAAAAAGCTCTTCTATATTTATTTGTAGGTACTTTACAATTTGCTGAGCGCACTTTTATATGCCTCACCTAATTTAATCTTCATAGTCCAGTGACGTTTAAGGAAGCACTGATACCTCAGTCCTGTGGGTGAAGAAATCAGGGCTCAGAGACTCTAAGTCCACATCAGCCCCAGGGTCTTCTGCACCCCCCACCCTCCGAGACCATGCATTCAATCACAGGACCCTGGAGTCCAGTCCCATCTTGGCCCAGAACCAATATTCAGACTTTCATTTCCCAAGTGGTTCTTTTGGGGTAAAATTGGAACATCCTGTACGATTTTTCTGTCCTCTATTGGAACAGTACCCTAGGGAGCTGGCGGAGTTTCATGAACACAGTGGTAAGTCTGGGAAATTATTACTTTAAAAATATTACTCTCTGCACCTGCTGTTCATAGGTTATAATCGACTGGGTGTATACTTGAAGCATTTCTCTGCTTATCTCCTGGGACACCCTTAGTTCATTCACTGCCTTCTTTCTGCTCCTTCCTGTGCAGGGGCATTAGGAGCTATGTCTCTACCCACCCCCTGCCCCGCCTCAAGGCTGCCGCTGAGCAGCCTCTCTTGTTCTCATCTGGGACTTTTGAACCACCTAAATTGGCTGTGATGAGAGGCTCCTGACTGTCTCTTCTCAGGTAAATGGCCCCAAACAATAGTTGCTATGTAGGGCTGCATTGATTATCTGTTCCTGTGTAACAAGTTACCCCCAAATCTAGTGGTTTAGAACAGCAATACACACCTACTGACTCAGTGTCTGGGGGTCAGGAATTTGGGAGTGGCTAGGTTGGGTGCTTCTGGCTTGAGGTCTCTCATCAGGGTGCAGTCAGATGTCACGCGGGGCTGCTGTCATTTGAGGGTTGGTTTGGGGCTGGAGGATTAACTTCCAAGGTGGCTCCACACACGTGGCTGGAAGGCTAGTGCTGGCTGTTGGCAGGAGGCCTCACTTCCTTCCATGTTGACCTCTCCACAGGGCTACCTGAGTGTCCTCACAACATGGCGGCCAGCTTCCCTCAGAGCCAGTGCCCCAGGAAAGAGAAGTCAGAAGCTCCATGTATCTTATGACCTGGACTTGGAAGTTATACCAACCATTTCTGCAGCAGTCCACTGGTTCTATTGCTGCAATATCTAGTCAGTGGGGAGGCAAAGGACTGCACAGGCTGTGAATCAGCCAGGAGGGGGGAATCACTCAGGGCCATCTGGAGGCTGCCTGCCACAGGGTGCACCAAGCCCCAGAACCTGTGCTAGGTGCTTTATATATATATTATATATATATATATATGTATATATATTTCTCCTCTCCACAGCTCTGTGAGGCAAGCCTCATTCACCCTACTTACAGAAAGGAAACAGAGATGAAGTGATTTGCCTCTTGACACAGCACATAGATTTGAACTCCACTCCAAAGTTTGTGCATTAACCCCTTGCCCTGTAGTGACTCCTGGTGTCTTCTATGCCTTCTGTCTTCCAGCTAGTATTGTGCTCTGCTCAGCTGCTCTGTGAGAGACTCAGAAACGCCATGTGGGGATGACTGGGCTCTTGGACTGGAACACAGGACCAAGGCAGCAGTGAAGAGTGGCCTCCATGTGAGCTCAGGCTGGATTAACAGAAATATGATGTCTAGAATCTAGGAGGTGAGAGTCCCTGGTCTGGGCAGGCTACAGGATTGGGGATGCCACTGTGAAAAGTCTGCAGATGCTGGAACCTATTTAGGAGGGACAATCCTAGGGCAAGTGGAGAGTTGAGGAAGTGGGAATGTTTAACCTAGGTAAAAACAACCAGAAAACTTCGAGATAGAAGATGGGGCTGTGGTGACATTTATACACTTCTCTGTGGAGCCCATGGCGTGGAGGGCCCCATCAGATGACTGCCAAATCTCCAGACTGATTTCACCAAGAATCTGATGTCACCTCTTGCAGCCTATGCCCCTGAAAGCAGTCCGAGAAGCTTATTTTCATGTGCAGATGTCACATGTCACCCACCTGCTCAGCTACATTAGGCTTCACCCCAAGGCTGTGATGGTGAACTTGGCCATCAAAGCTCAGCCTCATCTCACACTGCAGGTCTTGCTCTCTATGCTTCCCCCAGACTGGCCGTTCTTTTCCTTCTGCAAACAGTCCCTGCTCACCCACACGGTTGGACACATGTGCATACATAAACACATTCACACATAGGAACACGTCCATACCCACATACATGGGCACACATGCACAAAACATACAGACACACACAGGAACATGTCCACACATACATGCACATATAAACACACTCAGACACAGGCATACACAGACACACACACAAACACACTCACCCATAGGAACACGTTGTCCACCTCCCCCCACATGTATACACGTGGAACACAATCATACACAAACATGCTCACACATGTGTATCCACAAACTCATATTCACATGTACACAAACATATTCACATACAAGAACATGTTGTCTATGCTCACACTCACATGAACACACATGGACACACATATATGCACTCACATATTCATAGTCACATGCTCACACACATTTACATGTAGTCATACACTTCACATACACACTCATGTGCACATCCGTATGTTCACATGAAAACACACTTAAACATACTCACCCATGCCTGTTCATACACATACACATGCACACGCACACATTCACCCACATGGGCTTCTACCCACTCTTGCATGCACACACTTGCCCACTCTCACACATTCATACTCACATGCTCACCCCCACACATGTGCACACAGGCCCTCCCCTCCACTCACACACACAGGTCCTACATTTGTCTAAGTAACATTGCTCATTCCTCAACTTAGCCATATTCTCAGGGGAGCTTTACCTGACTCTCCACATAAGGTCAGACCTTCCTATTTGGATGCTCCTAATAGATGTTGTCATTTACAGTTTCTTGTTTGGTAGCTGTCCCCCCACTAGACAGTGGACTCCAGCTGGATCTGCTACCTCCATATCTAGGGCAGTGGGCATTCATGGTTGGTGGAAAGAGGTAGTGTGTGCTCTGTTCTGCAGGTGGCACTTGTGGCAGGTGACCTGAGGGTGGGGGACGGATGACTCTTTGGGTCTCTCTAAGTCCCAAGAGTCTCTGAGTTTACCATAAACTCCTTGTTTCCTGGGATGCAAAGTCCTGTTTCAGGAATTAACTTGTGAATTTATCTTAGTTTGTAGCCCTCAGAATCACTTCTTTGATGGCTGAGTAATATTCCATTGTATACACACCACATCTTCTTTAGCCATTAATCTGTTAAGGGACATCAGGGCTCTTTCCACAGTTTGGCTATTGTAGACATTGCTGCCATAAACATTGGGGTGCAGGTGCCCCTTCGGATCACTGTATTTGTATCTTTGGGGTAAATCCCTAGTAGTGCAATTGTTGGTTGTAGGGTAGCTTTATTTTCAACTTTTCGAGGAACCTGCATACTGTTTTCCAGAGTGGCCGCACCAGCCTGTATTCCCATCAACAGTGTAAGAGGGTTCCCCCTTCTCTGGACCCTCGCCAACATCTGTCATTTCCTGACTTGTTAATTTTAGCCATTCTGACTTGTGTGAGGTGGTATCTCATTGTGGTTTTGATCTGTATTTCCCTGATGCTGAGTAATGTGGAGCATTTTTTCATATGTCTCTTAGCCATTTGTATGTCTTCTTTGCAGAAATGTCTGTTCATGTCTTCTGCCCATTTCTTGATTGGATTATTTGTTCTTTGGGTGTTGAGTTTGATAAGTTCTTCTTGGATTTTGGATACTAGCCCTTTATCTGATAAGACATTTGCAAATATCTTCTCCCATTCTGTCGGTTATCTTTTGGTTTTGTCGACTGTTTCCTTTGCTGTGCAAAAGCTTTTTGTCTTGATGAAATCCCAATAGTTCATTTTTGCCTTTGTTTTCCTTGCCTTTGGAGACATGTGTAGCAAGAAGTTGATGCGATCGAGGTCACAGAGGTTGCTGCCTGTGTTCTCCTCTAGGATTTTGATGGATTCCTGTCTCACATTTAGGTCTTTCATCCATTTTGAGTCTACTTTTGTGTATGGTGTAAGGAAATGGTCCAGTTTCATTCTTCTGCACGTGGCTGTCCAATTTTCCCAACACCATTTGTTGAAGAGACTGTCTCTTTTCCATTGGATATTCTTTCCTGTGTTGTTGAAGATTAGTTGACCATAGAGTTGAGGGTCCATTTCTGAGCTCTCTATTCTGTTCCATTGATCTATGTGTCTGTTTTTGTGCCAGTACCACGACAGCTTTGTAATAGAGCTGGAAGTCCGGAATTGTGATGCCATCAGCTTTGGTTTTCTTTTTCAACATTCCTTTGGCTATTTGGGTTTTTTTCTGGTTCCATACAAATTTTAGGATCATTTGTTCCAGCTCTGTGAATAAAGTTGATGGTATTTTGATAGGGATTGCACTGAATGTATAGATTGCTCTAGGTAGCATAGACATTTTAATAATATTTGTTCATCCAATCCATGAGCATGGAATGTTTTTCCATTTCTTTGTGTCTTCCTCAATTTCTGTCATGAGTGTTCTATAGTTTTCTGAGTACAGATCCTTTGCCTCTTTGGTTAGGTTTATTCCTAGGTATCTTATGATGTTTGGTGCAATTGTAAATGGGATCAACTCCTTAATTTCTCTTTCTTCTGTCTCATTGTTAGTGTAAAGAAATGTAACTGATTTCAGGGCATTGATTTTATATCCTGACATTTTGCTGAGTTCCTGTATGAGTTCTGGCAATTTTGGGGTGGAGTCTTTTGGGGTTTCCACATGGAGTATTATGTCATGTGCAAAGAGTGAGAGTTTGACTTCTTCTTTGCCAATTCAGATGTCTTTTATTTCTTTTTGTTGCCTGATTGCTGTGGCTAGGACTTCTAGTACTGTGTTGAACAGCAGTGGTGAAAGTGGACATCCTTCTGTGTTTCTGACCTTAGGGGAAAAGCTTTCAGTTTTTCCCCATTGAGAATGGTATTTGCTGTGGGCTTTTCATATATGGCTTTTATGATATTAAGGTATGTTCCCTCTATCCCTACACTGTGAAGAGGTTGAATCAAGAAAGGATGCTGTACTTTGTCAAATGCTTTTTCTGTATCTATTGAGACGATCATATGGTTCTTTTTTTTTTTTTTTGGTGGGCAGCAAAGCAAGATTTATTGAGTGATAACAAAGTGATAGTACAAAGCTCCCAAGGAGGCAGGGGACCTGATATGGTTGCCCAAGAGGATCATATGGTTCTTATCCTTTCTTTTATTAATGTAGTGTATCACATTGATTGATCTGTACATGCTGAACCATGCTTGCAGCCCAGGAATAAATCCCACTTGGTCATGGTGAATAGTCCTTTTAACATACTGTTGGATCCTATTGGCTAATATCTTGGTGAGAATTTTTGCATCCATGTTCATCAGGAATATTGGTCTGTAATTCTCCTTTTTGGTGGGATCATTGTCTGGTTTTGGGATCAAGGTAATGCTGGTCTTATAGAATGAGTTTGGAAGTTTTCCTTCTGTTTCTATTTTTTGAGATAGCTTCAGAAGAATAGGTATTAATTCTTCTTTAAATGTTTGGTAGAATTCCCCTGGGAAGCCATCCAGCCCTGGACTATTGTTTGTTGGGAGATTTTTTATTACTGCTTCAATTTCCTTGCTGGTTATGGGTCTGTTTAGGTTTTCTATTTCTTCCTGTTTTAGTTTTGGTAGTTTATACATCTCTAGGAATGCATCCATTTCTTCCAGATTGCCTAATTTGTTGGCATATAGCTGCTTATAAATGTTCTTATAATTGTTCGTATTTCTTCC
>NW_027397120.1:8175248-8225248 GCF_003265705.2 Callorhinus ursinus
TTTTTTTTTTTTTTTTTTTTTTTGGTTTCTATTTCATTGATTTCTGCTCTAATCTTTATTAGTTCTCTTCTCCTGCTGGGTTTAGGCTTTATTTGCTGTTCTTTCTCCAACTCCTTTAGGTGTAAGGTTAGGTTGTGTATTTGGGAAAGGCTTGTATTGCTACATACTTTCCTCCCTTAGGCCTGCCTTTGTTGCATCCCAAAGGTTTTGAACAGTTGTGTTTTCATTTTCATTTGTTTCCATGAATTTTTTAAATTCTTCTTTAATTTCCTAGTTGACCCATTCATTCTTTAGTAGGATGCTATTTAGCTTCCATGTATTTGAGTTCTTTCCAAATTTCTTCTTGTGATTAAGTTCCAGTTTCAAAGTGTTGTGGTCCAAAAATAGGAAGGGAATGATCCCAATCTTTTGGTATTGGTTGAGACCTGATCTGTGACCCAGTATGTGATCTATTCTGGAGAATGTTCTGTGTGCACTCAAGAAGAATTTGTATTCTATTGCTTTAGGATGGAATGCTCTGAGTATATCTAAGAAATCTCCATCTGCAGTCTCTGCTCACCCGGCCTGTGACCGAGCATTTCTATCTCTGGCACACAGCTCTGTTTCAAGTCTCCAAACCCTGCAGACTCCTGAGGTGTGCACCCGTGCTGCTCCTCCCTGGGGAGAAAGCGGGGGTGGGGGGTGTCTTGCCATGGTTTTGCAGTGGGCTGTGGGCCCCTGCTTGGAGAACGGTCAACCGACTGCTCCTCAGTTTGCAGTATATGGCAACCCTGAGCTGATAGCAGCTGTCTTCCCTGTTCTGATGCTAGGAGCTCTGCTACACTCAGACACCCCTGGTCTTCCTGTGACCCCAAGGATCCTGAGACCACACTGTCTCACCTAGGAGTCTGCCCTGCTTTGCGAACTGAACACCTTTCAGCCAGGGCCTATCCCTCACGTGAGCAGACTTCTTAAAATTTCTGATTTTGTGTTGCTCCTGCTATATCACTTTCTGGTGCTGGCTTATGGAGGCTCCCTCCCCTCACGGTTTATCTTCCCACATATCACCTCGGATTCACTTCTCTGCACCTCCTACCTTATAGAAAGTGGTCACTTTTCTATTTGTAGGGTTGCAGCTATTTTCTTAGATCTCCGGTTGAGTTCACAGGAGTTCAGAATGATTTGATAGCTCTCTAGCTAAATTCGTGGGACTGGATGAAACTAAGGTCTCCTACTCCTCCACCATCTTGGACTATGCAGCAGTCCTCTGTGTTCTTGATCACCCCAGGGAACCAGTCATGCTGCCTTTGTTACCAGGACAGCCGCTGGGGGCAAACTCAGACTGAGAACCACGATTTATTGTGAATAAAGATGGGAACATATTTGGCCCCATGGGGTGGGATGGTGAGGAAGAGGCATATGCAGACCCCACCAGGTCCCTAGTGCTTGAACCCCCTGCTCTCTGGAAGGGGGCCTTTGCCAGATCCGTGTTACTCAGTATGTGGCCCGAGGACCCGCTGGGTGTGGGCTCTTAATGATCTAGTAAGTATGGAAATTTAGAGCAGGCATTTAGACATATGACAGCCATTTGGACGAGTAATGATCTGTTGAATATAATAATATAAAATATAATATTATAATGAAATATGATAATAAGAAAGTTGACTTGCATCTTGTATCTTTTTTTCATGTCATTTTTCTAGAAATTTATTTTTTATTGTATTTTACAAAAGTCTCAATCCATGATGGATTGGAAATTGAGAAACAAAATCCCCACTAGTTCATCACCATAGAGGATTTAAGTGCTGGGACCAGCTGTTCCCTGGAATTCCCCTCATGCTGAGATGCCAGGACCCTTTGAGGGGGATGTGCCTTGGCCTGCAGTGACCTTGGACCCCGACCCCTGGGATTAATTGCCATGACAAAAAGATGCAAGGCTGACTTTTTGGGCCCTGAGCTTGGCTCTGAGGCCTGGCCCTGGCCTGCTCACTTTGCCTGGGAAGTAGAGCCTTTACGTACCTCTTGTTGTATCTAGAGGAGCCTGTTCTTATGTAAAATTTTGATACTTTGTTCATCATGTTTGTTTTGCATTCATTTGGATTATTTAGAATATTACATTAAAATATTATTTTTCTTGATTAGAGTTTTTTGTGCCCTTTAAATTTTGCATCCCAGGCCTATACCCTGACTAGAACCCAGGGGCTCTGGAGTCCCCCAGTGGGAGGCCGCAGGGCCAGAGGGGAGTTGATAACCAGAGGAAACCAGTAAAGACTTTCAGAGGCTCATGAAGAGCTGTTTACTGGGTCCAAGGGGGGCTTACTGTATGGGCTGGGGGTAGGCCTGGGCAGTTAAGAGAGGAAGTAAATAGAGAAAAGTCTCTGGCTGAATTAATATTCCCCTAGTCCTTCCACAGGCTTATGTTCTGAGAAGCCCATCGGAGTTGATAAAAATCTTAAAAACCGGTTGGGTCTTGCTGAGAAGTCAGTTAGGTATGTCATGGATAGAATGTTCTATTAACTCACCTACCCTAACCTTCCTGTTCCCCTCCCCTTCACATTCTCCTGTCAGGACCGGTTTTGTGGGGGAGATACCTGCTGGCGTTCACACAAGAACAAGGGATGCCCCCCTCCCCTGCCCAACACAGATGGAGGTTCTGGAAAGTTCTCTCAGGAGTGGGGAAGGTTGTTCGCCCATGGATGATTTTCTGATGTGGTTCCTTAGAGGCCTAATCATAAGGTGACCTCACAGACAGCAGTGCTTTTTGAAAAGGAAAATGTTAAATACCCCGTAATGTTTTCTATCCAGGCCACCATGACAAGGGGCCACATCCAGGGGCTTGCACGACAGATACTTGTTTCTCACAGTTCTGGAGGCTGGACTTCCAAACTCAGAGTGCCAGCATGTTTGCCTCCTGGCAAATGCTCTCTTTCTGGCTTCTGGCTCTGTCTTCACATGGAGGAGAGAGTGCTCTCGTGTCTCTTCTTATGAGAACATTGGTCCCATCATGAGGGTCCCACCCTCATGATCTCCTCTAACCTTAATTATCTCCCCCAGGCCCCACCTTCAACATGGATTTGGGGGGGATACATTCAGTCCATGGCAACCTACAGTCTTCCACTTTAGAAGGGAGTGTTTGTCCCCATTGCATTTTTGTTTATATTTTAGCTTGTGAGGCTCATGCTGGAGTTGTGGCCATGGTCATTTAGGATAGCCCCTTAGTGGTTCCCTCAGCCAGTGTTTCAGTTTGGGGGCAAACCAGGCTCAAACAATGAAGCTCAGAGCCTGACAGACAGTGGTCTCTTCACCACAGCTCTTTCCGCCAGACCTGCACACCAATTCTTGGCAGGTAGCTAGGTGAGCATGACCCACAGCAGAGGGTGTCCAACAGCCAAGCTGCAGAAGGAGCCAGAGGCCCCACCACCCCACAGTCTCTTGCCTCTGTAAGCTGGCCTGTGACTCACATGTTTTATTTTCTAAGCATGAAGGGACCTTGGCATTCGGATTTCTGGGGCTCTCAAGCTGGACATGCTGACTTGTCTGTGGATTTGGACTTAAACAGTGTGCAGTGAAGTTGCACCATAACTTCTGCCGACCGTGGATTTACTCGGGGAGTGGTTAATCGTCAGCTGGGTCCCAGAATCTTTGCACTGGTTGAGCTCCTTCTCTTGTATTGTCCTAAATGTTCCCATTTGTTCTTCAAGAAAATGTCCCTAGAACAACAAGACAAAAATAAATACATACTAGAAATTCATTGCTTCCTAATTATTTTACTAGAGTTTTTACAATTACCCATGTTCTTGAGGTTATTTACATCTTCTTATCTGTGTGGTGGAAAAACTACATGATGGTGTGCCACTCTGCATCTCCTCCCAACTCAGTGTCCAGTGATGTGACATTTGTAGCTACAAATGAATAATGATGGTAGTATTTACACAAGAAGTTGGACCTTCCCCTACTGCCCACCCTTCAGAGCTGAGAACCCACTGTTACACATTTACCAGCACCCCAGTGGAAAGAGGATTGAAAAATGAGCTCAAGGTTTTTGGTCTCAGAAACTGGAAGAGTTGAGTTGCTATTTACCAAGTTCAGTAAAATGCAGAAAGAGGAGTTCTGGGGTGGAAGTCAATGGTGTGGTTCTGAACATTTTATCTTTGACATGAAAATCATGCATATGATACAAGTCTGGGGTTCAGGGAAAAGATCCCAGGTGAAGATAAATATTTGAGAGTCATCAGCGTTTGTCTGACAGCGCCAAGAGGCAAGATGAGGTCAAGGCAGTGAGTTAGATGGAGGAACACAGTCCTGGGATAATAGCTGGGGTCCTCCGATATTTACAGATCAGAGTGAAGACCAACCACCAGCAGAGGAGACCAAGAAGAATGGCCAAGGGGGGTCAGAAGAGAACCAGGAGGGTGCGATGTGTTGAAGAAGCCAAGTAAACAAAGGACTTCTAAAAGGAGGAAGTGATCAACTATGTCAAATGCTAATAATGACAGAATTGATCATTGCATTTGGCATTGTAGAACTATTGGTGACCTTGAGAAGAGTCAAGGGGGTGGTGGAGAAAAAGCCTGATTGGCATGGGTCCAAGAGAGGATGGGAGGAAAAGAACTAAGAACAGTAAGTAGAGATGAGTCTTTTCAGAATATTGAAAGAGAAGCAGAGGATTGACATAGTTGCTGGAAAGGCATGTGAGTGCACGTGAATGAAGATTCCCTTTTCTTAATTTAAGATGTATATTTAGGCACACTTGTATAATGATGGAAATAATCCAGTGCAGAGAGATAAATTGATGATACAGAAGAGAAGTGACAATAGCTAGAACAATGCCCTTGGGTAGCTGAGAAAGAATGGAACCCAGAGCCTAAGTGGAAAGCTTGGCTTTAGGTGGGAGCATGGACAAAAAAAAAAAAAAAAAAAAAAAAAGGAAAAGGAAAGAAAATGTCCCTAGAATCGTAAAAGCCCCCTGGATGCTGCAGTTGGGACAAACTCCCCACATTTGAGTGAGAAGGAAGTCTGCAAGCTTCCAGGAGTGACAGGGCTTCTGTTGGCCATAGCTGCCACCTGGCTGACCCCCTCCTCGTTTCCAGCTCAGGTTTGATTTGATCTGGTGGGTGACTCATGGCTGTGTCATACTCCAGGATGCAGAGCTGAACATTAGTCCTTACAGTCCTGGGGAAGATTTCATTCTGCAGCCAGGCCAGCCTGCCCTGATGGGAGCCTCACCGGCATGACATGGGGCAGGCTGGGGGCTGTGTTTGTAGGACAAGCGCTCAGGTGACTCTCATCAGGGATGTTTTGGGAAACACCAGCAATTCACCAGCTGGGCTGCCCACCCGGGTCAAGGGGGTCCTGCCCCTGGTCCTACCCCAGGCCAAGAGAATCAGAATCACACAGACCTGGGCTGAGGAAAACTATTTTTCAAAACTGTGCCAGACGATTAAAATAATAATAATACTAATAGTAATAATAGTTTTGTTCCTTTTGTAAAGGATACATTTTAATTATAAAGAATTTAAATCACACAGAAAATGCAAGAAAGCCTAAACTCTACCATCTAGGAGCAGCACTGTTAACTTTATGCAGGCAGAACCTCAATGTTTCTTTTTTTTCTTTTTTTTTAAATTTCTTTTATCTATGAAAGGGGGAGAGAGAGAGAATGCACAAGCAGGAGGAGGGGCAGACGGAGAGGGAGAAGCAGACTACCCGCTGAGCAGGGAGCCTGATGCAGGGCTCAATCCCAGCACTACTCTGGGGTCATGACCTGAGCTGAAGGCAGATGCTTAACTGACTGAGCCACCCAGGCGCCCCACGCCAACATTTCTTTAAGCATCAACACTGATAGAAGAAGGCTTGATGGACTGGCACACCTGGCCACACATTCTGAGGCAGGTGGGCCCATGTTAGGTCCCTATAGTTCAAGGGACTCTACTCTCTGTGGGATCCATGGTAGCTTCACTGAGTGCAGCTGTTAGTGGCTGGAGGAGGCCCTGTCTGGGGAGCTCCTCCTGGAGGCCCAGGGCCACCACCATCTCTGTATCCACGTCATCCTTTCACACACTGCTGGCACATCATAGCACTCTGACCCAGCTGTCCCTTCAGATGGAAGTGGGGCACAGTGCCATTTTCTCCAAACCATCACCTTAAACAAATGGGAGCAATCAACCATTAACAATGTGAGACAACACATTAATGCTGTGGCCCCCCAAAACCATGGGACCATGGTTATTGCTGACCCCAGTGCCTCTGAGCCAGAGCTTCCCAACAGAGGTTTATGGCGTTTGACCTCTCAGTCTATGGTGAGGCTGGGGTGGGGGTGCACAGGCAGAAAAGCCCCCAGGCCAGAAGGCATCCAGCAAAGGAGGCTCAGTGAACCACAGAATGCTGCAGATAGAGTAGCTTTTTCTACATAAGCTGGAGTATTAGTGTCCTAGGTTTGCTGCAACAAAATACCAAAAACTTGGTGACTTAAAACAACGCCAATTTATTTTTTATAGATCTGGAAGCCAGAAGTCCAAAATGTAGATGTCAGCAGGGTTGAGCTCCATCTGGAGACTCTAGGGGAGGATCCTTTGCCTCTTCCAGCTCCTGGTTGCTGCTAGCATCCCTTGGCTTGTGGCCACATTGCTCCCATCACTGCCTCTTCCTCGCATGGCCTTCTCTGTGAGTGTCCTCTTCTGTGTCTTATAAGGACACTTGTCATTGGATTTTGGGCCTGCTCTAATGGAAGATAATCTCATCTTGAGATCCTTGAATTGTATCTTTGAAGACCCTTTTTCCAAATAAGGTCATTGACAGGTTCTGGGAAATAGACTTTTTGGGGGTCACCATTCAACTCACTACAGCTGTGCTGTGAAAAGCTGGAAGCATGTGCAGCAGCCTGGAATATAGCAGCAAGACTCTGCTCAGCCCTGGGGAGGTGTGATGGTCTGGGTGTGTGTCCCGCCAAACTCATGAGTTGAAATCCCAACTCCCCGGGGTGATGGAATTAGGAGGTGGAGCCTTTGGGAGGTGATTACGTCCTAGAGGAAGAACCCTCAGGAATGGTATTATTGCCCTTATAACAGAGAGCCCACAAAGCTACCTCAACCCTGGGTGGGGACATAGCAAGGAGTCCATGACCCAGCGGAGGGCCTCACTTGACCATGTTGGTGCCTTGATCTCAGATGTCCAGCCTCCAGAACTGTGAGAAAGACATTTCTGTTGTGTATAAGCCACCCAGTCCATGGTGTTTTGTTATGGCGACCTGAGCAGTCTAAGACAAGAAGTTTCCCCAACCAAGGCTCTACCACTTTGTATGCCTTGAACAAACTGCCTGAGCCTAGTATGGGCTTCGGAGAGCTTCTGGTTGCTGGATACTTGGAGGTGCTAGGAGGGTGGCATGCATGGGGAGGGTGTGGACGCCCTGTGCTCCATTCTCCACACCATGTCCGGTGCACCTCTTCCCTCCTGGATGTTCATCTGTATCCTTTATCATATCCTTCACTGTGTAATACACTGCTAAGTGTAAGTGTTTTCCTTGAGGTCTATGAGCTGTTCTAGCAAATGATGGAGCCTGGGGAGGGAGTGGCGGGAACCCTGATGCAGAGCTGGTCAGTCAGATGTACAGGTGGCACCCTGAGACTCGCGATTGGCACCTGAAGTGGAGGCAGTCTCATGGGACGGAGCCCTGCACCTGCGGTGTCTGGGCCAACTCCAGTTAGTGTCGGAATTGAATAGAATCATGGGACGCCCAGCTGGTGTTGCAGAGAAGTGTTGGATGGGTGGGAAACTCACATCCGGTGTCAGAAGTGTTGTGTATGTGGGAATAAAGAAGTGTTTTTTCCGATGCAGTTCCCCACGAGGCCACCAGGAAAGGGGGCACACATCCTGTGTCCACAAACATAGGAAGGCATGGCGCTCGGCCCGAGGATGTCCGGTTTGGCCTGGAAACCTCTCTGCAGCTCAGGGGGCTTCCTCGGCAGCAACCTTCAGGGACACATCACGGGGTGGTGGGGGAGTTCCTGGGGTGAACGTCTGTCTGGGAAGCTGGGTTGAGGGGGAGACAGGCAAGCCTGACCCCTGCCTGGTCATCCATCCAACCACACTTTCAAGGCACCTACTCAGTGCCAGGAGGTGTGCAAGGCTCAGGGATCCAGATGGGGGTGGGCCAACCCTGCCTCCTGGAGGCCCTGGTCCGCTGGGGGTCAGCTGGCCGGCTGGAGGGACAGCTTTGGGAAATGGGCACTGGTCCCAGGCCCCCTCAGTCGAGTCAAATGGACGATGGCTGCATGAGGGGGAAGGCTCACCCCACCGAGGAAGGGGTCCTTGGGGGCCCAGAGGGGTGTGAAGACCCAGCTAGCAGGACCCGGGAGCCAAGGCATGTTGGGGGGTGGGCTTTGGTGGGCTGAGGAGGGAGCACAGGAGATGTCCCCAGCTCCGGGTCTGCTGGGCGCCAGAGGCTGGTGCAAATTCTCCCCCAGGGCCAGGGTCAAGAATGGAGCGGCAGGGATGACAGCTGTCCCCACTCCGGGTCTCGAACTTTCGGTGTACCCGGTCAGCGTGCTGGCCTCCCTGCCCTGGGCCGCTCTGGGGATGCCTCTGTCACTCTCTGGCCTGGGCTCTCCCGGGGCTGGGCTGCGTCTGCCTCTCTGCAGAAGGGCAGGTCCCCGTAGGCGCTCACACGGTCGGTACGAGATGCTCCAACAAGTCACCGCGCACAGTGCCTTCAGGACACGGCGGGAGACTCCATTTTCTGGCTTTTCCAGGTGCTGTAGAGGTGCCTCCATTCCTTGGCTCATGGCCCGGTGCCACCCCGACCTCCGCTACCATCTCTCCTCGGGAGCCCCCCTGCCTCCCTCGAGGGAGGACCCTTGTGATCACTCAGGGCCCACGGACCATCCGTCCCCACTTCCCCATGGTTAGATCATTAAAGTAATCACACCGGTCCAAGGCAACATAGTCTCAGGTTCTGGGGACCAGGACGGGGACATCTTTGGGGCCAGGATTCTGTCTACCAAGCCCCGTGAGAGTCACAGCCCTAACCTAATGTAATCCTTACAGCAATGCCGTGAGGTATTGCAATGTCCATTTTCCAGATGAAGGACTGAGGCCCAGACAGGTTAGGCAATTTGGCTGGGAGCCATACCTCCCGGCTCCAGAGCCCTAACCCCTGCACCTCGCATGCTTCCCTGGCCTGAGATGAGGGGAGGGTGTGAAGGCCAGGTCCTGGGAGGAGCGGAGAGGCGGGACTTGGGTGTACAGGACCCAGGGTGGCCCTCCCTGCCCACCGCAGCAGCCGCCTGGCCACGCCGCTCTCCTGGGCTCTGTGCTTGCCAGCACCGGGGCGTGAGTCCCAGCCTGACTTTGAGCAGCCGTGGACAGGCCGCCTGATGTCTCTGAGCTTCAGTCTCCTCACCCGTGAAATGGGAAGAACTCTTACTCCTTCCTCAGAGTTACTATGGAGCTTCGGCATGATGATGCAGGTCGAGTGCTTTAGAACAAGCCGGGGCAGTGGGAAGTGTCCGCAAATACTGAGGAGTAGTCACGACCGACGATGTCCTCTCACCGAAGTGAGGCTGCTGCGGACCTGAAGTGAAGAGGGTCCTGCGCTCTGGGCTCAGTGATGGAAGGAGCCCCTCTGGGTCTCAGTGTGGCCGAGGAAGCCAGCTTGCTGTGGGGCCTGGGGCAAGTCTCTTCCCCCTCTGTTTTCCCACCTGTAAAATGGCAGCGTTGACCTGCGGGAGGTGTCCCAGCCCTGCTCTCCTAGGGGCCGTGTGGGGGCGTGGCCGAGGGGGCGTGGCCGAGGGGGCGGGCCGAGGCCACCGCGTGGGCAGAGGGGGAAGAAACCTGCTTTGCGGGAGGCTCGGGGGGGACACGCTGGCTGGCACTTTGGGAGCACGCTGGTTGGTGCTTCGGGCACCTGTTGGGCTGGCTCTTGGGGGTCATGCTGGGTAAATACCCAGAAATTGAATTACTGGATTGTATGGTATTTCTGTTGCTAATGTTTGAGGAAGGTCTACACCGTTGTCCAGAGCGGCTGTACCAGTTTGCTTTCCCAGCAGCAGTGCACTCAGGGTCCCCTTTCTCCACACCCTGGCTAACACCTGCTGTATCCACATCTCCTTCCAGATGGTCTTTCTCTCCGTAAGGTAATTTCAGGACAGGAACTGTCCTTACATAAACTTTCTATTATTTTAAGTGTGGAGTTGTCCACCAATTGTAACATTGCCCCCAGCTTCCCTTTCTGACGGAGGCACCAGGGGCGCAGACAGAGATCTTTCCTGCATGCCCTTGTGAAGGATGGAAAAGTGATGAGAGAGAGAGTCTGAGCAAACAGCCGGCCGGGACTGGCGCTTCCCTGCCATGGCCAGAGAGGACCCCGGGCCCCCCGACCCCCCATCTGCTGGCCAGCCTCGGGACGGCCCCAGCGGGGCAGCTGTCTCCATGCGTCCTTCCTGCTGTGGCCGCGCTTTTATTTCCAAGTTCAGCGTCCATGGTAAACAGGAGACACCAGATTTCTTTCCGTCCTCCATCCCCGCCCGTGTCAACCCACCAGACAGATGTTTTCCACTCGTCCTGGCTCCTCCCAGGCAAGGCAAGGTTTTGAATCGAGAAAGGGAAAATATAATTGCAGTGAGGAGTCACACATCTTTTTACCCTTGAAAGAGAAAAGTCGTTCATGTGCTCAGTGGGTACTTTCTGAGTGTGGCCCTGGGATGTGATGGGGTCACAAGCTCCATCCCTCAAGGCACTCAGAGTCTGGGAGAGGGGACGAGAGAGATCCCAGTTGGGGAGCAAAGGTGGGTGGGGGCACTGAAGTAAAGGGAGCCAGGGACCAGGGTGGAAGGCCTGGGGAGGGGTCTTGGAGGGAACTGAGAGCTCTCCAGGGGAAGGAAGGCATCCCCTGCAAGGAAAGCATCTGCCATGCGGCAGTGAGCGAGGGAGGGGGTGAGTTGGGGAGAGGGTGGGACTGGACTCTGGGTGTGGGTGGCAGGGAGAGGCCTGATGCAGCTGGGGCCAAAGGCCTTGAGTGCCAGTCAAGGCTCTAGGACTGCATGGCAGAGGGAGAGGGGGAGCCTCTGGGGAATCTGAGCAGGATGTGATGTGGGCACGCCTTGGAGGGCAGGCTGGAGACAGCAGGTGGAGACAATGGTCCAGGGGGGGCCCAGCTAGGGAGGGGATGGGGCTTGAGAAATGCTGGAGAGATCAGAGCAATTCATCCCGGGGAGCCCAGGGGGCGAGAAATGAAGGAGGAGCTGGGTATATCCCAGGAGATGGGAGGAGGAAGGCGTCAGCACCTCAGACGCCCCTGGGCTCCAGATTCAAGTCAGCTGGGTGGAGCAGGTTATGTTCTGGCCAGGAGGAGCAGGGTGCTAGGCAGGTATGAGGGTGAGGACTTGGGAATTCGCGCGCACGCACACACACACACGCACACACACACACACACACACACTCGGGTGGCGGTTGGGGGTGGATAATAACAGACATTTTTTGAGCGCTTACTCTGAGTAAACACTTTACACGTGCCATCTTATGAACTTCTCCCCATTTTACAGATGAGAACACTGAGCACTGGAGAAAGCACACAGGTCACTCTAGGCGTGGCTGGTGATGCCAGAGCTGGATCCTAAACCAGGCAGTCTGAGTGCAGAACTGCTTTGCCCCCTGAGGCTCGGACAGCAGACACTCGCCTTGGGTGACATGGTGTGCCTGTGCCTGGGGTTGGCGTTGGGTCTGAAAGCTCCCCAAGCATTCCTCACGCTGCTCGTTGGACAAAGCTGTTCCTCTTTCTCTTAAGCCAGTGTGAATGCCTTTCAGATCCTTTCCCTCCTGTTGCTTAACGGGCCCCAGGTGTAGAGAGCTGGACTGCACAGCGTCTTTGTTTATGACACTCTCTGAGCTCTCTACGCAAGACCCTCTTCCTCCTGCCTGCCTCCCTCCCTGGTCCTCCCTCCCTCTCTTCCTTCCTGCATTTTAGTCTAATAAACACCCGTTAATCAACGCCCAACAAGAAAGCTGGAACCCTGACAACAACTGCCATGTTCTGCTCCCCCATCCAGAGCCCTCCTCCCCCAACCCCAGGGAACAGACTTCCATAAGTCTTCTGTTTATCATTCCCCTGGTTTCATTTGATCGCATCTAAATAAAGCCTCAAAACTATTTTTAATTTTAGTCATTTTTAGCTTTAAAAAGGGTATTCTGCTGTATAATTAAAAAATGCTTTAAGGTTTAGAAGTCTTGGATTCACAGAAAATTTGAGAAGATAATACAGAGAGTTTGTATAATCTTTTGGGACTTTCTCTTTTTCTCTCAAAATTATATTGCTCTCAGATATATATTTCTCTCAAAAATATGTCGGAAAGCGTTTTGGCATTGTCTCATGAAGCTGAGCCTTTACATACCTTGCATGCCAGCCATTCTTCTCCTAGGTATTACCAGAATGTTCATGGCGGCACCATTGCTGGTATTAAAATGTTGGAAACAGCCCAAATCCTGGCAACAGAAATAGATAAATAGATACATGTATTATGGTCTGTTTAGACATTGGGGATGTTATAGAGCAGTAAAACTGAACAATAGCAGGAACACAAATATGAATGAATCCCAGAATCTAATTTGAATGGATATTCAAACAATAATGGATATTCAAATAAAATAAATTCAAATAATAATGGATATTGAAATAAAATAAAAGGAAGTCTGAGATTTTTTTCCCTACTTGGTAAATAGGGGACTCCAAAAAGTTGCCCAGCATTTAGGGGCAATCTTGGCCAAAGCTACCACTGTTGGAGCACAGGGTGAGCAAACATCAAGGGTGAGGTTCTGTCTACAAGAGTACCCTTGGAGCTGGAGGCATGGCCAAGTTGAGTCAAGGTGACCAGAACTGAAGGTACCTGTAGAAAGTTATAATGCACCGCAGTTGAAGCCTGGAGAGCCAGTGTGGGAGGGGCCTCTGCCAGGACTGGAGAGGGAGAGAAGGCTGCTCCCAAGGAGGGCTGGGGAGTAGAAAGACCCTGAAACTGGCCGAACCAGTATTGCGGTCACCAGAGAGAGGCCCAGAGTGGGGCAGGACAACTTCTCCAAAAGCTGCCCCAGCTGAACAAACTGTCCCTTAGCCCCATCCAATTTCCATGCTCACTTAGCAACCCTCATATTTTTCTAAAATAATTTTTATTATAAAACAGTGCATCCTTATAAGAGAAAAATTTTACATGCATAAAATAGAAAGAAGGAACACAGATCATCCATGCTTTCAACACTCGTGGTTACATTTTGGAGTATTTTATTTCAGCCTTTTTCATATACTGATAATTATATCACACCCATTATTTTAACTTATGTCTTTTAACCAAGCACATTTTTTTTGCATTGTAGACCTTTTGGGGTATCATCTTTAACGAATGTCTATAGTTCATTGGGTGGAATCTCTGCATCTATCTATCCATCCATCTATTCATCCTATTGATCATTGATCTATCTTATCATCAATCTATCCACCCGTCCATTTATCTGTCCCACCTCCACTCCATAGAATATGTTTCATATAGAATATATATTTTTATTCCAACGGTTGTTCTCCAATGGCTGGTTATTTTGGCTGTTTCTAGGTTTTCACTATTATAAGTAATCCTGCCAGGAATATCTTGGTGCAAAAAGCTTTTTCAGTATTCAAATTATTTCCTTAGGAGAGGTTCCCAGAAGTGGAATTATTAGATCAAAGGGTTTGAAGATATTTAAGGCTCATGATACTTGCTGCCAGATTGCTTTCCAAATGTATGGCAACAATTCACCCTCCTACAGGCATCCTGTGATCAAGTTCATTTCACTGCACCTTCATGAGCACTGAACATCTAATTTTTAAATAGCTCTGTTAATTTCTGACGACCAGTCTATGGAAATCAGTGGTATCCTGGAAAAGACCAGAGCTGTCCTAGATACCCCTGTCCTCCCGTGTGAGATGCTGTTGTCTGGCTGACTACTAGCTTGCCATCATTTGACTCCATGTGAGCCAGTCTCCTGGGCAAGATGACCAAATGGTCAGCTGAGCTGAGGCCCAAATCCATGGATCTGAAGGCCGAAGGATCCAGCCAGGCATCTCTTTGGTTGCTCAAAATTGCAACTGCTTCTGGAGAAAGAATGTACTGGAAGGAAAGAAAAATATGAGGGGGCCAGCCATTGGGGAAGGCTATTGTTGACCACCCAACATCTATTTCACTCCTACTGATGCAAAATGAACAAACCTTTTAAAAAATTTTTAAAAAGAAAGGAGGGCGCCTGGGTGGCTCAGTTGGTTAAGCGGCTGCCTTCGGCTCAGGTCATGATCCTGGAGTCTGGGGATCGAGTCCCGCATCGGGCTCCCTGCTCAGCGGGGAGTCTGCTTCTCCCTCGGACCCTCCCCCCTCTCATGTGCTCTCTCTCTCTCTCTATCTCATTCTCGCTCTCAAATAAATAAATAAAATCTTTAAAAAAAAAAGAAAGAAAGGAAAAGAGTTTTATTCAAGCCCAAGTTAGAACAGCTGCCCAGGATACATAATCTTCACAAAGAAGAGGGTGCTCTGAGGAAGGAACATTTGGTTCAGGGTGATATGTCTTTTACATAAAGAGCTACAAATCATCATGACCAAGGACATTCCAGAAAGCTGCAGATCTTATCTTATGTTTTTAATATGTGCAAGACCGTATGATTTTAATCTTTTGGGAGCCAGGGAGGCTTTTTTGTTGTTGATTTTCTTATCTTTATGTTTGGAACCCTCCTTTTTGGTTATATATATATATATAATAAAGCAGATGTACAACGTGTGCTCGGGGCAGAACTAGAGCCCGTGCTCTGAGGTTTTACCGAGTCATTTTGGACACTGGTAAAATGTTAAAGGAGAGCTTCCCTGGGAGCCTAGGAGCAGGGCCCACAAATGTGAAAAGTTGAAAATTTCCTTTATCCGCTCCTGTGTTCTTCCCACCAGTAAATCTGTAGATTCCCTGATCTCAGGGAGGGGGAGCCCGGACCCCAGCCCCAGGAGACAAATCACAACTGTACTAAGGCAGCGTAATAATATCATTCCTGCTGGCTAATCGTTGGTTCAGGCGGGCATGTGATGCCATTTTGGTCAGTAAAATGTAAGTAGAAGTTGGCAAGAGTAGAAGTAGAGTAGAAGTAAAAGCTGGGACAGATCTGACTGACAGAACCCTTCAGCCCCTTACCCTATGCTCTTCCTGCTGCCTGGGATGCACATGGAATGTCAGAGGCACTGCAGCCCTTTTGTGACTCTGAGTTGACAAGCATGAGGACAAAGGCCAACACACCAAGAATGGCTAAGCAGAAAGACAGATGAGCCGGTGTCCTTGAGGAGCTGGTCCACTCTTGAATTGCCTATTCCAAGACTTACTTCCTGCCGTGCAGAAAAGCAGTGTTATGCCACTTTGACTGGCTTCTCAGTTACTTGCATCTGAATGCATTCCTACCAAGAGATATGCTGGCATTCTGTGTGAGCCAGGAAAAATGACATTAGCTGCTGTAACAATGTCTCAATGGTTAAACACCATACAGTTTGTTTCTCACTCATGTCAGTCTGATGTGTGTTGGGTGATGCTCGTCCGAGCCATGACTCAGGGATCTAGGCTCCTTCCATCCTGTGACATTATCTTTTTCAACACATAGTCTCCGGGGTTGCCTTGGAAGGGGAGGGGAGCACAGACAACCATGTCCATGATCTTATGGCCAATCCTGTAAGCGGCATGGACTGCTTTTGCTGACATCTCCTTGGCCAGGACCCCATCATAGGGCCTCAGTCTAACTGCAAGAGAGGCTGGGATGGAGTCTTTCTGTGTGCCCAGGAGGAAGAAATGGAGTTAGTGAGCAAGCAGCCAGTCTCTGCTCCACACTCACTGAAAGGGAAATATCCCAAAGATGAACACGTTGGCATCCTGGTTTGCCAAAGACCCATATGGGAATGTGCATTCTGGATCTGCAAAGTGAGCCTGCTCTCGTGTGCAGTGGCCAAGCTGTGCCTGAAGATTGGCAGTCTGTCATCGGCATCCAAGGGCAAACTTGCCAAGTGCCCAATTTCTGTGTTTGTTGTTTTCAGTCCTGCAAAAAAAATGATATTGACATTTTTCAGAAGTGTGATTTAAAAAATAATAAGACCCTCCCTCCCACTCTTGTTCTACCTTCCTCCTTCCCTCCCTCCCTCCTCCCTCCCTCCCTCCCTTCCTTCCTCCCTTCCTTCCTTCCTCCCTTCCTTCCTCCCTCCCTCCCTCTCTTCCTTCCTTCCTTCCTCCCTCCCTTCCTTCCTTCCTCCCCCTCTTTCTTTCTTTCTTTCTTTCTTTCAGTTTGTATATTCTGAAGAGATGGGTGACTTGTGGCTTGGTTTGGAACGTACTAATCAGGATCTAAATCCCCTTGGTCAGAATGTCTTCTCTTAGATGCTGTTTTCACAAATTCACTTATTAACAGTCATGGATACTGACTCTGTGCAAAACTCTGGGCCACCCTTGGGGCCCAGATACACACACATTGGGGTTCTTGCCCTCAAGGAATCTGCCCTTTTGTCAGCATATAGATCCACAATAAGGAGGGAAGGACAGGAGGGGGGCCAAAATGGGGGCCATGGCCAAGAGCCTAAGGATTATTGAACCACACTGGGTCACACAGGGGAAGCTCACTGGTCAGGGCCTCTAAGAAATCTTGGTGCCATCATTCATTCATTTAATCAGGCAGGCAGTATATGCAAAATGCTGAGAACCATGTCTGGCACATGACACACTATTTCCGTTCATTCATTCATTCATCCAACTGGGAAGGAACACTTGTTATGTCCCAGGCCCTGGGCTGATGCTGAGGACAGGTAGAGAGGGCTCTGTAGGGTTGTAAATCTGGCGACCCAATTCTGAAGCTCCGTCCAGCTGAGAAGCGGCTGGTCAGACAAGCAGACAATTAGAGCACAGTGATGTGTGGCGTGCTGTTTATCGTGGGAGCACACAGGTGGGACGCTTAACATCTTGCGGAGGTCGGGAGGGCTTCCTGGAGGCGGTGATGCCTAAACAGAAAGATGAGTAGGCAGGAGCTGGCCAGGCAGAGAAGGTTATATAATTCATAGGGCTCAAGGCAAAACGAAAATGCAGGACCTTTTGTTTCAAAAAGCAAGGACGAGTGCCATTTAAAGGCACTAAAATGTAAAGCTTTCTCCTTTCTTCCACATTACTTCTCTTGTCTTATCATAGCGTTTTTATTTGCTATTTAATGATATTCTAAATAAAGAGAAATTAAAAATTAAAATTATTAGCACACATTTTACCACTCATCTTTATATCGTGTCACCCCAGTTTTAAATGGAAACATAAGCATTTAGCCTGTTAGCAGAATCACTGAAATGACGTGGCCGAGCTTAGAGGTCTTGCTCGCACATGAGCTTCATTCTTACCACAAAAGTGGGAACGCTCCACCATTTTTCCTTTGCTTCTTGGTGAACTCACCTTCTGCCCGCACGCTGTGCCTCCGCCTTCCTGCTCAGGGAGGAAGGGCGGACCTCTCCCCTTCCTTGCGTGCCTTCCTTCAATGTCGGCAGAAGTGATTGGCTAACGCGGGGACGGGACACGGCTCTGAAAGGGCGTCACAGGGCCTCGGGCCTTCCCGCTTCTCAGAACGAGAGAGGCGCGCGCATGTGCGTGTGTTCTGGAGAAGTTCTGATCTGAACGGAAGGCTGGCCTCTTGCAGTTGCCGGCAGCCTCACCGGGTCTCAGACGCAACATGCTTACCTTGTACTCACTTGAGTCCGGCTGAACTGCACGCATCCGTGGGTCCACCGGAACTGCACATGTACAGCGCTGGGGGGAACTGCACCCCCCCCCCCCATGCATGCCTCGTTGTCCCGGTGCATCTCATTTACAAAACACAACCGCAAAGATGGAATCGCTAATAATTTTAAGATAGTGAGGACGCCTGGGTGGCTCAGATCGGTTGAGCGTCTGCCTTCGGTTTAGGTCGTGATCCTGGGGTCCCGGGCTTGAGTCCCTGCATCGGGCTCCCTGCTCTGCGGGGAGCCTGCTTTTCCCTCTCCCTCTGCTTGCTGCTCCCCCTGCTTGTCAAATAAATAAATAAATAAATAAAAATCTTTTAAAAAATTTAAGGTAGTGACAGCAGAGTATTCAACCAAGTGAGGAACCCTTCTTGGCATGGGGCCAGGCGTACCAGGCCTGCGTGTTACAGAGGCTGCGCGGTGAGCAGGGGCAGTGCTGTAGGAGTGGGAGAAAGCAGGGAGGGGTGCAGATGGGCACGTTTGCCTACTTCCTCTGCTCACACGCAGGCTCCAGGTCCTGTCCCAGGGCATTTACAAAATAACAAGAGTTCAAAGATAACATTAAGAATTTCAAGATGCAACAAGAGAACGTCAGGTACCCTGTCCTTGTGAGCACCAGACCATTCTGAGTGTGGAGCCCCGTGTGACTGCAAGGGTCCCAAGCTCAGGAAGCTGCCCCAGGGGCCAGGTGAAGGGAGGCTGGGCCCACCACAGCTTCCGGATTCAGGGAAGATACTGTGGGAGGTGCCAACGCCTGCCTAGGCTCTGTGTTTCCTTCTGTGATTTATGGGGGGCTCCCTGTACCCCAACTTCTATCCGTTCTCTATCCTGTTGCCTTCACCCATATCATCATGTTCCACAACGCCAGGGATCCCCAGGAACAAATGCTTGCCTCTGGGCATGCTGGACCCCGGGTGACCAGGACGGAGGGTGCTCCATAGCAGGCAGGACCTCAGGAAGGCAGGGCAGACACAGGGCTTCTGGAAAGTGAGACCCTGGAGTGGGGGCCTCTCCCAAGGCTGCACAGACAGGGGGAGCCCAGCACAGTCCCACCAGTCCACACTCAGCCTCCACTGGCCTCTCCTCCTCCATGTGCCTTAGCATCACCTCCACCCTGCAGAAGGCAGCATTCGGAAATCGCCCATTTGCCAGCATCCAAACCTTGACCTGCCAGTTTGGCCCATCCATCATCCTTGGCTAGGGGGCTGGCATCTCTGCGGTCAGTCCCCTGCCCACCTCTCCAGCCTCATGTCCGCCTGCCCCGGTCTCTCCCCATCCGCTTGGCCAGGGCAAGCCGCTACAGAAGGAGCATAGGGACGTTGGCTGCCAGGGGTGGGCGGGCCCCGGAGGGCGAGGAGGTTTGAAGGGACTGGGCGAAAGCATGATTGCTCAAGGACTCTGACTTCCAGTTCTGCTAAGTTGGCTGGAAGCTGGCAAGGCTCAAGCAAATCTGGTAAAGGAGACGCAAAGCAACAAGAAGTCTGGAGGTAAAACAGGATCGGGAGGAAGTGGAGCACAGAAACTCCCTCCTGGCTGGCTGCCTCCACTGCCTGTCGTCTGAGCTGCCCGTCATTAGCTGCCTTTAGTTCTCCATGGGGTGAGCCGAGCTGCCCTGAAGTTCCAGGAGGCCCCGAGCATTTCTGGCCACTTCCGGGCCAAGAGGATCTATTTCAGGCAGTTTAATTTTGGATGTTCTGCTCCCAGCGTGGGAAGGAAGACAGGAGGGGCACTTAGGTAGCTGCGCCAGAGGGGAACCATAGCTTTGTGACTTTTCAAAACTGTGTCCTGTGAGGAATAGGCTGCTCTTGGCGGCTGAGTTGCACCACCTACACCTACTTCCAGGTCAGGGGACCAGGAGGGAAGGGGGCCTGGCTTAGCAGAGGCCTGCTACAGCTGGGAGGCTCTTCTTACACTGAAGGAACTGGGGAGTGTTTGCAGAAGGACCAACACAGAGTGAGGAACTCGGGCCTCCCCGTGAGGATGGGGATGGGCTCAGAGTCGGCCAGGCCCCGGTCATGACCTCAGGATGATGTGAGGATTCCTGGAAATAACAACATGTCTGGGGCCAGCTCAAGGCCTGGCCCCCAGCACACGATCCGTCAGCAACCGTCTGCATCTTGCCCTGTCTCTCCCTGTCTCTCCCTTCCCCTGATAAAAGCATCTCAGGGGGGAAAAGGCTGCCCGGGACTTGAGAGCTCGTCTTCGGGGACTCCAGCCAGTGTGGCAACCCGCAGGCCTTGAGGGTGGAGACCAGCAGGAAAGAATTTGGGTGGGGATGGTCTTTAAAAACTGGTCGCAACAGGAGTGGTGACTGACGAATCTCTTGATACTTCAGAAAGAGAAAGGGTAGGTTTCTAAATCTGAGACTGATGGGTTATAGTTTTTCTTAAAATTTTTTATTGTTATGTTAATCACCATACAGCATTAGTTTTTGATGTAGTGTTCCATGATTCATTGTTTGTGCATAACACCCAGTGCCCCACGCAGAACGTGCCCTCTTTAATACCCATCACCAGGCCAACACATCCCCCCACCCCCCTCCCCTCTAGAACCCTCAGTTTGTTTCTCAGAGTCCATCGTCTCTCATGGTCCGTCTCCCCCTCCGATTCCCCCCCTTCATTCTTCCCCTCCTGCTATCTTCTTCTTCTTTTTTTTTTCTTAACATGTATTGCATTATTTGTTTCAGAGGTACAGATCTGTGATTCAACAGTCTTGCACAATGCACAGCGCTCACCATAGCACATACCCTCCCCAATGTCTGTCACCCAGCCACCCCATCCCTCCCACCCCCCACCACTCCAGCAACCTGATGGGTTATAGTTTTGACTGAGCTCATCCTTGGCATGAATTCCGGGACACATTATAAAACAGAAAGGAAAGTGGGGGTCACAAAGAAGTCTGGTTTGTTTGTTACTACTTTTATTTACTTGTTGTTTACTTACAGGGCTGAGCAGAGGGCTGGTGCTCAATCCGTGCACTTGAAAATGAACTGTCAGCAAGCCAGAGTGATGCCATTTCCCTTGGCCATGGGGTGACTGTGGGTGTCCCAGGAAAATGCCCTGCACGTAGGCTATTTTGAAATTTGGCAGGGCATTGGAGAGTCCTTCCCGAAATCTTCATGAACCACACGGGGAAATAGGAACTGAATGTTGCCCAGTTAAGGTAGGATTGAATTTGGTTGTTCAACCAGCTGTGAATCTGGTGAAGCTGTGCAATTGCCAATATTTGACTGTTTTGACCTACAAACACGGCCATGTTGCATGGTTCACCTGCTGTTTATTGCACTAGGGAACTGCGTAAATCCCTTCCAACACAAGGGCTCTGTATTGCTAGGAGACTTTGCTTGCCAAGAGAAACTGGAACTTCAGCCACTGCACGGAGGTGAAGACACTGATTCTGGGGTCAGAAGGCTCTTGGCTCAAATTCTGGCCTCACCGCTCCCAGGGGTCATGGAGGAGCATGCATGGCATCCCCAGCATGGTGCCTGCCCATGCAGGGTTCCGGTCCGCCCCCCTCGCCCCCGCTGAGGATCTTTGCTCTGTCACCTGACCTCTGCTATCCCTGGTGTGAGAGGCGGAGCTGGAATGAGGCCAGGAAGAATACTAGTACCTCCTAGGGAGATGCTATGAGCATTAAGACCGGCATTGCCAAAACGTAGACAGCAACTGGGGCTGAAGACATAAGCAGGGTGCTCAAGTATCTAGTCTGTTAGTTATTGTCTCAAAATGCTGCAAAACCAACCCCCAGCCCCCAAGTCGGTGGCCTCCAGCAGCAAGTCTTCATTCTCAAGATCAAGGGTCTATAGGATGAATCCTGGGCCTGGATGGGTGGCTGTTTCAGGCAGTGGGTTAGATTTTGCTCTGGGGTCTAGGATGAAGAGATGGAGCCTGGCTAGGGCATGTTTTCCTCAAGGGGTGAGTAGAAACATGCCATGTCCCTTAAGGCCTGTCACTTCTACCCAAATCCCATTGGCTAAAGCAAGCCGTATGGCCAAGCCCAGCATGAACAGGGCAGGAAAGTGTAGAAACCCTATGGAGGCCGGGCCGGGGGAATGAATGATCGCCAACAGTTTCTAGTCCTAAAAACAGCCCCTCCTATTGTGCTCCTGCTATGGCTGCATACATTCTTGCCAATCCTCAAATCCGCCCTGCCAGGTGGTGTTATCATTCCATTTTCTGTTTGAGGAAACCAAGTCTTCCGGAGGTCAGACGTGTCCTGGCCAATAAGGCATTTCAAGGCAGAACCAGGATTCCAAGGCAGATCTGGGTGCCCTAAGGTCTGTATGCTTTACCTTGTGCTGAACTCGAAGGCCTGTGACCCAAAGTGCAGGGGATTCTGGCTCCCAACAGGCTGCACAGAGGCGTTTGGGGGCAGAGTGGGCTCCGTGTGGTCCCACATATAAAACAGAGTCCCATGCCTATCTGGCTGCTTTGAGGAGCCAGCCGTACTGAATTTCCTTTCATGAGATTGGATGAAACTTATCCTTAGCCACCTTTACGGGGTGTGCTACAGACTAGCAGGGAGGTAAATCTGGGCTCCTTACGGTGAAATGTTATGCCAAAGACATCACATTGGTCCCCTAAGAGGTAGGAGATGATGAAGTCATCATTGCTCATCAAGCTCATCCACCTTGAGCACAGCTCTGCCTCTGGCCATCCTTGCCGTGGATGATGCTCAATAAGGTGACAGACTCTTAATTCCATGCCTGTTACTCTGGATGCCTTTGCAAGGGCTGCTTGTGTTCTCAGTCATTGATCCTGCTGAGACAGATGGCCCCATGCTCCTGCCAAGCATTCCCATAGACCCCGAGTCTGAGCTTTGGGCGGCCTGACATGCAGGTCACCCCTGGAAATGACCTTGGGAAACCATATGTTGGGGCCTTGGAGCAGGGACATTTGTATTCATGAGAAAATTGACGATCCCATACCTCTGGGCTATAAAAGGGCCTTGGTGCAAGGCTAATAAAACTCTGAAATCAATATTCTAGGAGGTCCTAAGTGTTGCGGAATGAGGCACTACTTGCTTCAGGTTTGCCTCTGAAATTAGATAAATTAACGTAATGAATTCTCACAACTCATTTGCATACAATGCCAATTTGATTTTTGAGGGAAGCATTGGAAAAGACGGTGTTGTGGATGCGTGCGTCGGGTTTGACCTATTTTCTGAGCTGTTTTTGTCCGCAAAGTGTGCACTTTCTCTTCAAATGAAGCTGTGGTGCCGTGCTTTAGAATGAACGAGAGGCCCTCAGCCGGCACGGAAATGAACCAATGTCCCAGGAAAGAATACGGGGGGGGCTTGTGAACTTCGGGGACACTCTGTGCTTCTGGGGTCCTCTGGCTCAGCCAGTGACCCTGGGAAGGTGTCTCGACCTCCTAGAAATTCCATCTGTGGGCGCGAGGCTGGAATTCCGGGGCCCCGGCCCCCAGCCTGCGTGGGTGCTGGGAGGAGGCCCTACGGGGCAGCGAGTCCTCTGTCTGTGCTCAGTCTCTTCTCTCTTCCGTGCAGCTCCCACCAGCTCCAGAGTCTGGGGGATACAGGCCGGGAGAAGTGACCCCACACCCAGCCATCTACACACTGTTAAATCGGAGCCTGAGCCCAGCCACACAATGTGGCGAGTTGAGCACTTCGCTGTTCCGACAGCACGCCACGCCCACGGGAAGTGAGGTGCCCACTGTCGTGTGGAAAGAGCCAGAGCTGGGACTGACCCCAGGGCACACCCCACCCCTGTCTTCAGCACCATTTGCTTTCATGGATGAGCCCCGGGAGCGCCGGCTCCTTGCTGGGCCCCTAGGAGAGGTGGGTCCATTCCCCCCATACCGGACGGTGTCCAGGCCCCAGCCCCGGGAAGTGAGGCTTTCCCATGAAAAGTACTCATTTCTCCCGATGTGTGGAGAGGGGGCTCTAGAAGCCCAGAGTGTGAGTGTGAAAAACTGGCAAAGGAGGAGGTGAGAGCTATGTGATCAGGAAGTCAAGGTTTCTCAACCGTGAGAAAGAAGCAGGTGAGATTGTAAACCCCCTGCCAGGAGTGTTGATACCAGCAGCTGACTTGTGTGGCCCTGCTGACAGCAGTCACACAGACCCCTCATTGCTTCAGGGACCCGGCCTCACATCCCACCTCCAAGCCTTTGTTCACAGAGGAGCACAGGAAGGCCTGGGGGTGCCCTCGCCGACTCCGCTGACCCGGGAGCCTGGCTCCCCACAACCTCTTGGGGCCGAGGGCGGCACTGTCGACAGTGCTGTCTCCATCACGTCTGCCCCTTACCCACCCTTGTCTTGTGCTTACATCCTGGAACATTCTGGGCTGAAGCTTTAGCCAAACCCAAGTATAAGGCCATGCATGATGTAAGGGTGTTCTTGTTTGTCACGGAACAATGGCAATGGGCAGAAATGCGTCATCAGTTTTGCCAACGGCAAAACCCCCCAAGTCAAGTGGCAAATGTCCCCAATGAAGGAAAGGCAGGAGGAAAGTTCTGCCCAAAGTCCAGACGTCTTCAAAGCAAGGAGGCTGGGCAAGGCAGTGTGGGATTTGGTGATGCCCAGCATGGGGGCCCTTGCTCAGTGCCTCCCCCTGCCCTCCAGCACCTCTCCCGCCCCGGGGAGGATGGGCCAGGGGGTTGGCAATGAGCCCTGGGTTGGAATCCTGGCTCAGCCTCAGCCCCCTTCCCCGGGCATCGGCTCCGTGGAATGTGACTGGGTGACACACTATCCTTCTCTGTTCTCCGGGGATTATGATCGAAGCTCAGGATGAGCCCTGACGGCTAACCACAGTCTCAACAAGGGGCTCCCCTGTACCTGACGTGGGTGTGGGGTCCAGGGCTGCGGGTGTCAAATGTCTGACTGAGGGTTCAGGCTGCTGGCTCAGATGTGGAGAGTGGATGGGGCAAAGCCACTCCCCAAGGAGGGGGGATTCTGCAGGGAAGTGGTGAGCCCACCTGCCCTGAACCGGCAGCATATGCTCAGTACCCGTCACAGAAGAAAGCCAGGCCTGCGTGCCTGTGTGCGAAACCTCCCAGTTTTTAAAAAATTTTAATTCCAGTATATTAACATCTGGTGTTATATTAGTTTCAGGTGTACATTATAGTGATTCAACACTTCATACATCACCTGGTGCTCATCAAGATAAGTGCACTCCTTAATCCCCATCCCCTATTTCACCCCCCTTTTTTTTCTCCCTTCTCCTCTCCTGTGACCACCAGGTTGTTCTCTATGGTTAATAGTTTTTTTTTTTGGTTTCTCTCTCTCTCTTTTTTCCCTTTGTTCATTTGTTTTGTTTATTAAATTCCACAAGTGAAATCATCTGGTATTTGTCTTTCTCTGACTTATTTCACTTAGCATGATACTCTCTAGCTCCATCCACGTTGTTGCAAATGGCAAGATTTCATTCTTTTTTATGGCTGAATAATATTCCATTGTGTATATATACCACATCTTCTTGATCCATTCATCAGTCAGCGGACACTTGGGCTGCTTCCATACCTTGGCTGCTGTAAATAATGCTGCTATAAACAGAGGTGTTCATATCTCTTTCCAAATTAGTGTTTCAGGTCTCACATTTAGGTCCTTAAATCCATTTTGAGTTTACTTTTGTATATGATGTAAGGAAATGGTCCAGTTTCATTCTTTGGCATGTGGCTGTCCACTTTCCCCAGCACCATTTATGGAAGAGACTGTCCTTTCCCCATTGTATATTCTTGCCTTCTTTTTTGAAGATGAGTTGACCATATAACTGTGGATTTCTCTTCCATTTCATTGATCTATGGATATATTTTTGTGCCAGTACCCTACTGTTTTGATGACTACAGATTTGTAATATACCTTGAAGTCTGGAATTGTGACCCCTCCAGCTTTGTTTTTCTTTTTCAAGATTGCTTTGGCTATTCGGGGTCTTTTGGGATTCCACACAAATTTCAGGATTGTTTGTTGTAGCTCTGTGAAAAATGCTGTGGGTATTTTGATAGGGATTGCATTAAATCTGTAGATTGCTTCGGGTGGTACAGACATTTTAACAATATTTTTTCTTCCAGTCCATGAGCATGGTATGTCTTTCCATTTCTTTGTGTCCTCTTCAATTTCTTTCATCAACGTTTTATAGTTTTCAGGGTACACGTCTTTCACCCCTTTAGTTAAGTTTATTCTCAGATATTTTATTACTTTTGGTGCAATTATAAATGGGATTGTTTTCTTAATTACTCTTCCTGCTGTTTCATTATTAGTGTGGAGAAATGCTATGGATTTCTGTACGTTGATTTTGTATCCTGCGACTTTACTGAATTCATTGATCAGTTCTAGTAGTTTTTTGGTGGAGCCTTTAGGGTTTTCTGTATTCTGTATATAGTATCATGTCATCTGCAAACAGTGTAAGTTTGACTTCTTCCTTACCAATTTGGATGCTTTTTATTTCTTTTTCTTGTCTGATTGCTAGGACTTCCAGTACTGTGTTGAATTAAAGTGCTGAGAGCAGACACCCTTGTCTTGCTCCTGACCTTAGGGGAAAAGCTCTCCGCTTTTCCCCATTGAGTGTGATGTTAGCTGTGGGTTTTACTATGTTGAGGTATGCTCCCTTTAAGCCTACTTTGTTGAGGGTTTTTATCATGAATGGATGATGTACTTTGTCAAATGCTTCTTCCACATCTATTGAACGATCAGATGGCTTTTATCCTTTCTCTTGTAGATGTGACGTATCACATTGATTGATTTGTGAGAAATCTCCCCATTTTTAAGCGATAGAACCACTTCAGATTTCTGTAAGGTGGCATGAAGAGCTAAGCAAGGTGCGGTGGTGGACCAGATGGGCGCATGGCAGACAGAGAGACAGGAGGTCACCGCCCTCCCATCCTTCCCCCCGGCTGGCTGGCTGGTGCGTATCCCGTAGGGAGGTGGGGGTGGCCCCCTCGCCCCTCCCCCCAGCTGCTCCTCCCCAGGACACATCACATCTTCCCTCCCGCCTCTGCCATGTCTGCCTTCTTGTCCCTTCCCTGAACGTCACTCTGCTGTCCCTTTGGCCCCTTCCAGGTCTAGCTTTGGATCTTGCTCGGTCTTCCTCTCCGGCCTTCCCTGCCATGTTGCTCGTGGGATGACTGGTTAGGCAGCAATAATGAGCTGATGCACAGGTTTTTTGCTCTGCTCCCTGTCGCATTTGCAGGGGAAAGATAGAAAGGGTGGGGGAGGGGACATCAGCAGGCACTTTCTGAGGCTAGCCGGGGTGCGGCCAGCCTGAAGAGCGATGCACCCAGTACTTCCAGGAGGCGGCGGGGAACAGAAGGGCGGCTGGGGGAACAGGAGGTGTTGTTCCTCCCCAGCACATTCTCCAAAGGACACACCTTGGAGTCTGCGGTTTGTGATGAAGACTGTTGGCGAGCTGCTGGGGCTAGCAGAGTGCAGGACAGGCCAGGAGAGAGAGGCAGTGGTAGGTGCACCTCTCTCACACGCTTCTTTTCCACCAGCCCCTGGCCTGCTCCTCTGGGTTAGAGTCAGGCTGAGCCTTGGCCCGCGAGGACCTGGAACATCAGCCGCAAGGCCGCGGTCGGTCCCAATGGTGCCTCTGCGCAAATGTGAGCCCAGTGCTCCTCGCTCAAGGAAGATGTTTTGAAGCTAGTCCAACGCGGCACAATCGGGGGAGCTGGGGCACAGGGGCACTCTGGAACCCGGGCAGGCAGCGGCTTTGGGTGCACATAAGTGTGCGCGTGTGCTTGCCTTCCTCCCCATTTACACAGCTTCTGGGCCTGGAGCATTTGTATCTGGGTTAGTCTGAAGAAGTACAAATCAGGCCTCAGGCAGCAACAGCGGGCGGGAGAGGCAACTTGGGGATGTCCACAGTGAGTGAGTGTGAGGGTGCCTGCCCCTCCGCCCGTGCATACTGCAGTGTGCGTTGACGTAGATGGGATCTCCCCCTCCCCCCTCTCCTCAACTTCCCAGACTAGCCAGGGTGTCTAGAACTCCATGCCCTCCCGTGCATTCTGGGCCCCATGTCTACAATGTGAGTGAAGCCCCCACAGAGAAGGCACCCATGTGCAGGGTGCAACCTGAACACCCATACAAGGCCGTCCTGGGTTATAAGTATAGGTTTGGATAATAGACTCCTGGGCTTGAATCTGGGCTCTGCTAATTGTTAGCTTGAAACAGTGCTTTGCATAAATTCACCACTCAGCGTGTTTAGCTATTATTATCACGGAGCTGCGAAAATGGGCAAATCCTGGCTACCTGGGGCCCTGAGTACTGTCGGGGTTACAGCTCTGAGCTGACAAGACAGGCCCGAGGGCCCCTGAATGTGGAGTTCAGGGCTGAAAGTGAGGGCGACCCTGAATCTTTTCAAAAGGTGTCCTGGGTCATTCTGGCAAACACACCCTGAGCCCACTGCCCCCAGACGAGCTAAACTGCCCAAAGTTCTCCAAACCTCTAGCTCTTCCAAAACGTCTGCCCTTGCTCCTGCTGTCGCCTGCCTGGGCCATTCAGACCAGGTGAGCTGACCTTGTCCCTCCAGGTTCCCTGTGAATACCCTGATCACTGCATAGAAGGAATCTCTTAGTCCTTTGTTCTCTGAGCCGCCTGGCCCTGTGCTTGGTCTCCTAGGACTGGACTGTGGGCAGCCTGAGGGCCACTGGGGCTGGGCAGACTCATCCTTGAGCCTCAGCATGGCACCCAGCGTCCAGGCCGCCGGCAAATATGGGTGAAGGGCCACGGAGCGTCACCGTGTGGGTCCGTGTGTCCCCTGGGCTGTGAGCTCCCGAGGGGCAGACATTGGCTTCTCTGTAGCTTGGAATCTCCCAGTCTCTGACAGGAGGCAGGGGCTGAGAGGTGCTAGGGAAAACGGGCTCAGAAAGCCCACGTGGGAATTCGAGAAGCAGCTGAAAGAGGGGTTGCCTCTTCAGCAAGAGAACGGAGGGGAGGAATTGTCCAGTTTCTGGGCTGCCCAACAGGATGTGTGTTAACTTCTCCAGAAACCACAACACCAGGGGCTTTGGGGCTGAAATTCCTGCAGGACACCAGAGATTGTTCTATAAAAATACCCTTTTAAAAATAGCAGCTGGTTTTGTTTTGTTTCCTAAAGGCAGTGCAGTGCGGCTTCCTGATTTGGGAAGACAAGCGTCTGAGAAGCATGGGGAAGACCAGGGTCTGACCAGGAGTTCAGGGTCCCCTCCGTACTCTCCCGGGAGTCCTGGGGGCCACGTGTGGGCTCCTCACGCCGTAGCCCGACCAGTAGGCAGTGGCCAGGGACACGTGGAGGCTTTTAGTGTTTTATCCTTTACTGACACTTCCTCCCCCCTTCCTCTGCTCCCTCCCCTCCCCATCTCCTTCCCTACCTCTCCATTCTCCCTCCCCTCCCCCTCCCCCTCCCCCTCCCCTTTCCCTTCCCTCTCTTCTCCCTCCCCTCTCTTCTTCTTCCCGGCTCCACGCATAACCATGAGGTTCCAAGAGCGCCAGAGACTGGCGCACTGAGGCCTGAGTCCAGTTCTATCACTTCCCAGCTCTGAGATCTTGATCAAACAACTGTACCTCTCTGGCCTCCTTTCCTCCATCTATAAAATGGGAATAACAAGAGTCCTAACCTGATAGCGCACATGTCAGGATGACAGAAGCCTAGGCCTGGAAGTCACTGATTTCCCCTCACAGCCACCCTGTGGGACTCCTCAGAGGGTGAAGGTGGAGAAGAATCGGGAGCCCCTGATCTGAGGGTGCAGCAGGGGCCCCTCTGTGGTTCGGAGACCTGGGCGTCCTGGTGCCGTGGGTGGGAGTGAGGTGTCTCCCTTTCGCTTTTCCATTTCCCCAAAGTTCTGCCTTTTGCTGCACTGTATTTGTGGTCAGAAAGACAAACACAATAAGTGTCATTTAGAAGAAATAGCATCTGTGGTGTACTTCTGCTTTCTGACCTCAGCTGGAATGCAGGGGCCCAGGAAGGAGGACTTCTGTGGGGCTTCAGGCTTCCACGGTAGGTCGGAGCCGCCAGGCAGCCGGGGTGGGGGGCGGGGCTGGCAGGGGGCCACAGGCCTGCTGTCCCCAGGCCAGGTCTCTGCAGGGACCTGAGCTGACCACCCTGGGCTCGGTGGCCTGCCAACCAGCGGACATTCCAGCCCCAGCAGGGGCCTGTAGGGGATCTGTTATGGGGTGTGTCTGCTCCTGTGTCCCCCACTCGCTCCCTCCATAGTGTTTGTCCCGATGGATTCACACCCCCTGCCACTCTGCCTTGGGGGATGCTGCATCACCCCATGTTGCCTGTCCTTTGGGGCTGCTGACAAAACTCCAGCCCCTTGGTCAGGGCTTGGGATATTCTGACCCAATGTTCTGTTCCTGTGGACATTTTGACCCCAAGACATTTTGAATGCAAGCATTTTAATCAGAATTAGTCAACAGTGATGAGTTTTCCTCTAGAAAGTACCAGAATTCCACAGGGAACTCCCATTAAGCCAATTTAATCCCTTTATCAATTTTCCCTACAGCAGAGTTAAACCATTTCCAATGTTTCCGTTTCCATTTTCCTGAAATTATTTTCATAGAGATCAATTCTTTTGCATTTAGATTTTCGCAGTGGAGGTTTGCTCCATAAATCAGTTTTTCTCCGTCTCATACTTTACTAATTGCAGCTGCAACCGTGGCGAGTGGTGTGGTGTCCGTCAAGAACGGGTTCTTGGGTTATATTATAGTTTGCGTTTCTCTGAGTTAATCCAGGGGGATACGGTGAGCAGTTTTATGAGACGGGGGCGCCAGTGGGGCAGGGAGCATGGGGGAGGGGCGGAGGGAGGAACAGAGGGAGACACAGAGAGGGAGACAGAGGGGCCTCTGCGCAGAAACAGGGCCACAGCTGGCCTGGTGGCCGGGGTGGGAGGGGCCAGAGGTCAGAGTGTCCCCTTGGCCACAGCGTCATCCCACGGCACAGTCCTGGTGGAAGACCATCGTCCTCCCTCTCTGCCAATCTGAAGGCTTTTCCAGGAGCATTCGTGCTGCTATTGATGGAGGAGGCATGCGGCCACTTGGCACACGGGCTGGAAGGTGGGACTGAGGGGCTGCCTGGGGCCACGTTCTGCTGCACGAACAGAGACTAAGTAGGAGGGTCAAGGAGCACAGAAGAATAGCGGGCCAAGAGACAGCCAAGAAGGGAAGGCCAAGGGCCTTAATCACTTCAGATCCTGGATCCAGCTATGCCTGACAGTAGCTCCCCAAGCTGCTCTGTTATATCAGCCAAATACCTTCTCCAATTTTCTTTCTTTCTTTCTTTCTTTTTTTGCTTAAGGTAATTGATTTGAGGTTCTTTTACTTGCAACCAAACACATTCTCCCAAACACCGTCCCGCTCTATGCTCACGAGTCTATGATGTCTGCCCCAGCTCGTGTGACTTGATGTTCCTGAAGGCCTTGCAGGAAGCCCCCTGTCCTCTCTTCACTGCCCCCTCTCTCTGCTCAGCGTGGACACATCAGGAGTCCATTTACTATTTCTTTTTCAGATGCCTACTGAGTGCCCAGCATGTTCTAAACGGCATGCTCGCGACTGAGAATGGGGTGGGGAACATCGGGACAAATGTCTTACTCAATCTCACTTCTCTGCTGCCTTCTCCACAAAATAGGTAAATCACAAGAACCGCGCGCGGCTCTGTGGCTAGCAGCGCTATCCGGGTCATAGAAGACACTGGAAGTTACTCACTACTTGAACGTTGACAGAAAGAACACCCCTGGGCCTGGGGAAAGAGCCTCAGGATGGCTTCTGTGGTCTCACTGCTCCTAGACGGCAGGGACTGAGTGACCTGTGACCCACCCTCGTGAAGGGAACCTCTAGATGGAGAGGCCAAGAAGGGTCAGAGCTCCCCGAGGGACAGGCTGAGCGCCCAGCACGTGCCCACAGCAGTGAGAGGGGCTGCCGGGGGCCAGCCCTGGGAGATGGGCGCCCCTGGCTCCCCAGAGCCCTGGGTTGGTGCTTGGATATTGGTTCACATACGGTGGCTGCATTTTTAGATGCGTGGTGGAAGCCGAATCCTCAGAAATGAGCCGGAACCCTCCTTTCTCTTGGCGCCTCTAAACACATCAGTCTCGGTTGTTTACCAGAGTCCAGAAGGGCGCTTTCTATGGCATCTTGGACCCTGGTTCTGGCCAAGATGTTTATTGGAAACAAGGTGGGAGCCTCAGCAGGGCTCCCTGACGGTGCGGCCGTCCATGAAGCATTAAGCATCTGCGGGCTGCTCCCCTCCATTCTGGGGGTGTCTGCTCAGGGATGGCGAGTTAACCTCTGCTTGCACGTTGAAATCGGTGGGGGAGTGGGAGGGAAGCTGTGACAGGTATTTTTTGCAGCAGCATACTCAATACTCAAACATGATTTTGTATTTTAAAAGCTAAAAAGCAAAACCAAACAGCTACTATTGTTTTGATAAAACAAAGAAAGTAAAGCTGGAAAAATTTGCCCTGGCTGCAGAGAGACCTGGATGAGAGGGTATCCTCACAGTTGCGGGGGGCGGGGTCGGGTGGCAGAGGCACAGCCGGGATGGGGATGCACCACCAGGGAAAGCTGTCTCCCTGCCCTGCTCCAGTCCGCCTCGCCTGGATTAGCCCGGACCTGATGCAGGATCAGCTGTCCCCACATCCTCAGGCAGCAGAGTTGAAACGTGTCGGAAATGTCCTTCCTTACCACAAAGAACATGTATCGTGTTACAGAGGATGGGGATGAAAAGGGTTGTGTAACCCGCATGTATTTTCCCTCAAAGAATGCCAGGGAGGGGTGGGGCTTGAGCCTCTGCTGTAGAGCAGGGTGGAGGCCAGCGAGGGCTGGAGGAATCCACCATGGGTGTCCCGGGAAGGTCTGTCCTCCTTCCTCGAGTCCTGGCTGAGCCCTTGGACCTCAGGGGACCCTCTCAGGGAAGGCCAGGAGCCCTGGACTATGGCCCCCAGCTCAGTCCTTGGAGACCATGAAAGACAGGAGACAGATCAGAGGACCCGGTCTGAGCTGCAGGGGTGGTACTCCTGGATCGTTCCCGGCTTGTTCCTGGGGTAATGCATTTAAGAAATGTGACCATCAAAAACCCTTGCAGAGTTTAGGCATAGGATTCCTGGCTCGGGCACCAGGCTACGGGGGGTGGGGGAGACTGAATGACCAGAAGCATGAAGTCCGAGTGAATCCTAGCACTGCCACTTATCTTTACGGGGACTTCAGTGGGTCACCTCAGCTCTCTCTCTGAGCCTTGGTTTTCTCATCTGTAGAATGGGAATCATTAGCTGCATGACCTTGGGCAACTCACTTAACCTTGGTTTCCATCTCTAGAAGCTGGGGCGGCGGCTCCTCCCCTATTCCTCTGGTTAGCACCCGGACAACCCCTGTTCTCCTTCCCCTGAAAGATTGTAGGCAGTGACTGTATCTCAAGGATCCTCCACTTTAATAACAAACATCTGTGGAGAGCTCCTGTGTGCCGGACATCATTCTAATGCTTTTACCTGGGCTTAGTCAACAAATTCTCCCCACAACCTCGTGGGGCAGGTGCTATTCCTATTCTTTTTTTTATAGATGGGGTGACCCAGGCAGAGAGCTGAGAGAGAAGGCCCCAGTGTTTGAATGTGGGCGGCCTGGCCCCGAGCCGGGGCTGCTGGGTGTCGTTCCACCCCGCCTCCAAGTCCCACCGGTCAGTAGGTGAGTGACAGCAACACCCTGGTGGCCTCCGCCGGGTGCAGAGGGAAAGGACACCCCCTGATTTTCCGAAATCTAGGAGCTTTCTGTGGGCGTAGAATCACCAATGTTTCTCTCTCCATCTGCTTCTCCTCTTCGGCTTTCTTCAAACTTCCACGATGGCTTTTTGATCTATTTGTGTTTTATTCCGTGGAGGGCAAGCTCCCAGCTGAGGAAGGTGGGGCACAGAGGGGTGACTTGTCCCAGGTCAGAAGAGGAGCCTTCTGGGTGCACATTGCGTGGCTTTGTGGCCCGGCCAAAGTAATTTTTAAGCTGTAGTATTGACAAATGGAATGGGGAGGGAAAGAGAGACAGAGAGAGAAGGGGCTCCTTGTTTTTCTGTTTCAGACTGAAATCCCGCACTTTGGGAAATCTGCCTACTGGGCAGGCTGCCTCTTATGACGAATACCAGATCAAGAGCACAGAGGTGAAGTCTGTCTGCAGGCTCAGGAACAGAGCTTAGCTAGGGACCCGAGGAGGGCAGTCTGGCCTCACACTCCCTTCCCTCTAACAGGTGACAGACATGGCACCTGGCAGAACCCTGCTTGGCCCGGGGACGGCAGGGGATAGTCGAAGGCGCTTTGTTCCTGAGGCATGGGGACGCACACCCGAGCTGCTGAGATCACTCCTGCCCACGGCTGGGTAGCTAGCACGTGGGATTCGGGGCCAGGCTTGGAACCCTGGCTCAGCCACTCATGGGCTGTGAGAACTCGCGCAAGTCCCTTATCCGCTCTGTATCTCGGTTTCCTCTGGTGCAAAGTAGTGATCATAAGAGTAAACACCTCAGAGGGCTGTTGTTGGGGTAAATGTGTGTGCAATCAATAAATGTTAGCTGTTATCTGGATTCATATTATCATTAGCCTTAAATATAGCTGTCAGCGACATACCTGGATCGTTCCCGGCTTGTTCCTGGGGTAATGCATTTAAGAAATGTGACCATCAAAAACCCTTGCAGAGTTTAGGCATAGGATTCCTGGCTCAGGCACCAGGCTACGGGGGGTGGCGGAGACTGAATGACCAGAAGCATGAAGTCCGAGTGAATCCTAGCACTGCCACTTATCTTTACGGGGACTTCAGTGGGTCACCTCAGCTCTCTGAGCCTTGGTTTTCTCATCTGTGGAACGGGAATCTATTGGTTCAAAGTGATTTTCACTGGGGGTAACAGAATGCTCAATTAACACTGGTAGAGATGAAGAGGGATTATTTTTTAAACCGGCCTCACCAGAAGTTTGGCGTAGATGGTTCAGAGTTATTGCAATGGCTCCCAACAGGGGCCCAAATTCTCCTCTCCCCACCCCCACCCGCCGCCTTAGAATATTGGCTCTGTCCTTATGCTTGCTGCCTCATGGCCTCAAAACAGTTGCTCCAACTCCAGGCTCTGGTTTGTGTTCTGGTCAGAAAGAAGAACAAGGTATTCTGTATTCAGAATTCTGTGTTCAGGCTGACGTCTTGTTGCCTAGAATTACAGTGAATGATCACCCCTAACTTCAATGGGGTCTGGGAAATAAACTATTTTAGCTCCCTAGACTCGTCAGCAAGGGGAAGGCAATTGTGGGTGCCTTTAGGTAGCAAATCCGCAGGGCCCAGCATGGGGCCTCGGAGAGGATGTATGTAAAATGCTAACTCCAGTGCTTGACACAGATTAAGTGCCCAAGGAGGGAACACTTTACCCTTATTAGCTAAATTCGCTAAGGAATGAATTTTAAAAAGGGGAAGGATTTAATACCTCACAGTGCAAGTTGTTCCTTAGTAAATGGATTTCCTTCTAGTTCTTCTCTCGGCTTCCACGGGCTTTGCTTGGGGTTGCTTTCATGCCTCCCATCTCAGACAAAGCTTCCACTGAAATCACCAGCATGGGGGGCCATTCGGAGCCCCCCACCCCTCTTCCTGGGCTCTCTGCAGACTGGAGGCTTTGTGCTGGCTGGAGAGACTTGGCTTTGCCCACCAGTTACAAAACAACTGGAGAGTGTGTTGGGCCAGGGGAAGGCTGGATTGCCTTCAGACCTATCAGTGAGAAACCGGGGTCACCAGCACATTCGCGTCCCACCCTGATTCAACTGGTGATTTCACCGTGGAGACCCTGAGAGGTTCCTCTCAGCCTCCTGACTTCTCCAGAAAGCTACGGTCCTGTTCTGCATGGTTTTGTTTTTAAGTGTATTTTCAAAAATGTGTTCATCCTGATAGAACTCAGAATTCATGATAATTCATGATAACACCATGGGTGTTTACTACAATAAGTGTTTTCTTTGGGCTCCTGATTGTTACTGCCTGGGGTAGCTTATGCATGCAGGAGGTTAGGGAAGGAAATTCATTAATTTCACAGCCAACCACAGGTCTCACCCTGTAGCTGGCACTTCACCTCCAACCTGTCTCAGCAACTGATGAACGTGAACCTCAAACTGGGGGGTCATTCCTCTGGAACTTTGATGGAGGCAGATCCCCATTGGTTTGGGAGCCAGGGGTGGGGGGATGGGTTGTGATCGGGAACTACCCTGAAGTCTAAGCAAACTGACCCACTGATTCCCAGGTGCCAATGACCGCTGGACAGAGGTGAGGTGTTGATCTGTGGGTCTCCTCCGGAGCAGAGGCTGATGATGGCTGCTTGTGATTCACTCTAGGACTGAAGGGGGTTGAGTTAAATAACAACCCCTTGGAAAGTGGGAATTAAACAGATCTTTCTGCCTAGCCTCCCCTGCTTTGTGGGCCTTGCTCACAAATCACAGGCTTAGGTGCCAGGCCATCAACACCACTGAAGGAGATAGGGCGCTGGGTTTTGATGGCTGACTTGGTTGATTCTTGGACCGAGGGAATCATTAATCTTGAAACTTTTGGAAAGCTGTATGGATTTTGTTGGGGGAGGAGACTAGCTATATTTGTGGGTTAGGAAGGCTTATAAATTAGAAGCATGTTCCTGGTAGTACTTTTGAAGTTCTCCGTGGCACTTCATATCTACACTTATATAACATCCAACATTTACTTGAGTACCTCCCGCGCTCCACTGTGCAGAGATCTTCCGTGGATAAGCCTCCTGTTATTAATCCTCACTATGACTCTCTGAGGGGGGAACAATTCTTTTTTTTTTTTAAGTTTTTGAAAGATTTTATTTATTTATTAGAGAGAGAGCAAGAGAGAGAGAGCACAAGTGGGGGGGAGGGGCAGAGGGAGAGGGAGAAGCAGACTCCCGGCTGACCAGGGAGCCCTACGTGGGTCTCAATCCCAGGACCCCAGGATCATGACCTGAGCCAAAGGCAGATGCTTAACCGACTGAGCCACCCAGGCGCCCCCCAAGGTGAGTGTGCTTAGCAGTTGTGACGCACAGAACACCGGGGGTCATCTGGCCACCCACAGTGGTGCTCTTTTGCTGTCAGGTGGGCAAATGATCCAGTTCTAGAATCAGAGTTTGCTTCCTACAACCACTTCTTAAACCATCTTGGCTTGGTCTCCCCCAGAAGCAGACCCTTGTAAGTAGTTTATTTAGGAGGTGATCTCAGGGAGAGATGTAGATGAGAGAGGAAGGGTACAGCAACTGAGGGATGGTGTCCTATCAAGCCAGTTTCTAGCTGGGGGCAACTGGAGCTCGTTCCCACTGGAGAACTGTGTGGCGGTACGAACACAGCTCAGCGTTATCACACGGAAGGCCGTGACAGCTGGGGTACTTACCCTCCAACCTGCATCAGTTATGGCTCAAGGGCTGCTTCTGGAGGCTTTTTATTCTGCAGCTCTTCTGGCACATACAGCCCACAGGCTAAGCCTGCTCCTATAGCAGAAAAAAGCCCTCAGGCAGTGTTAATGGGTTTTGCAGTAAGCAGCCTTTTGCACCCGGAAAAGAGTGTCGAGGGGATCTGTGTAGGTTGCTGACTTGCATCTGCCCGGGGGCCCCCCTGCTCCCAGGCAACTTGTTCTGACCTTGGACTCCAGGTTGCTGGAAAGCCCTTTCTCCAGATCCAAAATCAATCCATGGTAGACTGAAAATGTCCCCCCCCAAGGATATCAAGTCCCAATGCCTAGAACCTGTAAATGCTGCCTTATTGGGGAAAAGGCTCTTAGCAGATGTGAGCAAATCAAAGGTCTTGTGAGGAAAGATTATTCAGGGTTTTGGGGGTTGATCCTAATTGTTATCATAAGTGTCCTTGTGAGACAGACATGCGGATCTGAGGACAGAACAGGAGAAGGCAAGGTGACCACAGGATGGAGATTGGAACGAAGCCGCCACAAGCCAAGGAATGCAGAAGCACCAGAAGCTGGAAGAGGCGAGGGAAGAATTCTCCCCTGGAGCCTCTGGAGGGATGCAGTCCTGCCCACACCTTGATTTTGGGCCAGGGATACTAATTTTGACATTTTGGCCTCCAGAACTGGGAGAAAATAAATTTCTGTTGTTTTAAGCTACCAAGCTTGTAGTAATTTGTTCCAGAAAGCCCAGGAAATGCATATAGCATTTCTAGATTTTGTCTCATGGTTTCGAGCTCCTCAGCCCTGCCAGCACAGTTCTTTCAACATCCTTAGAAGGGTCTTTTTGAGCCCTGGGTCTTTTTTCCTGCAGGCAAAGCAGAATACCTTAGTGTCCTCTGCTGGTCTTCCCATAGACAGGCTCCCTCTTCTTCATTCCTTTACATGGGTAAAGAAAGAAGGTATAGCAGCAGACAACAGCCTGACCAGCCCTGGACCTTCTCCCAGAGTCTGGAAGCTGAACCCAAGGATTGATGCCAGCCTCAACCAAGCCTGAGCTTGCCAGGCCTCATCATGTATGGAAGATTGTGCCTCTGTGTCCACCTTCGTGGCTGGCTTGGCTGACAGCATTATCTCTCTACCGCCTCCCAGTCCTTGCCTGAGCTCCCAGAATGCCTAGTGGCCGAGTCCAAAAATTATGACCACAACTTGTCACTAACTTCCAGAGTGACCGACGAAGAAATCACAGGTCACTGGTCCTCTGCAGGTCTCAAAGTCCTGACTGAATCCTGCAAAGTTTCCTGCCTTAGTCAACCAGGACCCCAAGGCTAGAGCCTTCCTTCCTTCCTACGAATCATCTGGAGATCTTGTTACAATGCAGGTTCTGATTTGGCAGGTGGGGCCCCGATCCTGGATTTCTAACAAGCTTCTAGGTGGTGCTGATGCTGCTGAGCTGCGGACCACGCCTTGAGCAGGACGAATCTGGAGACACCAAGTTCACTGGCTGAATATTTACCTTGCTTCAAATGCAGGACATTTTCTGCAAAGCTTTAGCAAATCTCAAACACAAATCTGTATTTTTCCATTGTGTAGAATGCTGTTTTCATGGTTTTGTTGCTAAGATTATTGCATTTATAACTCTATTAGGTAACACCTCATCCGACTTTTCTCCAAAAGACAGAGTCCGGCCTTGGCCCTCATTCCCTGTTGGGCTCTAGATTCCGAGTGGATTAACAATGTGCCTTTCTGCAGACTCTCTAGGACTTCTCTCCTAGAATGAATGTCAAAATGATCCTGACTCCACACTCAAGTGGAAGGCACCAGAGAATGGATAAGACAATGGCACTTCCCTGGGCTTGGGCATGTGCCAAAGCAAGGGGTTCTGAATAGTGCTCACTGCCTTTCCACCCAAACCCACACCCTCCACACGTTGCCTTGGTGGGGAGCACCACTGTGCTCCCAGCCTCCCACTGCTGAAGCCCACCTCCCTCCCTGGCCTCTGGTGTCTCTGGGACGGTGGGAATTGTGCTGGCCCATCTCTGTGGCTCTGGCATCTGGCTCATTAGGGGCCTAGATAAATGTGTGTGTTAAATATATACCTCTCCAAAGGCTTTTACTTTATCTCCCTGCCTGAGAGGCTCCACAGCCAGTGAAAGGGAAGGCAGGTTCCTCATGGCTTTCCTGAACCAGCCTATAAACTCATGCAGAAGGAGACCTCGTCCAGCCTGATGAGTTGATAAACTGAGGCCAGGGAGGGCCAAGTACTTGGCCAGGGCTCTACAGTAAGTCAGAGACTAGCTGGGCCTAGACTCTGGCTGTCCTGATGTAGGTCTCTGCCCACACCTTCTTTGGGATTCTATTTGTTTCCACTAAAAAATCAAGAGGAAAGATGATGAAGAAAATCTTCCAAGCTCTATAAAGAGAGGAGGGGGCTGAGCCCATGAGTCTTGTTGTCTTCTGGGCTTGGGTTCCCCACCTGAGGCCCTGCATTGGTTTACTACCTGAGATTTAGGGAGTGTTGATGCCATCTGTCTCAGCAGGAATGGCAAGACCCTGTAATTTTGTTTGTTTGAGGGTGCAGTATAATGCATTAGAAAGAACAAGGGCCAGACTTCAGAAAATGTCTACCTTTTACCTAGCAATTCCATTTCTAGGAATCTCTTTTACAGAAATTCTTATATAAATGCACCAAGGTTTATGTATAAGGATACTGGTTGCAGTTGTGTTGGAAACAAAAGTCTACCCATCTGAATATTCTGAAGTCAGTGGAAAGAAAGGTGGGGGGAAAGCTTCTTTTATGTACCAACACGGGGAGATCCAAGATATACTATTAAATGAAAAAAGCAAATCACAGAAAAGTATGTATGGGGTACCCTGTTCATTATTTAATAAATTTATGTATGTGTATATAAATATATAGGGAAGTCCTCAAGGGACTCAAAACTGTGGTTCTTCTTGGGAGGAAGTATATGATAAGGTGTGAGGGAAGGGTGAAGAGGAGCTTCTGATTTTAATTTTATATATTTTTTGTTTGAATACTAAGCAAAGAATTAAACAAAAAAATATCCCTTCCGTAAGTAAAAAAAAAACAAACAAAAAAAACACAGAGGGCAGCAAACAATGGCTTTGACATTGTTCCAGCAAATGCTTGATCCTTGTGTTTGTTATCTGTGCCCCAAACCCAGGGGCATGATTATTTATTACCTCACGGTTTCTCTGGGTCGAGAATCTGGGCATGGCTGAGTCAGGTCCTCTGGTTCGTGGTCTCTCACAAGATGTCAGCTGGGGCTCTTGTCTCATCTGAGGGCTCCCACCAGCGGAAGGTGCTCTTCCGAAGCTTCACTCACGTGGCTTGTTGGCAGGTTTCAGGTCCCCGTGGGCTGTTGGCCAGAGACCACCCTCAGCTCTTTGCTTCTCTAAGGGCAGCTCACAACGTGGCGGCTGGCTTACCTCGGAGTGAGTGAGCAAGTGAGAGAGTGGGGGAAAGCAAGCTAGGCGAAGCCAGAGTCTTTTTGTAACTGAATCTCTGTGGTGACCTCCCCTCACGTTTGCCATATTCTCTTCAGAGCACAGCGTCCCTAGGTCCCAACCGCACTCCTGGAGAGATTATACTAGGAGGTGGAGGCCATTGAGAGCCAACCTAGAAGTTGCGTACCATACTCCCGGTCTCTTCTCTTCAGTGTTCGTAAGTTGTGAGATGTTGGGCAGGTCACTTCAAACCTCTGGAATCCATTTCCTTATCTGTAAAATGGGTTTCTAGCAACTGTCGCTCGAGGCCATTGTGAGGATGACATTCGATGGCGTGTGTGTGTGTGTGTGTGTGTGTGTGTGTGTGTGAAATAGCCAAGCACAGCGCTTTCGCGGGGCAAGGCCCCATCTCCTTCTCTCCCCTGGCTGTAGAAAGACCATGGATTCAACATTTTTCATGATTGTCTCTACAACTTAGAAATCTATCCATGCAGACTCTGCTTCTCTGGAAACTCGCTTTCAGGGGACTCTCTAGATAAAATTATGTTTACGTCAAGCAGCCTGGAATAAAGAGCTCTCTATTGAAAGGCTGCCAACACGGTGAGGAGGCAGGACGGAGTGCAATGTTAATAATTGCTATGTGGGCATGAACGTGCCATAGATTATAGAATGCTTGGAGAAAATGAGGCCTTTTGCTGTGGGTCTCAGTCATTAGCAAAATTTCACATTCAAAATTAGTCAGAAAAGGTAATCAGTGTCAAGGAGTGATTGCAGCCGTATCGTTAACATGACGGATGCTGGTGCGGGCTCACGCTAATGACTTACGGAATTTTCATTCAGGAGACAATCGGAGCAATTTGGTGGTCAGCAGACAGTCTGGGAATCAATCACCATGATAGTCAATAATTTATCATTTCTATTTAAAGTCTGGAATCTGTAACAGCTTAAACAGAAGTGAGCACCGATGAAGGAAGGTTATCATCCAGCAAAATCCTGGGTCCTGGGTCCATCTATGTAAGAGGCATCCATTTCTTCCCAGAGCAGAGGAAACAGAGCATTGTTTGAAGGATCTGCTTCCGACTCCATGTTGGGGTGGAAACTGTCATATGCTTCGGGCATCCTGAAGTCAGGATTTAGATGTTAAACTAGATTTAGCTTCACAAGTTCATCTCTGGTGATCTTTTTCCGATCAGCTCCTGCCATTCAGTGATCCCTTAATGATGTCATCAGTAACTATGAGGTGGGGAGGGGTCAGGTCCCCCCAACAGGGAGGACACAGACTCAGAGACCCCAGCCCTGACCTTGGTCATGTCCTTTCAGCATGAACAAGGTTGATAATGACAATAAGAGTAACAACACCAGCTAATAGTTCTTGGGAGCTTACTGTGGGCCTGGTGTGTGCTGAGCATTTTGCACATCTTATTTCGATGTGATCTTTACAGATGGAAGCTTAGAGAGGTTGAGGAAGCTGCTCAAGGTCACACAGCAAGCAATTATGGGGTGAATCTTCATACCCAGATCCTGGTCTCCTAAGAACCGTGTTATATTGGGCCACTGGATACAGGAAATTGAAGCTAAAGTCTTATCACCTCAGCCATCTCACATATAAAATATGAATAATAATAATGGGCTCCACGCACAATTTCAGGAATAGGTTGCGTGGCGAGCTGTTGTGCGGGGCATCTAAAGCCTGAAGGTCAGTGTGATCTGCTAATTGGAACACATGGTCACACAGCAGCCTGTTGGTTTGGATCGCCCAGCTCCACCCCCTCCCTTCTCACATCCATTGGGCCCCCGAGTCCCGCCCCGTTGTTGCCCGCAGTCTCCTGTGTCCACACCACTTTGCGCTCATACCGCGTGTGGTCTAGAGATGTGGCCAGGTTAATTTTCTACTACCGTATGTCTCTGAGTTCCCCTCTTCTAAAGCTTCCGGTGGTGCCCTGTTTCCTTTAGGATTAAATGCAGCCTCCTCACAGGAGCAGTCTAGGTGCCCCATCTCCTTGCATAATCTGGCTCCAACCTGTGTCCAGAACACTCTCTTCTGCAGATGTCCGCTGCCTGCTCAAGGCTCAAGTCCCTCCTCTTCCTCCTCCGCCTCCTTCTCTTGCCTCTCCATCAGCAGCACAGTTATCCTCTTCATGACAATGACAGCAGGCCTTCAGTTCCTCATGACCCCCACCAATATTCCCAGCCCATCGCGTTCCAAGGAAAGGGTACCTGTCCCTGTCCCCAAGCGAGGACCCATGTTCTTTGTCCAGTTCTCCAGACTGGGGCTGCTCTAATATATTCTGGCACCACCTCCAGGCCCAGGAAGCCCCGGAGAGACAGCTGGGGCTGGAGACAGAGTCTGGACTGGAGAGAGGGTGAGCTTGCAGCATGCACATGGATCGATCCTCCCAGCTCCATGCAGTGACGCAGTGACCACATGGTCCAAATTTGAAGTGTTTCCTTTGTCTTCCTCTCTGTTTTTCATATCACTTGTCCGGCTACAAATTCACATTTTTGGTTCGAAAGTGATGGCTACCAAACTTCCATTCTGGGATGTCAAGCTTTCAGGACAAGAGAAACACCTGAAATCACATACAAATTTAAGGCAAAGGCTCCTGGCTTCCACAATTACTCCAAGAAGCCCATGACCCAGTAAGACTTCCCCTAGGAGACTTGAGGTTCTGGGGGTGAGTCCCATGCGATCCCCAGGGTTCTGAGACTGGGGACTGGAGGGGACACACAGTAGAGGTGTAAGCAGGTCTTGACTGTACTACAAAGAATTACAAATCTGCAATCACAGCAGATTTTAACATGCTTCTCTCAGCAACTGTTAGATCAGGCAAGCATAAAAGTAACAAGGTTGTGGAAAAGTTGAACCACACATTGATCCAACGACAAATAAAAGAGCGCCAATACCCACCAATTAGAGAATGTATATTTTTCCAAGCACATGATTATATTTACCAAAACTGATCATATTAAGCCATAGAATTCATCTTGACAGATGCCGAATCATCATATCCTAGAGAAATGATGTTCTCTGCTCACACGTAATAAAATTAGAGAGCAAAACCTTCTATATGCTTGAGAATAAAAAAATTACTATATAATTCATATATCAAAGAACAAATTATAATGGAAATTTTATAATACTTAAAACTGAACAATAACAGAACACTGTATGTATCAGCCAGGACAGGCGAGGTTATGCTAGGATAACATACAGCTTCCAAGTCTTCGTGGCTTACACACGGAAGGCTTGTTTCTTCTTTCCCATTACGTGTCTGTCGTTGGCTAGGAAGACATTCTGCTTCACACCTTCTTCACTCAGAGGAAGGGCTGAAGGAGCCTCAACCATCTGGAATGTCACCAATCCCTGTGGCTTGGGGACGAGAACCCTGGAAAATCTGGAAAAGGGACTGGAAAAGAGGAGAGCTTGGGGAGTGGAAGCATCTGGAAAATGCTTCCACCCAAGAGCAGCACTCGCCAATTCCACTTGCATTTCTGCACTGCCAGGCCGAGCTTGAAGGGGGTGAAGAAATAGTCCTCTCGTGGGCAGGAAGGAACCAACCACCAGTGGGTGGTAGTAATGGCGGCCACCCCCCATGAAAACATGTGGGATTCAACTCAAGCGATGGTTTGAGGGAAACAGACGGCCTTACGTGTAAAAATTAGAAAAGAAGAAAGGCTGAGAACGAGTGGGCTAGGAGTTCAACTAAAGAGAATAGAAGGATCATGAAGGAGAGAAACCCCAAAGAAAGCAGAAGAGAATGATGAAATGATGGGCAGAAATGAGTGAAACATAAAATAAAGGGCTAATTGAAAGGATCAAAACCTAAAACCAATTCATAATAAAAAAACGAAACCCTGGCAAAATAGAGAAATGTATGGCAGGATGGAGTAATTAAAAGAGAGAAAAAACCCGCCAATCAACAGTATTGGACATTTCTTGTGAAAGTGTCAGAAGGTGTCAGCTTCGACGGCAGTGGCAGGCAAGAGTCTGCTCCCTGTAAGCAGGGAGGAGCACAAGAGGTTTCTGTGAGATGGGGGAGGTGGGGGGCAGAACCAGGCTTGCTGCCGAAAACCAGGGAATGAGGTGGGTCTCTCAGCTTCTGAGGAGGGCTGAGGGGAAGAACTCTGCAGCCAGCTTACTGCCTGGGCTTTGGTTTTGTGAGAAGTTGTGGGCCTTGGCAAGTGAGAGCTAACATCAGCTGAGGTTCTAGAATGTTCTAGGCACTGATCTAAGCATTTCATATGCAGAAACTCATTTATTCCTCCTCACAACCCCAACCCCAGGACTAGGTACTGGTGTTATCCCTTGATTGTAGACGACGAAACTGAGGTCCAGGGAGTTGAAACATTTTCCCTAAGGTCACATGGCTGGTAAGTGGTTGAGCCAGATTCAAACACAGGTACCTGGACCCCAGGACCCATGTGCTCAGCTAGGTCACTTCTGTGGCCTCCTGTCTAGAAAGTGAGTCCAACTGCCTATCAACCCAGGACGATCCAGGCTTACCTGGAGAAAGGAGCCCTCCGTCCTGGTGTCATCTGTCTGTACTTACAGATGTTGAGTTTGCTGTGACAAAGAGTTTAATTTTAACATCAAACTCAATAGTCTGTTCTCTTATTGCTTCTGGTTAAGTGTGTTTCATTCCCAGGTTATACAGGCCTTCCCCCATGTTTTCCTGTAGTACGTACAGGGTTTCAGCTTTTATATTTAAATGTCTGATCCGTTTTGGATTTTGCCCCAGTGTATGGTGGTGAGCTCCAGGTCTGACTTTTTCCATATGGCTATCCAATTGTCTTAACACCACTTAAAAAAAATTCATCTCTCCACACAGACTTGTGAAGGCGCCATTCTCATATAATAACTTTGCAGATGCTGTTGGATCTATTTCTGGATTTTCTTTTGGTCCCATTGGTCTGTTTCTTCATGTGCCAATACCAAACTCCTAATTACAGGCTGTACGGTATGTGTTAATGGCGGGTAGCCCTGCCCCCGTATGGCTCTTCTTTTTCTGGGTTCTTCTGGCTAGCTTTGCTGTTTTATTCTTCAGGATAAACTTTTTAATCAACTTGCCTAGCTCCAGAAAAAAAAAAAAAAAACGGGTGATTTTTTTTTTTAATTGGAAGTGCATTCAATCTGTAAATTAACTTAGGCAGAAATGACATCTTTATGATGATGAGTCTCTTTAGTCAAGAGCATCGTATGTCTCTCCATCCAAAATAAGATTTTGAGGGGAAAAATAAGTTTTCAGGGGACACATACAGAAGAATTCCTACTTAGGTGAACTTTAAGAAACATACAAAACAACAGTCTATACAGTTTACGGATTCATACGAAAATTAGCATGTGAGTGATTCACACCATTTCAGGGCAGGAGTTATTTCCAGGGAAGGGGAGAAAATGAAATGTGCAGCTTTAACTGATTTTAAGTGATTTCAGAGGGAGAGAGAGAGAGAAATCTGAAGCAATTATGGCAGATGTTTGATCTTGGTGGAGGATAGTCTGTTATATTATTTCTTTATGCTTTTCTGTATGTTTGAAATGTTTCACACATTAAAAACAAAACAAAGGGGAAATATAGCTGTTCCCATGGCTTACGGGGACTCCCCAGAAAATAGCACAGTTCAGTTTCCTTTTATGTGGCTGTGTAGTCACGTCTGCCCGTTAGGCCTCTGTCGGGGGAAGCCCGTAGTTCTTTCTGTGGAAAGGGATTTTATTAAAGACTTTGCAGCCGGCTCAGCAGCTGGAGTGGGAATATTTCCTTCCTTCAAATGGGCATCCTTAGCAGTTTCAAAGCAGACATGAGATGGTGTGAAATTTGGAGTTTAATGAAATCTTCCTGCAGCCGCCTGAATTTGTCATTGGAAGGGTCTCGCAGTATTAAAAACCTGTTTCTCAGTATGTTGTAAACAGCTCATTTTCCTCTACATCCAGCCACAAGACTTACACATCCCTAGGAAAAAACCCCAACAACTTCTAAATGGAAGAAGGAGCCGTGTCTCCTCCCGACTCTACAATGGTCTTAAAAGAACCCTATTAAAACAGCTGACAGGAAATTGTATTTTCATAAACTGACTTATTGTGCCATCCTGATACTTCCTGTTTCAATAGGGACTTAAGAAAACAGTTTCAACGTTGAGTTACTGAGGCGGGTCATTCGGAACAATTTTCCTCTATGAGGAAAAGTTTTCATTACTGAAAGTGGCCCGAATCAAGGCAATCGTGTTTTTTTCTGAATTCACCGCCTCCCAGGAATGCCCTGCAGGGGGACTAGGTGGCCTTGCCTCCACATTCCGAGCTATGTTTGTTTTCTGAAGCGTGTGAGCTTAATGGGAGCCCAGCAGTTGGACACAATTCCTTCATTTCTATTCTCGGCTGTGGGCTTGCATATATTACAATTGCCTCCTCGGGCCCACACCACGCCGGGCCCACACAAGGTCTCCAGAGAAATGAGCGTTGCGTTAGACACCCCGTTTTATGTGAAGAGAAACAGTGATGGGTAATTAGGCCAGAAGCAAGGCCCCCAGGGAGCCACCTCTGCCTCAAGGAATCCTTCTCCCGATCCCGTTCTTCCTTGAGGAAAGTCCCCACCAGCAACCTTAAAAAAAAAAAAAAAAAAAAAGACTTAAATTGCTGGTGAGATAGTTAATTCTGAGAAAGAACTGCTAATAAACCTGAGACACCCCTTTGCAAAACATGCTAAGTCAAGCTGGGATTCCCAAGAAAGGCTCGAGAGAGTCTTTAGCGTCTCGAGGAAGAGAAAATCTCGAGGTAAGCTGACACATGTTGTTTGTCCCAACCTGGAAACAGAGAATGGAGGAGGGCTCTTAAGCAAGAATTTACCCCCAAAAATTTCCTGAAGAAAATATTTGACCTTGATTGAGTTTTTAATTGAAATCATGAACATCAAGAAAGAGATGGGAAAGGAAACGACACCGGTTTCCCGTTTAATTGTTGGTCTTTCCATTGGATTGGACGTGGAAATGCTCAGTTTCGCCCTGTGTGAGGGAATTGAGGCAGAACAGGGGCCCCGCCTGTGTGGAGAGTGATGAGGAATGGGCCCCACAAGGGAGACGTGAGCTGTGACTCAAGAGGTCCATGTCATGGCTCTTCATCTTTGTCCTTACACCTTCTCACCCGGCTGTTTCCTGAGGCTATTCGCCAACCCACCGCGCTCCCAGGCTGCAAACGTGCAGATATTTCTAGCTCCTCCCATTTCTTGGCCACCCACAGTTATCAGTGGTCAAATCGTGTGATTTAACCTCCAAATGCCTTTTTCATCTGCCCCTCATAGACCTCTGGCCGTGGATGGCATAACCCTCTAGGGAAACTTCCCAACTTACAGTCTGGTCTTCTTGGCCTCTTTAAACACCCCTGCACTGAGCTTTCCAAAGTACAGCTGGGATTCTGTTACTCCCCTGCTCAAGAACCTTCAAATGTTCCCCATTGTCGGCATCATGAAGTCCATGAACACTCAGGCTTCCCTTCCCAGCTCTGACTCGCCTCCAGTGGTGTCTCAGGTCCCTCTGGATTGCCCGGCTCCAGCCATCCCAGCCTCTCTTTGGTTCCTGAGTTCTGTAAGATCTTTCCAAACTCAGGACATTTACATATGCTGTTTTCTTTACCTGGGACCCAGCACCCCCCTTTTGTCCTGGTTGGCTCTTTGTTCTTCAGATCTTGGCTTCAATCTCACCCTCTCGGTGGAAATTTTGTGAATATCTATTAGCAATTCTGTTATGATACCACATTAACACAACATCCATCTTAGCAGTGATAATTCATATTTATTTACTGGCTTGTTTACTTGCTTATTATCTGTTTCATTATGCAGTTGTAAACTCCGCTTGTTTGCTATGTGTTTTATCATTAAACTGTAAACTCCCACAGGGCAAGAAATATGTCTTTCTTACTCACCCATGAATATTTAGTATCTAGCACAGCAAATGGCAGGTCGCAGACAATCAACAATGATTTATGGAATACATGAATGAATATTTAGGATAAATTATTAGAAGTAGAATTATTGTATCAAATGGACTGTGCACATTTTGGGGGTTTTTGATGCATGTTTCCAAACTGCTTTCCAGAGAAGTGTGCAGACTTGCACTCTACTAGCGGTGTGTGCTATTGACCATCTCTCTCCGTGTCTTCCAGCACTGTGTATTATTTTAAAAATATTTGCCTTTTTTCATTGCATATTTTTTTCCTGCTTTGTCGAAGATTATTTGACCATAGAGTTGAGGGTCCAGATCTGGGCTCTCTATTCTATTCCATTGGTCTGTATGTCTGTTTTTGTGCCAGTACCATGCTGTCTTGGTGATCACTGCTTTGTACTATAGCTTGAAATCGGGCAACGTGACGCCCCCAGCTTTGTTTTTCTTTTTCAACATTTTCTTGGCGATTCGGGGTCTTTTCTGATTCCATACAAATTTTAGGATTGTTTGTTCTAGCACTTTGAAAAATGTCATTGGAATTTTGATCAAGATGGCATTGAAGGTATAGATTGCTCTGGGTAGCATAGACATTTTAACAATGTTCATTTTTCCGATCCATGAGCACGGAATGTTTTTCCATCTTTTTGTGTCTTCTTCAATTTCTTTCATGAGTGTTCTGTAGTTCCTAGAGTATAGATCCTTTACCTCTTTGGTTAGGTTTATTCCGAGGTATCTTCTGGCTTTTGGTGCTATTGTAAATGGAATCGTTTAAATATGCGATGGAAAAAAGACAGTCTCTTCAATAAATGGTGCTGGGGAAATTGGACAGCCACATGCAGAAGAATGAAACTCGACCATTCTCCAACACCATACACAAAGATAAACTCAAAATGGATGAAAGACCTCAATGTGAGAAAGGAATCCATCAAAAGCCTAGAGGAGAACATAGGCAGTAACCTTTTTGACATCGGCCACAGCAACTTCTTTCAAGATACATCTCCAAAGGCTAGTGAAACAAAAGCAAAAATGAACTTTTGGGACTTCATCAAGATAAAAAGCTTCTGCACAGCAAAGGAAACAGTCAACAAAACAAGGAGGCAACCCACAGAATGGGAGAAGATATTTTCAAATGACACTACAGATAAAGGGCTGGTATCCAAGACCTATAAAGAACTTCTCAAACTCAACACCCAAAAAACAAATAATCAAGTCAAAAAATGGGCAGAAGACATGAACAGACACTGCTCCAAAGAAGACATACAATTGGCTAACAGACACATGAAAAAATGTTCATCATCATTAGCCATCAGGGAAATTCAAATCAAAACACTGCGATACCACCTTACACCAGTTAGAATGGCAAAAATTGACAAGGCAAGAAACAACAAATGTTGGAGAGGTTGTGGAGAAAGGGGAACCCTCTTACACTGTTGGTGGGAATGCAAGTTGGTACATCCACTTTGGAAAACAGTATGGAGGTGCCTCAGAAAATTAAAAATAGAGCTACCCTATGACCCAGCATGTACACTACTGCATATTTACCCCAAA
>NW_027397120.1:8230248-8239371 GCF_003265705.2 Callorhinus ursinus
GCCATCCTGGGCAGCTCCAGCCCTCCGTCAGGGAGGGGCTGTGTCTGGGCGGGGCTTCGCAGCCCTTCTGGGAAGAGCAGGCGGAAGAGAAGGGTGAGCGCTGTCTGCTTCTGAGGCTGGGGCCTGTCTGTGCAGCAGTGAGTAGCCCTGCTCTGCGTGGCAGCGACTGGCAAGCCAGACTCCGTCACCCCCATGGCTAAGCATAGCCTGCTTCTCTTCCTTGCTGCGTGTCACTCGGCGCCGTCCCCACTTCCCCCTGCCCCCCAAGGCCATTGCCTGAGTGCCTGCACCCCCATCTTCTTTTTTTAAAAATTTATTTATTTCTTTGTTGGGGGTGGGGGGAGAGGTGAGAGAGAGGTGGGGGAGGAGCAGAGGGAGAGGGACAAGCAGACCCCCTGCTGAGCACGGAGCCCGATGCAGGGCTCGACTTCACAACCCGGAGATCATGACCTGAGCTGAAATCATGAGTCTAATGCTCAACCGATGGAGCCACCTAGGCACCCCTGCACCCCCACCTTCTGTCGACCTGGGCAGAGGCTCACCACCCACCCCCTCTCCAGGTTGCCATGGTTGCTTCTTATGCTTCCTCCTCCTGGCACTTGGATGGATCAGGTCACTAATCCCCGACAGTCCTCAACGGGCTCCTGGGGCCCACCTCGAAGTCTAGCAAATTACCAGGCTGGCTTGTCCCGGGAAGATCTTGCCCTACACATCTCTCCCGGGCCCTCATGGTCTGCTCAGCTGGAAATCCTCTCCTAGCCTTGGGCGTACCGGGCTCCCTTGCTCCTGAGCCATTTCTTCCTGCCATTCCCTCTGCTTAGAATATTCTTCCCCATCTCTTTATTTGACCAATGAACTAACTAATCCACCAAGGCCCAGTCTTCCGTTTCTGTAGCCTCGGCGCTCCCATGTTATAGTCTCTCATCACAGCATGTGGTGTTTTGGTTTGCTCTGGGCTGCTTTCCAACCTAGACTGGACAGCATGATGGCAAATGCCGCATCTATCCTGGTGGCTGTTGTGGATAAATACCCAGCACAGGGCTTGGCACAGAGTAGCCACTCAGCGGAACTAACTTCGACCAAGGGACACAAGCTACCAGGGACAGAACTTTCTAGAACTTTTCACAGGTGCTGCACACTACCCTGGAAGGTAGTGAGTTTTCCGGCACTGGAGATATACTAGTAGAAGCTAGACACTCCCTGTCAAGTTTATGCACTGAAGTGGGGATGAGGTTGGATGGCTACTGAAGATTCTAGAGTTTCCCTCATGTACCAGTGCGGAGGTTGAAGAATGGGAACGTGTGGCTACATAGGCCAGAGTTGGGAGGGAGGAGGTTGGCATCACAGAGGAGAGAGAGTTTGGATGGTGGCTTCTCTTCACCTGGACGTGCCCGATGGCTCCAATTACTGATGTGCATTTTGCTCAGGGCTTTACACGTATGTGCTCAGTTAAGTCCTCACTGTGGCCCTATGAGAAAGGTTCCGTTATTATACTCCTTTTATGGAGAAAGAATGAGGCCCAAGTCATCCAGCAGATAGTGGAGGCGAGATGTGGTGGGGGCTGTCTGTGTCCAGAACCTGGGTCCTTAGCTAAGATACTGTATCACTTCCCCGAGTACAAAAAAAGCCTCCATTTCTTTGTCCCCTCCAGGCTTTAACCGCTCTGCCCAGACCTCCCTTCCTGCAGGCTCCTGCGCTCACTCAGCTATGCTGTTTCATGAGCCTTCCCTGTCTAGTCCTGTCCCTGGACCTCACCTTCAGGTGCAGGAGTTTATTCTTTTTTTTTTTTTTAAGATTTTATTTATTTATTTGACAGAGAGAGAGCACAAGTAGGCAGAGAGGCAGGCAGAGGGAGAGGGAGAAGCAGGCTCCCCGCAGAGCAGGGAGCCTGACGACGTGGGGCTCGATCCCAGGACCCCGGGATCATGACCTGAGCCAAAGGCAGACGCTTAACTGTCTGAGCCACCCAGGCGCCCTGAGTTCATTCTCTCTTACTGGCACTTGTTACTGATTGCACGAACTTCACAAGTATCTCTGCTCAGAGGCTTCCCAGAGATGGCTGTAGTCAGCTTTCCTCCAACACTTCCTGCGTGATGCCCACCAGCAGGCAATACCCTCCCTTCCTATGTGAACCCTACACAATGGCAATGAGTGGTAGGAGTAGAGGTCGGGTTCAGGGGCTGATCCCCCTTTGACCCAAAGAGTAACTTCCTAATTGGAGTTGAAGAAGGAAAAGAATGTTCTCCCCTAAGCCCTGCTCAAAAACTGCTCTTCGTAAGAGTATTAACAATTATAATGAGCATATTGACATAATCACTCTGAGCACGGGCCATGCTAAGCCCTTCGTATGTATCATCTCGTCTAATCTTCTTATCATCCCATGAGGTGAGAGCCCCTTCTCTTTACTTTACGACCTCATTTTACAGATAATAAACTGAGGCCAAAGAGGTAAGGTCCCCGCAGTGTTACGCTTGAGTGTCAGAGCTGGGACTCAAACCTGGGTCCATTTGATTCCCAAACTTGAATGCTTCATTTCCTTGGTCAGCTGCCTTCTGGAAGAAGGCTGTTAACAACTAAAGTGGACCTTGCCGGGAGAGACTGGACCTGGACGGTGATGGACCTCAGGGCTGGACAGGCACCCCCTTGGACCCCCCGTGCTGCCCCAGTTCTCTGTGACACAACATGCTGGAGGCAGTCACTTGGCAAATTGAAAAATGATGAAGGCCCAAGCGAGGTGACCATTTTGATATCAGTCAATGGTTTTATGTTGTGGGAGAGCCTGGGCAAAAGCAGAAAGGCCTTTTGTCAAAGTTGTCTGCAGGGAGATGAAATGAGCCATAAGACAGAACAAGGGCCAAGCAGAAGGGGCTGGAGCTTGGCCATTTATCCCCTGTGGGAACCCACTTAGTGGACAGCCTCTCCAACCCTCTCTTGGGGCTCCCGCCCAACACAGCAGCTTTGGTGGGGGTTCCCGGCCCTGCTCTCTCCCTGGGAGCCCAGACCATACCAGGAAGGGAGGAATTTGCTCTTTCACTGAGAGCTCCCCTTTCTCAGAGATCTTGCTGCGTGGGTTTTATTTTTAGTGAGAGTACAAGCCGATTGAATTGACAAAATGGGCCTTAAAGAGCAGCAGGAGGAGTGGAGGGAGATTTGGGAGGATTCTCGGAAGACAAAGATGCAGCCTGGGTTGGCAGGCTCTGAGCAGGAATGGCCATCTGCGCAAGTGCTTTGTCCTGGCTGTCTCAGGGCCACCCCGAGCCCAGGATTCCAGAATCCCAGCTGGTAAGGGGCCTGAGGGAGCCCGGGGGCCTGGCCTTGACCTACGCAGCCCACGCCCACCCCAGCTTCTGAGACAGGCTGGTGTTTGTCAGCTTTTAGTTCCACCATATTGCCTTGAAACAAAAACGCAAATGAAAGATGAGGTAGTGGGCACTCCCTCAGAAGGGAAGCTCTGTTTATTGAGTGTCTGCTGGCGCCAGGAAATGTGCTAGGTACTTTATAATTTCATTCAATCCTCGTGGCATTCCTTTGAGACACATATTAAAGGAAACAGGAATGTGAACTGTTGGGTCTCTGCCCTGGACCAAAGCACTGTCACACATGTTAATTTATTTCTCCATCACAACGGCCCCCTGTGGTTAGGAGCACAAACTCAGACTCAGGGAGGTCAAGTCACTTGCCAAGTCCCTGGAGCTCCTACCTGGTAGAGCAGCAGTTAGCCTGTTGCTGCTTCCAAAGCCCATGTTGTCAATCCTCAGGGCTGCCTTGTTCCTCCTCAACGCTATTGCAACAGGCCCTATGTTAGGAGTGAAGCCTCTGGGGTTGGGGCCCAGGGAAGGAGAATGAGTAAATCCAGTGCCACAGGAGAAAGATAGGGGTCAGACAGGACAGCTACATTCTGGGAGTGAAGGAGAAGAGGCAGGAACAACACCCTCATGGCTACGAGCTCCTGTGCCTACTGGGTTCATGGAATAGAGGCTGACTTGCATAAGTGGCAGAGTCACGGTTGATTGGGGACAATGGGTCCTGACCCAGGTTGGAAGCTGCATGGAGAACATGGAGGGTGCAGAACAGCAATGCCCTGAAGGTCAAGGTTGAGAGTGCTTTCATGTGCTTGGAAGATTCCTGTGGCCTGTGCTGTTTACTTAATTGTCCTCAATGTCAGCGTGGGGCCCCAGAGGAGATGTGTTTCCTTTGACCTGGAATGGATTTGGTTAGACACAAGGATAGTATTGTCAGCCCTTAAAGCAAGGGACTGACTTTGAGAAACCTGCAGTGCTGGGTCTACAACCATGCAATCCCACGTATCGTACAGTGCAGGCGATGTGCATCCAAGCCAGGCTCAGATCCCAGCTACAGCGGTGAGCAGCTGTGTGAGCTCCAGCAATGTGGGTAACCTAAGTTCCAGTAAGCCTCAGTTCCCTTGAGTGCTCCTCAAAAGGCAGGCTAATACACCTTCCAGAGTTATCTCTTAGTGCCCTTAGCATAGTCCCTGGCCTAGAGCATACAAGGTATGGAAGCCACTGGCACTATCGTCGAGGTGGAAAGTGGGAACCTGACGGTAAGTCATAGGTGAGGAGAGAAAGCCCTGGAGGGGCTTAGGCAAAGTGTTTCCCATCTGAAAATTGGGGTGGGTTGGTGAGCTTGACTAGCATATGGGCCCTTTAGGCCCCTCCCAACTACTCTAATCTCAGATTCTGGGATTTATAGGATGTGAGTCTGTAATTCATGGAAAGATCATCTCTATGTAATGGAAAGATGGTGATGAGAAGCCCGCATTGGCCAGTTGGCTAATTGCTCAGACACACAAGAGTTGAGCCTTTGGTTAGGTGTGTGTCTCCTCCCGTAGCAGCACTGATGGTTGGTGTCTCCACTCCCCCACTCCCCAGAGGGGGCCCTCTGATAGGCGGAACCCACTCCCCTCATCAGAGAGCTTTCAAGCTCTCTGCATCGATAGGGGAGTCACAAATGGGAAAGTGATAAAATACGGTCTGATTTCCTCTTGACTGCAGCCACCGGCACCTCTGTCCCCACTCTGCATGGCCCCTAATTGCCTTCTCTGGCCCAAGGCTGTTGGGACTTAAAGTTCTGGAACCAGTCCCTGCTTCAACATCAGCCAATATCTGCTGTCTCTGTTGGAATAGGTCATCTTTGGGCAAGGACCAAAATAGTCCTAGAGTCTGGGGTGAAGGGTATGGGCCCTCAAGAAGGTTTCTTTCTAGTTCTTTCCTGTTATTTTCCCCCAGGGAATGGAGAAGATAGAATATATTTAAAAACAAACCAGTCTCAAAATAAAAAAAGCCTTAGTTTAAGCTTGTTTATGGTTTGTTACTGATTCTCAAGAACTACAAAAAAAGACAGACTATTGTCCCTTTTTCCTTAGTACTTTTATAGGGCTCTTAAGTGAATGTGGAATTCTGTCATAATTTGTACTGCTTAGATTATGCAAAAATATCCTACCTTCGATTGAGGGACAATTTCTTTAAACCTCTCCTCTCCTCAAAAGTCATCACTGGCTCCCCACTGCTAACAAAGAAAGTCTAGGCTCCTTGGTGCCCATAGACCGGATTCAACTACTTCACCAGGCTCTGGTCTTCTCAGCATCTTCTCTGGATGGAGATGAAATGCTCACCTGTCTTTCCACCTGACAAAATCCACCCATTCTTCAAAGCCTCCCTCGAATGCTCCCCCAACCCCAAAGCTCCTCCCTTACCCGTGATATCCTGCTTCTTCTGTCGTACAAAACACTGCTAATACCTCCCCCTCCTTAGCCCTTGGGTCCTTCCCTGGGTGCTGTGGGTCTCTGAGCACTTGTCTGTCTTTCTTCGCCAACCTCCTCCCACATTTGAAGTGACGGAGAGCAGTGTCCATGGGGGAGTCACCCTCATTGCCCAGCATTTAGCAGAGAGGTGGCATTCAGCCTCTGAGTAAGAAGCCCCAAACAATTACTGAGAAGACCCTGATGGTTAGTTGGTCCAGTGAGGAAGACGAATGAAGAAACACAACTACTCCCGAGTCTTAAACCAGTGAGTCAATCAGGGGGTTGGCAGGCAGGAGAGGGAATCATTTAAAGCAGCGATCTAAGAGAGCTAAATGAAGGGTCCATTTACAAAATGTGGGCAGGATGGGAGGAAACCGACAAGGGGTGGGACGGCGTCCTGGAGCTGAGCACAGGAAGAAGCCTTTGCCACCTCTAAGCTAGCAAGGTAGGAGGAGGAAGGGCTTCCTAGAAAGGGCTGTAGGAAAGCTTTAGGAAAAGAAATGCAGCGTCCCTCAGACTATGGCCTGGCAGGCAAGAAACTGGATAAATAAATTATCTTGGCCTTTCTCTGCTTCCACCCTCTGATCTGCAGCCTGTGCCTCCCATTGGCCAAAGCCAGAGGCAAACAGGGCTCGGCTGATGCACACCATAAGGACGAGCCTCCTGGGCCACAGAGCCGGTACAGAATGGGAGAAACACCTGGGAAATGTCCAGCAACATGGTTACTGGTTATCCTTGTGCCTAGCTTTACCCATTATTCAAGGGATAGCTGGTTTACACACCGTGGGTCTCCAAGGAAATCTGTCATCAGTACCACACTTACACGTTGAAACCACGCCCCTGCCCAGGTCCAGAGCTTTGGACGGCCTTGCAAAAACATTTTAAAATCTGTCTCTAGTGCTTGGAAGAGCTGGGGTGGCAGTGCTGGCTGAGCAGGGAGCCCAAAGCCTTGAGTGGGACCCAGGTGGGCCCTGGATCCCATTTCTTTCCTTTGAGGATCTCTCCAGCACTTTACCCTCTGCTCCTCCCTCACCCCACATTTATTGGGTAGACCAGATGCTCCAAGGAGCTCTGGGACTCCCACCTAGGCATCCATACTAGAGCCCTGGCACGGCACCCTGGTTCCGGAGGGGGGGTGGGGGGTGGCTGAATGAAGGGTTGTTTCCAGTCGTAGGTGTATTTATTTTTTGGCTTTAGTGAGATAAAATTGACATATAGTGAAAGTTTAAGATATACAATGTGTTGATTTGATACACTTATATATTGCAAAATGATTACCACTGCAGTATTAGCTAATACGTCCATCCTGTAAAACAGTTACTGTGTGTATGTGTGTATGCGTGTGTGTGTGTGTGTGTATGTGTAGTGAGAACATTTGAGACCTACTCTTATCAACTTCAAGCATATTATACAGTATTTTTTAATTTATTTTTACTTTTTATTGTTATGTTAATCACCATACATTACATCATTAGTTTTTGATGTAGTGTTCCATGATTCATTGTTTGTGCATAACACCCAGTGCCCCACGCAGAATGTGCCCTCTTTAATACCCATCACCAGGCTAACCCATGCCCCCACCCCCCTCCCCTCTAGAACCCTCAGTTTGTTTATCAGAGTCCATCGTCTCTCATGGTTCATCCCCCCCTCTGACTTACTCCCCTTCATTCTTCCCCTCCTGCTATCTTCTTCTTTTTCTTTTTTCTTAACATATGTCGCATTATTTGTTTCAGAGGTACAGATCTGTGATTCAACAGTCTTGCACAATTCACAGCGCTCACCATAGCACATACCCTCCCCAATGTCTGTCACCCAGCCACCCCACCCCTCCCACCCCCCACCACTCCAGCAACAATCAGTTTGTTTCCTGAGATTAAGAAGTCCTCATATCAGTGAGGTCATAGGATACATGTCTTTCTCTGATTGACTTATTTCACTCAGCGTAACACCCTCCAGTTCCATCCACGTCGTTGCAAATGGCAAGATCTCATTCCTTTTGATGGCTGCATAATATTCCATTGTGTATATATATACCACATCTTCTTTATCCATTCATCTGTCGAAGGACATCTTGGCTCTTTCCACAGTTTGGCTATTGTGGACATTGCTGCTATAAACATTGGGGTGCACGTACCCCTTCGGGTCCCTACATTTGTATCTTTGTGGTAAATACCCGGTAGTGCAATTGCTGGATCGAATGGTAGCTCTAATTTCAACTGTTTGAGGAACCTCCATACTGTTTTCCGGAGTGGTTGCACCAGCTTGCATTCCCACCAACAGTGTAGGAGGGTTCCCCTTTCTCCACATCCCCGCCAACATCTGTCGTTTCTTGACTTGTTAACTTCAGCCATTCTGACGGGTGTGAGGTGGTACCTCATTGAGGTTTTGATTTGGATTTCCCTGATGCCGAGCGATGGTGAGCACTTTTTCATGTGTCTGTTGGCCATTTGGATGTCTTCTTTGGAAAAATGTCTGTTCATGTCTTCTGCCCATTTCTTGATTGGATTCTTTGTTCTTTGGGTGTTGAGTTTGATAAGTTCTTTATAGATTTTGGATACTAACCCTTTATCTGATATGTCATTTGCAAATATTTTCTCCCATTCTGTCGGTTGTCTTTTGGTTTTGTCGACTGTTTCCTTTGCTGTGCAAAAGCTTTTTATCTTGATGAAATCCCAATAGTTCATTTTTGCCCTGGGTTCCCGTGCCTTTGGCGATGTTTCAAGGAAGAAGTTGCTGCGGCTGAGGTCGAAGAGGTTGCTGCCTGTGTTCTCCTTTAGGATTTTGATGGACTCCTGTCTCACGTTTAGGTCTTTCAACCATTTGGAGTCTATTTTTTGTGTGTGGTGTAAGGAAATGGTCCAGGTTCATTCTTTGGCATGTGGCTGTCCAATTTTCCCAACACCATTTGTTGAAGAGACTGTCTTTTTTCCATTGGACATTCTTTCCTGCTTTGTCGAAGATAAGTTGACCATAGAGTTGAGGGTCCATTTCTGGGCTCTCGATTCTGTTCCATTGATCTGTGTGTCTGTTTTTGTGCCAGTACCATACTGTCTTGATGATGACAGCTTTGTAATAGAGCTGGAAGTCTGGAATTGTGATGCCGCCAGCTTTGCTTTTCTTTTTCAATATTCCTCTGGCTATTCGGGGTCTCTTCTGGTTCCATACAAATTTTAGGATTATTTGTTCCATTTCTTTGAAAAAGGTGGATGGTATTTTGATGGGATTGCATTGAATGTGTAGATTGCTCTAGGTAGCATTGACATCTTCACAATGTTGGTTCTCCCAATCCATGAGCATGGAACGTTTTTCCATTTCTTTGTGTCTTCTTCAATTTCTTTCATGAGTATTTTATAGTTTTCTGA
>NW_027397120.1:8244371-8266993 GCF_003265705.2 Callorhinus ursinus
GAGCTGCTTTCAGGATTTTCTCTTTGTCTCTGAGACTCGTAAGTTTTACTATTAGATGTCGGGGTGTTGACCTATTTTTATTGATTTTGAGAGGGGTTCTCTGTGCCTCCTGGATTTCAATGCCTGTTTCCTTCCCCACATTAGGGAAGTTCTCTGCTATTTTTTGCTCCAATATACCTTTTGCCCCTCTCTCTCTTTCTTCTTCTTCTGGGATCCCAATTATTCTAATGTTGTTTCATCTTATCGTATCACTTCTCTCTCGAATTCTGCCCTCGTGATCCTGTAGTTGTTTCTCTCTCTTTTTCTCAGCCTCTTTATTTTCCATCATTTGGTCTTCTATATCACTGATTCTCTCTTCTGCCTCATTTATCCTAGCAGTTAGTGCCCCCATTTTTGATTGCACCTCATCAATAGCCTTTTTCATTTCGACTTGGTTAGATTTTAGTTCTTTTATTTCTCCAGAAAGGGTTTCTCTAATAACTTCCACGCTTTTTTCAAGCCCAGCTAGTATCTTTAAAGTCATGATTCTGAACTCTAGGTCCGACATTGTACTAATGTCCGTGTTGAATAGGTCCCTGGCTGAGGGTACTACCTCTTGTTCTTTTTGCTGAGGTGATTTTTTTCATCTTGTCATTTTGTCCAGAGGAGAATAGATGAATGAGAGAACAAAATGCTAACAGGTTAACAACGTCCCCAGCAAATATACTGTATACAAATCAGAAAAGACCTGAAACCAGGGGAAAAGAAAGGGAAAGAAAGAAAAAAGAAAGAGGAAAAAAAAAGATAAAAACAAAAACAGAACAATACAAAAAAAGCAGAATATGATCAAATATGATCAGGCTAGTGCATAGATCAGTGCCACACATTAGATTTTGGGCATATTTTGGCTGTTAGAAAAAAGTGCCTCCTAAAATTTTAAAGGAAGAAAGACATATATGTACAAAATAAGGGTTGATACAATGAAGGGATGGAAGAAGACTGTAAAGATGAAAATTATAAAAGATTTTATAAAAGGAATTGATAAGATAAGAAGTTGTTTGAAAAAAGAAAGAAGAAGATTTTTTAAAAAAAAGGAAAAAGGGAGAGAATGTGATCAGGCAGGAGACTAGAACAAAGCCATACACTAGTGATTTAGGGTATGTTTTGATCTGTTAGAAGAAACTGTATCTCAAAATTTTAAAGAGAGAACAACTTATATATATATGCCAAAAATAAGGGTAACTACTATGAAGGGATAAAATATGACTCTAAAAATGAAAAATAAAATTTTTTTTTAAAAAGGGATTGATAAGATGTTGGTTGAAAAAGGGAAAAAATAAAAAAAAAACAGTTAACAAAAATTAACTTTGATGAACTAATGAATCATGGTAAAAAAAAAAAAGCCATGAATTCTATGTGCAGTATTCCCCTAGCGCTGGAGTTCTTCCGTTCTCCTTGATCGGTAAACTTGGTGTTGGCTTGCTGACTGTTCGTGCTGATCTTCTGGGGGATGGGCCTGTTGCTGTGGTTTCCAAATGTCTTTGCCGGAGGCGGAATTGCCCCGCCCTTGTCGGTCCGGGCTAAGCAAGCTGCTCGGGTTTGCTCTCAGGAGCTTTTGTTCCCTGCAAGCTCTCGGTACAGCTTTGGAGGACCAGGGCGAAAATGGTGGCCTCCCACTCTCTGTCCGGAGGAGCCGAGAACTCGGGGCCCCGCTCCTCAGTGCGCCTCCAGAGAAAAGCAGTCACTCCCGTCTCCCCCGTCTCCTGCCGCACTCCGTGCTCACCCGGCCTGTGACCGAGCATTTCTATCTCTGGCACCCGACCCCGTGTGGAGGCTCCAAACCCAGCAGATCCCTGCGGTGCGCTCCCACGCCGCTCCTCCTGGGGGAGGGAGGGGAGTCTCCCCGGACCTGCCGCTTGTTGGGTCCCCGCTGGAGGAGCAGTGGCCCTACTGGGCCGCGGATCACAGTTTATAGCAACCCTGAGCTGAGAGCCCGCGCCTCGGCTCTGTCTCTGCAGCCGGCTTCCCCGCTCTGATACCTGGGAGCTCTGCTGCACTCAGGCACCCCCGGTCTTTCTGTGACCCCGAGGGTCCTGAGACCACACTGTCCCGGGAGGATTCCACCCCCCGCTTAGCCACTGGAGCGACGTCCCTCCGCAGAGCCAACCTCTAAAAGTTCCGATTTTGTGCTCCGCGGCTCTAGCACTTGCCAGAAGCGGCCGACGGAGGCCCCCTCCCCCGCCGTCTATCCTCCCGAATATCGCCTCGGATTCACTTCTCCGCACGTCCTACCTTCCAGTAAGTGGTCGCTTCTCTGTTCAGAGAGTTGTTGCTACTCTCCTCTTCGGTCTCCTGTTGAGTTCGTAGGTGTTCAGAATGGTTTGATCCCTATTTAGCTGAATTCCTGAGACCAGACGAAATCTACATCTCCTACTCCTCCGCCATCTTGCTCCACCCCCCTGTGCAAAAGCTTTTTATCTTGATGAAATCCCAATAGTTCATTTTTGCCTGTTTCCCTTGCCTTTGGAGACATGTGTAGCAAGAAGTTGCTGTGATCGAGGTCACAGAGGTTGCTACCTGTGTTCTCCTCTAGGATTTTGATGGACTCCTGTCTCACATTTAGGTCTTTCATCCATTTTGAGTCTATTTTTGTGTGTGGTGTAAGGAAATGGTCCAGTTTCGTTCTTCTGCATGTGGCTGTCCAATTTTCCCAACATCATTTATTGAGAGACTGTCTTTTCTGAGTTTAGCTTTTTTAGATTCCACACATAAGTGAGATCATACAGTATTTGTCTTTCTTTGTCTGACTTATTGTATTTAATATGATGTCCTCAGGTTTTATGTATGTTGTCACAAATGGCAGGATGTCTTTCTTTCTCATGGCTGATAGCGTTTCATTGTATATGTACATCACGTCTTCTTTATCCATTTATCCTTTGACAGACACTTAGGTTGTTTCCATGTCTTGACTATTGTGAATAATGCTGCAATGAACACAGAAGAGCAGATTCCTCTTCGAGACCTTGATTTCAATTCTTATGGCTATATGACCGGAAGTGGGATTGCTGGATCATATGGTAGTTCCATTTTTAATTTGTTCAAGAACCTCCATACCGTTTCCCGTGATAACTATACCAAATTACATCCCCTGCAACAGTGCATGAAGTTTCCATTTTCTCCACATCCTCAAAAGTATTTGTGATCTCTTGTCTTTTTGATGATGGCCTTTCTAACAGATACAAAGTAATACTGTGGTTTTGATTTGCATTTCTGGTGTGGGTTCATTTTTTTTTTCAGGAACATGTGAGATTGGGCTGCTGATTTGGGGTGACTCAAATTGTTTATATAGACAGAAGCCCTGTCTATATAAACAGAAAACAACATTTGCCCAGGGACGCACACCGCAGGCACAGCACTGTCATCTCTAGGTGTCCCTTTCTGGGTTCTAAAGTTTGACTCCCTTCCTCCCGGGCATAGCCTTGGCGCATTGGCTGAGCTGGAATGGGCTTCTGCTAGTTGAGTCCACAAATGTGACCAACATTATAGAAACCTGAGAAATCACCAGCAGGCCCCCCAACTGGCACTGTCCCCCAAACCCAGCAACAGGTTCCTTCCAAGTGTGGCCAGGTCGGTGGGAGAAGCATTATCTTTCCTACGCCTGACTTCCTTTGACCACCATTTCCTGGGACCCCTGTCAAAATTCTGAGCTATTACAACATTCCAAGGGATGTTTTGATTTCACAAATGATTCTCCCACAAGAAATTAATATATTCATTAACCTTCTAGGGCTCCTGGAGGGCAATTTTTTTTTTTTTTAGGAGAGGAAATTGCCAAGAACACAGCTAATATTTCAATAACTATCTTTTCTGCTCTCATCGGCTGGTGGGAGGACAAGCCATTCTAATCTTTCTGGAGGGCAATTTGGCAACACTTACTAAAGCCTTTAAAATGTACTTACCCTGCAGTCCAAATGTTCTTCTAGGAATTTACCTGAAAGAGAGAATTCAGGATGCGCTCAGAGATGGGTCTCTGAGGATACTTCTCAAGTATGGTTTACAATAGTGAGACCTCAAAAAATATGTACATGGAAGCCCAACAGTTCAGAGTGGGTTATCCAGAGCATACATGCAGTGGAGTCCTGTCCAGTTCCTGAGAATGTTGTTGCCAGAGAACAATCGTTCATATGGAAAGATATTTGTGATGCATTTTATGTGTTGTAAAGTAACAAAACGGAACAGGTAGTGGGGTCTCAGTTTTGTTTTTTTTGTTTTTTTTTTAAATCTATGTCTGGGTGTTATACACAACTGATAAATTGTTGAACACTACATCTGAGACTAATGATGTACTGTATGTTGTCTAGTTGAATTTAAATAACAAAAATCTATGTCTGGGTATGCATGGGGAAAAAAAGATGGGAAAACTGTGTATCCAAATATAACAGTGGGGTGATGTTTCTTTTCCTTGATTGGAAAATTTCAGTAAGTATCCTACGTTATACATGCCATCTTTTTAAAGTAATGAGGAATTATGCTCTGGCTTCCTTCTGTGCTTCCCCAAAGGCAAGCCCATCTGAACCGCCTCCTTGGTGAAGCTGCTTTAAAAATCAGTAATTACTGGGTCTGCTGGACACGCACGCTCCTGATGGGTGAAGCGAGTTGGTGGTTGCATGCTTGCCTTCAAGAAGCCTGAACTCTAGAAGGGGGGAAGGCTGGGTCTATGTGTGGGGTGGGAGGCTGGGCGGAGGCTCATGCAGAACTGGACACATCAGAGCCACTGCGTGTAACAATGCCTTGGACACATGGGCAGGGGGGTCAAGGTCCCGGACTTGGAGGAGAGGCAGAGACTTGTGCTGTGGGAACGTGTCTTCCAAAGGCATGGAGAGTGAGATGCTTTTAGCTTTGCCGTGGCTACCCCTATGTGTGGGTCCTCTCTCTAAGTGTTACTCACACAGAGCCCACAGAGAGCTCAGCACGTGGTAGGTGCTCCATCAAGGAGATGTGGGTTTGGCAGAGCGTGCGGGGAGCCTGCTAGGAGTCCGTGGCAGGTGGTCCCTCCCAGAGCAGGCGGGATCCCTCTGCTGGGCGCACCTGCCCTGTTGGCCATCCACGTGTCAGAGCGTCCCCCGCGGCGGCTAGCACAAAGCTTCCTGGCCTCTCACTGTCCCTTTCGGCCTAACAGTCCTGCACAGGGAGGACTGTTTCAGGGTTAATGGGATCCCTCCCGCATGCTCACTCCTGCGGGCTTAGCAGTGCAGACGCTGGGTGAGCCTCCCCTGAGTCTCACCTCCAGGGAGAATTGCATCTCACAGATAGGCATGAAAATGTAAGACCTGAGATTTATGTTTCCCTGGTCGAAAACAACATCCTGACCACGAGTTATCTGAAAGGATATTCTCTCGGTGACAGCATTTCTGTTTTACTTTCTTTGACAGCCACTGCAGAATAAGCCATTGACTGGAGGCCCGGTTCCCCCTCTCCTTGCCACGAAAGCCCCTGATCAGCCTGAGAGTTGGTGGCCCTGAACCCGCCCTGAAGGGAGCTGTGTCCTGCTGCTGCCCTGGACACAAACGAGGTCCTGGTGCCGTCACCAAGGGCCCCCCTCCCAGGGGCAGGCCCACACCGGGGCACCGGCGCCCATGCCCACGTGGGTCAGGCTGTCCCAGAGGCAGCACACAGAAGCAAAACCAGCCCCGCAGTGGGCATTCCAGGCCCACCCCTTACTAGCTGGTGGCTTATTGAGTGAATTTACCTTCCTGGGCCTCAGTTTCCTCATCTGAAACATGGGGATCATAATAGCATCCAGCTCAGAGGGTTGGTGTGCAACTGCAGTGCTCGCAAGAGAACCGATGCTGTGACTAGATGTGTGCATGCTGGCGTGAGCGAGGCCCGGGGGGGTGTGGGCCTGACGGTGCCCACGTGCGCAGGAAGCCGGCACTGAAGACAGGTCATGGGTGTCACTGCGGGGAGGGTGTGGGGACTGGGGAGCACTCTAGCTGTGTGGAGACTAAGAGGGAAAGGCAGGGGCAAGCCAGGAGAATGGATAGGCTGAGCAGGTCCACGGATGAGCATGGTGGGGTGGGGGGCAGAGGAAGGCTCGGGGCAAGATGCCAGGCTGGGGGAGAGGGGGCTGCATAAAGGAAGCAGTGGCCTAAGTTGGGGGGCATTATCCATCAATAAGGCTTTGGCCCTGAGTCTGGGGGGCAGGGAAGGGGAGGCTCAGCTTCTTGGGCCAGCCTGGAGGATGTCCTTGGTAGCACTCCCCCGTCCTGGGAACCCCTCCCATGGGAATGAGTTACCCGGGCCTCCCAGAACTCTCCCAGAAGACTTTTAGGTTGACTCAGGCCACGTGCAAAAAGGACCTCACCTGGGGTGGGGCAGAGAGTGGAGGGAAAGCCCAGATTCCGGACATGGAGGAGAGGCGGAGACTTCGCCTGGCCTGGGGAAGGGCTCTGGGGTCCCCTGGGCGGTGTGCAGTAGCAGAGATATTCTCTGTTGTCAGGTAGGGGCCAGCAGAAGGGCTCTCTCTGCTTCTCTCGGGCCAGATCGGCTTCCATAAGAGGAGGAAGCACAAGAGGAATTGGAAGGAAATGCAAAGTGATGGCTGCAAACCATAATGTCCTGGGTGGGGTCCCTTCCCGGGAGCATCTCATAGATACTGTGCTCAGGCCCTTCCAGCCTGGGCTGCACCAACCCCAACCCGCCCTCCCACCATGCACAGAGGACCCTGCAAACATGCCCATGATAGATGCTGGACTGCTCAGCTGAGGGCCGAGGGCCGGGACACCCTGGCCCCATTCTCCCTTGGACCTTTAATGAGCCTCCAGCATGTATTTTTGGAAGCAGTAATGAAGGCTTTCCAGGAAACGAGGGGCACGGGGAAATATATTGCTGCTGCCACAAATTTGTGGTTGGTTTGTTTTTATTTTTAAAATAACGATGCTATTGAATTCAATTATTTCCAACTAGGAAAGTGCCTGGATCCTGATGGGGTTGGAGTTTGTGGTCTGGAGCCAGGAGCAGGCATCGAGGTGAGGTTTGGGGGAGTGAGATGTTGGGGTCCAGACGAAGGGGGGCAGGGAAAGGAGGAAGGAGAGGCAGATGGGTGGCTCAGAAGTGAAATAGCCCTTCGCAGGGACTTGTCAGATGTCCTGTGCCCATTTTGCAGGTGGAGAAGCTGAGCCTGAAGGAGTTTTTGGCTTGTCCCACTGAGGCCTCTAGACTGCCTGGCTCCCCTGACCCCTGCCTGATGGGGAGTCTGGATGCCAGGCAGGGGCTGAGGATTCCTGGCTGTGGGGTCTGCACGGAGGGACCCTCGGCATCAGTGTTCAGGCTGGCTCCACTGAAGACAGCAGGTGCCTAAGGGCCAAAGACAGCACCTGTGGGCGGCACTGCCAGTCCACCCAGAAATTCCATGCACGCTTTCTTATTCATGCTCTCTGATCGCTCGGAGGGGCACACCCCCAATCTCAACTTCTTCCCTGTGTCTTCCTAACTCTGGGGTGGCTCGGGGTTAATGACTCCTTCTCCTATGACTACTGTCCTTCTTGGCTGTGAATCCTCCTAGGGGCTAGAGGGCACTAGGGTGCCCCTGCTGGCTGGATACGCATCACCATTGCCCACAGTTGCCTGCCCCTGCCTGAGGAGGGGTGAGCAAGCCAGGCTCCCCCAGCATCAGCTCTGCCCTCCACCCACTGCTGCACCCCTTGGCAGGTGCTGGGCCTTCCTCAAGCCACAGTGTCCTGCTCAGACCCATGGAACTCTGTCTGCTATCTGGGGGTGGACGTGGGTGGTCAGCAGATTAATATTTGGCAGTGGGCGGGCACGGTGAGATCTGGGAACACTTGCGCACGTGACCCTTGTCCCCTTGTGTGTACCACTGGGTTGAAGGTCTTTTGATGACTGCATGAGTGTCCTAAGGCTGCTGCAGCAAATGGCCACGAGCTTGGCTTCAAACAGCAGAATTGTATCTGTACAATTCTGGAGCCCAGAGTGCCAAGTCAAGTGTCAGCGGGGCCCACGCCCCTGGAAGCTCTAGAGGAAAAGTCTTCCTCGCCCCTTCCAGCTTCTGGTGGCCCCAGGCGTTCCCGGGCTTGTGGCCGCATGGCTCCATCTCTGCCTCTGTGTTCATGGTCCCCGTGTCTCTTCTCTGTCTCTTCTGAAGACACTCATTGGATTTAGGGCCCATCCGAACGCAGGATGATCTCATCTCGCCTTAACTATATCTGCAAAGACCCTTCTTCCAAATGAGGTCACCTCCCAAGGTTCTGGGTGAGCATGTTCACTGTTCAACCTACTAGAGTGATGTTTTCTTGCTCTTAGGGAGCATTCTCTACCCCTCACACAGGCCAGACACGCTCCCTGCCCTGCCCCTGCTGGCCTCCCCCCAGTCTGGCGTCACCCTGCATGTCCCCTTCTCCTCCAACCTCTTTCCCATTCATTGCCCAGCGCAAGCTACCCATTGCTCTGCGTGGCTCCCAGGGGGCCTCCGGGCGTCCGCTAGAATGTTCTGTGCTAGTTCGTTGCAGAACAGATGCTGCAGCCCTGGCACGGGGTCTTCATTGACTGCCCCCCCGCCCAGGGTGGGTGCACTGATAATTGTATAGCAATTTGTTTAACATCTGCTTTCCCCAGTGGAGGGAAAGCAGATGCTCTGTGCTGTTCACTCCTTATAGCCCCCAATGCCCAAGGCCCTGGCCGGCTCTGCTGCTCCAAAACTATTTGCTGGATGCAGGGGAAAGAAGCAGGCACCAAAGGGAAGTGGGCACCGGGGAGCTTGGGCTTTGGTCTAGTTCCCCCGGACAGGGGCCACGTGACCTGATAGGGCCTGGGTGGAGGTTCTGGCCAAGGGAGGGGGAGGGACGAAGCCAAGAGGCACCGAAGTTAACATTCTCAGGACGTGATATTCATGATGCCGAGGATGAAGGAGAGCGAGCAACCATGAGGAGGCTGAGCTAGCTTTCTAATTTAGCGATGGGCACCTGCTCGTCTTCATAGATGGAGAGCAAACCAAGGCAGGCTGAGGCAGGAGAGAAATTGGGCTTTGTTTCCTCTCTGCTGCCAAGGCTGCCTTGTCAGGCCAGACCTTTGTCGTCTCTTCCCTCAACCTTTGTCCCTGCCCTTCCTGTCTCCCAGTCCATCTCTCTCTGATCCCGCTTCCATCCTGCAACTGGAGGATCCAACGAGAGGCAAGCTTGTCCCTGCCTCTCCCCTCATTAAAAATCTTTCCATGGCTCCCTATTGCCAACCAGAAAGGTCCAAACCCATCAGTCTGGCTGCAGAGGAAGCTTAATGGTGCAGCCTCAGCTGATTGCCCGAGCCCCATTCCCATGACCTTCCCTAGTCACCCCGGGTCAAGTCGCCCTGAACTCCTTGCAGTTCCCCAAACACGTCATACTCACATATTTCATGCTGTTTACACATGCCGGTCCCTCTCCCTGGAACACCTTTCCCATGATTCACCTGGAAACCTTTATTTATCCCTTAAGGCTCCAGTTAAAATCATCTCCCAGGATGGCCCTCGCTGAACTTCCTGGGGTGGGGGTGGGGAGCATGGCCACAACCTGTTTCTACAGGTGTCTCCCCTACCTGGGCCTGGCACAAATACTCCCAAGTGAACTAGCCTGTGGCCCCCTGTGTAGACAGCCTCCAGTCCTCCCCAGCAACGTGGGGCCTGAGAAGGGGTCTCTGTGAGGCCGGGGGTTCTTCCTCGGACCCCCCAAGGCTGCCTAGCGCACCACTGCTGCCTTGTGCCTAGACTGTGGCGTCAGGAAGTGGGGAAGCCTGCCCCCGAGCCAGGCCGGTCTGCAGAGGGCTCTGGGAAGGGAGGGGGTGGGGCTCTTCCAGCCCTGACTTTCTTCTTCCACTGGCTGCGACCGGCTGAGAGCAGGGGCACCTGCTTCCCTCTGATAACAGAATGGATCAGTTTGCTGCTCATCACCGGAGCGGCTGCGATGACAGTGGGAAGAGCAGGCCCGTCAGGGGAGCCAGCAGCAAGGATACGGACGGTACATGTTCTGAGGATTCGTCTGCACACATCCCAGCTATAATTTTTCCCCTTGAGAGAGCGGGATGTCGCAAGTCTGACAGGCGTTCAACAACTGGGGTAGGAAGGGCGGAAAAAGAGCAAGCTGCCAGGGCTTCAAAAGCAACGCTTTCTTGGCAAAAAAGGACGTGAGAACCACTTGACAAGGTAAAGGGTGCCGAGTGCTGAGCTGCATGGCGATGGATGCTAAAGACACAACTGGCCTTGGGAAGACCAGGCTGTGCCGATGGTGGCTCTGGAAGCATGGGAGAAAGAAGACCACAGGCTGGCAGCGGGGAGCATCCTATCTCCGGGGACGGTGACCGTTTATATTCACTGCAAAAGGGTGTGTGTGTGTGTGTGTGTGTGTGTGTGTGTGTGTTCCACAGACTTTGTATGAGCTTGGCTGTTGCATCAGTCAGCTATTACCACAATAGTGCTGCTTAACAAGCTGCTGCAAAATTCAGTAGCTTAAAACAACAATTACTCGTTATCACATACTGGTCTTTGGATCTCGTGCAACTCTGCTGGGCTGGCTTAGGCTTTTGGCTCCTGGCTCTGGACTTTAGGGCCCAGGCTGCAGTCTGGGATCCCGTGTGCCCATGTGTCACTCATCGCATTTGAACTGGCAGCCACCAGGGCACGTGGTCTGCTCCGACTGTCTCATTCTGGAACGTGGCTGAAGGGCAGCAGCTCCCGGAGCATGCTCTTCTCATGATGATCCCCAGAGTGAGACAGCAGACCCCACCATACGGGCACATTTCAGGCTGTTTGCTGGACCTATAACAACATCCATGTGGCCAAGCCCAAAGAGAAGTATACTCTGCTCAGCATGAGGCCATTGTGGAGTGGGAACTGGACCACAAATCTCTCATTATGTGAGATTCTGAGCCACATGAGCATCCTGAGGGTTTGCATGTACATGGTCACGTGTCTCGGTGTGTGCAGAACTGCTCTGTGCGTGCATTTATGTGTTTTGCTCAATGATCAATACACTCCCAGAGAAGCGTCATAAGATTATTTTAGTGAGATGACCAATGAGGGTCACGTGAGAGAAATGCCAAGGGTCACGGGACTTTGGGCACTGCTGGAAATTTAGTGCAAAGTGATACGATCTGGCCTCGGTCTCCACTACCGTCATAAACTGTGCGAAGCTGCCTGGTGTATCCATCACCTTGAAGGTGTGTGATTTCTGGCCGCATCTCCAGCTCATAGGAAGAGAGGGGGCACAGCCAAGGAGACTAACTTTCCAACCTATTCAAGTGAGCTCAGCCATCTATGATTTGGAGGCCACTGGGGAGAAGTTGGAATGAAAATTAGGCTTGAGGAGCTGCCCCCATGCCAACGGAGTTGAAAGCATCCCCGCAGGTAAAGAGAAAAGCCAGGCCTCTGCTGGGGCCCGTTCCCTGGGGTGGGTGGGGGCAGAAAGCAGGGTATTGATCACAGAGTCTCAGGTAAAAGGCTCTAGCTGTCCGTGGGTTCGCGGCACAGAGGTGCAGCTGGCCGGTCTCGGGTCGTTCCTCATCAGCTCTCAGGCAACGGAGCCAACCTCCTGGTTAGTTACACTTGCCTTTTATTTTTCATGAGATGAATTTTTAATTTTTATGACAGTATTGGGAACATTCCAAAGTATCTCCACATGGCAGCCTCCAAATGTGCTGTGTATTTGGTCAAACGGTCAGGGCGTCCCGAAGGGTCGATCCAGTTCCAGACGCAGAAATGGGAGTGGGTTCCTCCAGCCCTCAGAAGCGGGTTCTCCGACTAGGTGTTGCCTGAGACCCTCGGGAAGGGGCCCTGCATGGGAGCTTGCTGAGCACGGACGTAGTGTCAGGGGCCCTGCTGTGTTCTGGGGCAGGTGGGCTCTTGGCTCCTGTGGAGCTGACATGCTAGTGGGCAGCCAGACCTCAAATAAAGACGCCGATAAGCTTAATAACTGGGCCGTGAATGGAGTCCCAAGGAGCAGAGATGGCGGATAACAGCAGAGGCCTCTTTAGACCTTGTCTGGGCTAACGGTGAGGGCTGAGGGAGCTGCCTGACCACCTGAACCATACACCCCAGCTTCCAGACTCTTAGCCCAGGATGGATGCCCCTCACAGATTCAGTCCCTCTCCCATCTCTGAAGCTAGGCACCCTGGCCCTGGCTGTTCGAGCCCCTCCAGAGCCAGGTGGCCATGATCACCACCAGCCCCTGCATACCGTACCCCACTCTCTTCCCTCCTGTGGGCCAAGTCCACATTGCCCCGCAAGCCCAAGTCTCAGCACGTGGAAGAGATGGAAAGCCAGCCTCAGGAGCACTGCCTTCTCCTCCTCCTCCTCGCTCTGTGCCCTGCTTGCTGCCTGCTTATTCCGGGCCACCCGAACCTGAGAATTATAGTCCCTGCTCAGGGCCTGCAGGCAGGAACCTGATAATGCAGGAAAGGGTCCGCTGCTGTAATGGAAGCCCCATCAGATCCCAGGAGCACAGAGGGCCTGAGCCGGAGGGCATTTCCTTACGCACTTGGTGGCCTACCCAGCAGTATCCTTGGAGCATGTGCATGGTGCCCAGACTGGGCCAGGCAGGTGCGGGGCACCCCAGGCGCAGGCAGGCACAGCCCTCTCACAGGAGGATGGGGCTGAGGTTGTGTCCTGGGCACCAGGAGCTGTGTGCAGAGCCCAGAGGAGGTGGGAGGCGGAGCAGTGGCCCCACATCTTGCCTATGGTTGGGAGGGGTGGGGGTCAGAGGACGTGAAGCTGAGGATGCGAAGTTGACCTGGTGGGCGTGATGCTCATCTGAAATCCTTTATCTGTCCTCCTGCCCTATTCAGATGGATGCAGGACCTCAGAGTCTGGGCCTCAGCAGGAGAGGAGGAATTTGGCCTGAGGTCCTGGCCTAATGACAGATTTTGATGATTACTTGCTGAGCTGGTTTTTCACCACTGCAGGGGAAGGGAACATTCTCCAGGCTGGGAGAGGGGAGGGGATTAGAGCCAGATACTGCTCTTTGTATGAGATGCATCCTTCCCTGACCCAGATCCTGGGGAGAGAGCATAATGGGTTTGGAGATGGAAGAACACAGGGACCCCACCCCTACCGCCCCCCCCCCCCCCTGCCCTTGACCACTACCACACCGAAGCACATCATCTACAATGTCCATTTACACTTGACTTTTAGGCAGAAAGAGAACTTCAATATTCTGCAGCAATGTGGCTCAGATGCCTTCTAGGTTTGTACCATGTTTTCCAATCGCTTACAGATGGCAACCTACCTCTTGTTTGGTTGATAGCCTTTTTAGCAACTTGTCTTTATGTGGTCTCGCCCATGTATTCAACTTTGTTTTCGTAGAAACAGCAATTCTCTTTTTACATCCATATTTCATTAGCTCGTATCACATTTAATAAAAACGACACCATTGCAATAACAAAACTGGTGCAAGCAGGTCTGGGACCATCACATCCCACTCTGGGCAAATTCACAATTGGACGGGTGGGAGCAGAGGTGGAAGAGGTACCAGAAGGCAGCCCTTCCTGCCCAGCGCATTTGTGTGTTGACAGCATCAGGCAATCTTGTTCACAGAGGGAGAGCAGAGAGGGGTTACTCCAGACACTTCGTTAAGTGGAGGTTGGTTAAGAGAGTTTCCACCGTGTAAGAGAATGCTTGCATCTAAGACTAGGTTCCTCCAAAGCAGACCTTGAAGACAAGGACTGGAGAGGAAGTAAAGCTTGTATTTATTTGGGAGGTGATACTAAGAAGCACGGGTTGGGTGAGGGAAGCCAGGTGAGGCTGGGAAGAAAACCGGCTCAGTCAAGGCTCCCTGACAGCAGGTTTCCACATGGGCAACTGGGGCTCACGCCCACTGCAGACTTCTGCAAGAACACACAGAATGCCTCAGAGTGCTCCCACTCAAAGGCCAGGAAACTGGGGCCACCTACCCCCCACCTACCACCCACCCTTAGCTGGGGCTGCTCCTGGGAGGCACAGAGGACATCCTGTCTGCAGCTGAGCAACGGCTGTGGCCCCAGAAAAGCCCTGGGTGGCACCGTCTGGTCCATCAGCCTTCATAGATGCAACGCGACCCAAGATACTTCTGGGGCTCATGAAAATGTTTCCTCTTTTTTTTTAATTAGAAGGAAAAAAATGAACTTTATGATTGAAAAAGATGTTTTAATATATAATATTAATATGTCTATCTTGATACCAATGCAGTCATAAAATAATTTTTAATATTTTCATATGGAATGTCTAAGTCTGGTTGGACTGTCATAACATGACATCATAGAGGGGTTGGCTTCAACAACAGAACTCACAGTTTTGGAGGCTGAAGTCCAAGATCAAGATGCTGGCGGATTTGTTTGTAGTGAGAGCCCACTTCCTATCTTGTACAGACCACCTTCTTGCTGTGTGCTCCTATGGCCTTTCCTCAATATATGCACATGGAGACAGAGTTCTCTCTTCCTCTTATAAGGCCCCAATCCTATCAGATTAGGATTTCACCCTTATGACCACAATGATCCGTAATGAACTTCTAAAAGCCCTTTCTCCAAATGTACTCACTTTGAGGGTTGGAGCTCCATTGAATGAACTTGGGGAAGACACAATTCAGGCCATAGCACGGAGGAGGGGCCCACAAAGGTCAGACCGAGGCCTTGGTTGGAGGTGCTTGCAGTGAGAAGCGATGGGTGCGTGGAGGCATGGGAGGGCCAAGGGGCTATTGTGTGGCAGCGGCAGCCTCTAGCAGACTGTAATGATTGCAGACTCCATCTGACATGAGCAAGGAGAGTGACTATGGCGGGACCACTTGGGTAGTGAGACAATGAAGGGGTCAGTGGTTTTGGGGTCTCTGCAGGGTCACAAAACAGTAAGAGTGGAATCATGTAAGCTAGCAGGCTGAAAAGATGGAAGGTGGGGTGAATTTGTGGTTTTGGAAGCCATGTAGTTTGAGGGTGGTGAAAGGAGTCGGTGGCTGAGATTCAGATCACCGCAGGCAAGAGGGCTGAGGAATCACGGGCCAGGGTCATCCAGAATGGACACTAAACAGCGTCATTTGGGTATGAGGTAGGTGGGGTGGGCGGGGGGTGGTCTCCAGTGGCAGAGGGAGTATGACCAACAGGGCAGATGAGCAGAACTCTTCCCAAGAGGGAAGGAGACCAATCTATCCCTGACCTGAGCAACATGCAGTGACAGAAAAAAAAAAACCCAGCATCTGCTGCTTCTCTAAACAATTAACCCATCCAATTCCTCATTGTCAGGGTGGAGAAAGGAGAACTTGCTGGAATTCTTCCACTAGATAGAGGCTGAGTTGGAACTGGAACACAGTCCTTCAAACTGAATTACTCAAGCTAATTTTTAAAGGGAGTTTATGGGATGGACAGGTAAGCTATGCTCTTGGTTGGCAAGATAAAATATTGAATAGCTGTCTATCTTCCCCCAAGCTAACATATGGATTCAACACAATTCCAATCAAAATCCCCAAAAGATGTTTTAAAATCAATATGCTTTGAAGTCCCCTCTGAAAAATAGGAATAGGCAAGAATTTCAAAGAATGTTCTTGAAATTAAGAGCAACAAAGTGAGGGGTAGAGAGAGGGGCGGTGTGAGCTGAGGCTGCTGTGCCCAAAACCATGTTATCAAGCAAAATTATTGAAACCTCAGAGCTGGCTCGGGCCCAGAGAAATAGAGTATGGAAAATGTTCGCATTGATAAAGTCCACTTTCCAAAATAAGTACTAAGGAAGTAGTGTGTTTAAATCGTGTTGGATAATAGTATAGTCATTTGGAAAAAAAGATTAGTTTGGATCTGCAGAGTGCCGTACACCTCATAAAGCCCAGGCAGATTCAAGTATTAAATATGGAAAACTAAATTTTAGATAAACTAGCAAAATAGAAAATAGAGTATTTATCAGATCTATGGATGAATTGTTTGTCTCACAAGCAATAGAAACAACCACAATGACAGAGATTGGCTGAGTTCAATAGGGAAGGTCTATAAACTTCAGATTAATGACAATAATAGAAAAAAAATTTAAGGGGAGAATACTTAACACCAAAAATGAAAGTAACATGATTTTCAAAATATGACTGATGAAGAATATAATATGATACAATATAATATAATATAATTAACATAATTAATATAATATAATATAATATAATATAATATAATATATAATAATATACACAGAGCTCACTCAAATTTGTAAAAACAGCAAGACTCCCAAGAATATCCAAGCAAAGATTACCGAAATCACTCATGGGGTAAGAACAAATTGCTAACAACAAAAGAGATGAAACTGGGGACACCATTTGGACTTATTTAAGAATGTGTTATTTTGAACAGTTTTGGTTTAACACCGAGGCTGAGGTGATGCCCACAGCATGATGGATCCGTGGGCGCAATATGTTCAGAAAACAAAATGGGGAGATGAAGCAAGAACCACAAAGACTTAGACAATATGAGTACTTATTCCAACATCTGAAACTCTACGCAAAGAAAACCATCAAATGGAACAACAACCACATGTACAAAGATGCTTATTATCATGTACGTTTAATAGGAAAGCAACACACAGAGAAACAGAAATGACTGAAATGTCTGAAAATAAGTTAAGAGCTTGGTTATATCGTGGCACATCTACTCAACGGAACGTATTTGGTCATTCAACCCTGTTAGAAAAGGAAAAAAAAAAAAAAACAAGCCCAAATGGGAGTCATTTGCCCCTCATGACAGCCTACCAGGACTTAATTACAGTTTCAACCTATTCCAGGAACAGAACCTTTTCAAAGTCAATCTGATATGTCCTGATCAGCATTAGTGAGGCAATCACTAAAAAAAAAAAAAAAAAAAAAAAGATAAAAGCCTTGCTGTTCCCTTCCCCCCTAAAAGAAGATGTCCTGGCCTGACACGATCATTTCATTTCTTTTGCTAATAAGGTTCTTGCCACACCCTCTTGCCTATAAAAACGTTCCATTTTGACCAAACCCTTGGAGCTAAATGGGATACTACTCGATTCATGGATTGCTTGATAAAGACAATTAGATCTTCAAATTTACTCAGTTGAATTTTTTTTTTAACAAACCTGTGTGGGAAAATGTAGGAAAATGTTAAGAAAGTGTTAAGATAAAAAAACAACCTCATGAGTGGAAAGACTGTAACTCTTAAGATACATATATGTAAAATTAGCATGTGGGTAGAAAAGGACCAAAATGTAAGCTAGAAAAATAAAAATGGTCACTGTGTTAGAACCATGGATTTAAAGATTATGCTGTAAATAATTTTGGGGGGAAAGTCTTGTATTAATATCTTTCCTTCCTTTCCTCCTTCCCTCCTTCCCAAGCAGAGTAGACCACGTACCGGATGAAGACACCAGAGCTTAAAACTCAGCCTTCTGTGGCAGTCTCCCAGGGTTGGCCGAGTGGCGTGCGGGGGCACTGGGAGTACATGGAGACCTTTCATTTGCCAAACACGCACACACTCCTTAGGTATGAAACATTAAGAAATACAACCCATATATTTAGAAAAGTCATGCATGCTAGTTATACTAGATATATTGCCAGATGAACCCAAAATACTATTTTGAGTATGTCTGAAAAAAATTCACCTCCTGGTGAAAATGAGTCACGTTTGCTGCAAAGCCACAAATTTCAGTATAGATTTCTCCACCCTGCATTAACAGGAGAGCTTGTCTTGCCTGGGCTCTTTCTAGCCATCTATTCCCTCCGTGAGTTGCCGTTGTGGGATTGAGGTCCCCATGTGTAACTGGAGCTGTGATGTCCTGCCCTGCAGAACCCCCTCCTCCAGTAGCTGCTTCATTCACCTTCCTGCTGCCCACCGTGCACCACTGCTCTCAGTCATCTGCTGCCTCTGCCACATTCCCATTGTCCACCTCAGCTGAGCTGGTGCCTTGGCTCCTCCTCCGCCTTGTCACGGTTCCCTTCTCAATGCCAGCTCTTGGAGAGGCCTTCCGCCGGCAGGGCTGCTGGGTTCCAGTGCCGTGGTCCGTTCCTCTCTACTACGGATTTCTCCTCCTAGAGTGCAAGGCCCCGCTGGGTCGGGAACACTCAGGTCAGCCTCCCTCTGTGTGCATCACCTCCTTCACTTTTGGTGCTTTCTCTCAGAATGCCACTGTTGCTCCTCCTCATCAGACCCCTTTTTAGGGACCCTTCCCCCAAGTCCATCATTGAGGACCTCAGAAGAGGTGTCCCTGCGATTGTCGACCTGGTTCAAGTTCTTACTCCCAGGCTCCAGGGTCCCGTGTAAGTCAACAGAGGTAGTTGGGCAATTGTTTCTGTGTTCCAGGGCCTTCTGTGAGAACTGGAGGCCTTCTCTGTCCAGGGCATGTAGGAGACTCTGGGGACAGTGTGGACTTTGTCTCAAAGCAGTCTGACTGAGCCCCATCAGTAAGCAAGTCAGGGAAACCACAGAGGTGTCCTGACCCCCCATGCCTATGTGCATGGGGGAGAGGGCCACACCTGTAAAGTGAAACAGAGGGGAGAGGGAGAGACAGACAAGCAGACGGACCCTGAATGGATCCTTGGGTATAGTCAAGCCAGAAGCCAACTCCGCCCCTCGTCTTATGCAAGACACTATTTCACTGAAGGGGAGCAGAATTTGTCATACCAAAGTACATCTCTTTGGCATAAGGATTATTTAGGCTAATTACTTTTAAGAAACAGCAGACAGAGAAGCTCTGAGAACTGAGTAGACATCGCCCTTTTGTAGGAGACATTAGTCTCCATGTATAAGGGAGATCTCCTTGTGTAAGGCTGTCTCCCTCTCTGTACCAGGAAGGGAGCATGACTAAATCTCTAGCAACTCTTATCCACGTGGAGGGCAAGGACTCATATCTGCCCAACAGCCTTAGCCTTGTTTACTGTGCTTTTCCTGATAACCTCCAAAACCGGCCACCCCCTCCTGGACCTAACTTCTTCTTTTGCCTTTAGCCAGAGATAGTATTTAAGGTAATGGCTTGGGCCATTTTGGGGAGTCCCTCAGTTTTCCCGGATCTCTTCCACGTACACAGGAAGTATACATGTTACTAAACTTCTGTTTGTTTTTCTCCCGTTCAACCGTTTTGCTTATTACAGGGGGGATCTCAGTGAAGAACCTAGAAGGGTAGAGGGAAAATGATTTTTTCCACATCCACAAAGCTTATCCAAGCAGGGTTTCTGACATGCACTGGGAAGAGTCATGAGGGGTGTAGTATTCATCACTATTTCCTAACTGTTGCAATTCATCTGTTGTGCGTGTTCATGGGGGGTGAGGGTGTGGCTGCCATAGGCCTGGGATGGGGGTGGGGAAGGAGCAGTGAGGCGCCCCAGCAGAGCCCAGCAGCCACACAGGCTCAATGGTGAGCAAGCAGTGTCTGAAACCCTCTCCGGGTCAGTGTGTGGTCGCAGAAGCCAGGCTGGTCCCACGGGTGGTGATGTCTGAGTCCCACAGTGTGTTCCGGAGAGACGGCAAGTGGCCTCCAGGGCACCGACCTGGTGCCATCCGCAAGGGCTGCTGCCGAATATCTGACAGTGCAAACCTGGCTGATAAATTCATCTCAAATCCTGAGAAGGACCCAGCATATCTCTTCCAGAAATGTGAACTTTAATTTATTTAAATTTAATGGAAAAGCATATGGAGGGGAACGGAAAGCTAATTTAAAATAGTGCTCAAAGCAATCAATATGTTAACAGATTCCCTTCAACTTTTTGCGCTTGGCTGCAGGGAAAAACACACACACACACACACACACACACGCACACACACACACAACAAGCCTTTAAAATGTAAGTGGATCCTTTCCATCCTTCTCCTTCTATTTTATAAAAACACAGGTTGTGATGTCTGGTGCTGAGTCCTGGGGAGTTAAAAATCAGTCAGTCTTGTAAACATTAAAATATGCTTTTGGAAACATAAATCATCTGATGGAGTCAGAAGTGGTACTGGAGAGAACTTGAAGTCAAAAAATACTTTTTTGGGGGGCGTGCTGAAGCAGACAAGGAGTATGAAGTCTTTCGCATCAAGCTATTATTGTTTTCTTTGTGCACTTGAGTTTTCTCATCTACAAAGCAGGCATGACGATCCCCGCTCAATGCTCTTGTGAGAATTCAGTGGGTAGATTGGCAGGAGCCTGTTTTGCAAACTGCAGAGCTGTGCGGTTGTTCCTTTTAGAGACACTTCTCACCACCCCGGGGCCCAGCACCACAGGCGTCCCACAGACATGCTGGAGTCACCTGAGCTGATCTGAGTGGCCACTTCCTAGCCCGTTGGGACACAAGAGCCGGGGTTGAAAATTCCACCATCAGGGAGTCATTCCTTTGTTGCGATCTCTCCTCTTAGTCTTTCCTGGGGAGGGAGCAAGGTGTGGGGGAAAGAACAGAGGCTTCTTGTAGCAAAGATTTGGTTTGAATCCTGCTTCCAGTGGGCTTCCCAGCTGCATGGACTTCTCCAGGTCGCTCCAGCGTGCCCCAGTTGTCTTGTCTGAGATGTGTTAAGGGTGGTTGTAGGGAAGGAATCAGACAGAGTAAGCGCTCAGCAAGCACTTTATTCCTTCCAAAGGACATGTTCCCCCCGAGGGAATGTTGCACCGAGAAAACACTCTGCTATAGCAACTCCAGCTGAGAGTGGAGAGAATGGGCAAAGGCTATTTGGAGGTGGGGTAGGGCTCCTGGAATTCCGCACGGAAGCAGATGAGGGACAGAAAACTGGGCAAGTTTGGAGGTCTTTGACCCTAAACTGCCATCCCCCCATCTTTCCGTTGTGGTGCAAAGAGAAGCCTTTGTAATGGCGACAGAGCCCTTTCTCTGCTCCATGTTTCCTTATTCCTTAAAACACCTCAAGGTCAACTGTTTCCAGATTGAAATTTGGATACCACTGGCGGACACCAACAGAATCCTGATTCTCCTGCCTTCCCTCCACCCCCAGCATTGACCTTCACAGGCCTGGATGGTGTTAAGATTCTGGGGCTTTTCTCTGCTCTGCTACCAGGTGCGAAGAGCCCTCATTTGCTTATATCTTTTAAAAAGGGAGAAAAATGTTGCAGGACCATTTTAGAATTTCATATGTAATCAAAATCTGCCTAATTGCATTTTCTCCTGGAAAAAGGAGAATTTCAGGGCTATTGAGTTACCTCCCTGCCGCATGTAAAGGTGGGTTTAATTTCCATAATGTGGCCCCACCTGGGTTTCCTGTCTGATAGGTCATGATTGAGACACTGTCTGCACTCTTCTTCCGGGAGGGGTATCTTAGCTTGCCAGGAATTTGCCAGCTTAAATGTCATCAGGTTGACGGAAATGTATTTCACCAAGCGTCCAGAGGTGGCTTCTAGAAGGTTAAAAGTTTGCAGGGTTGTTCCCCCAACAGAAGGTGAGACCTGGAAAGACAAGGGGGTTCCTTTCTCCCAGGTAGATAAACAATCCTCCCAGAGGGAGAGGACCGTGGAGATCCAACAGCCGGGCTCCAGGTCTGGGAATCCAGAAAAGGCATCTCAGAAAGCGGTAAAAAAAAAAAAAAAAAAAGAAAAAAATTGTTCGCCAATTGTCAAAAAGTCAGGAGGGGCAAGAAATCTGTACACCAGGAGAGATACAAAGAACACTTTCTGCACTAAGCAAGGAGCAGGGTCCTGTGTTCAGTCCCACCCGGTTCTGTGCAGCAGCTAGGAAAGGAGCACAAGAACCAGAGCGAGAGAAACATGGAGAACGCAGGCCCCGGCCTCCTGCACTGTCTGGGAATTCGGAATTCACGTACAAACCTGGGTGCCAGGAAATGACTGCTCTGCCATGAGAAGCGTGGGACACAGTAGGGTGGGATCTAGAAAATCATCCATAAAAGGATGCAAAGAAGCATCTGAACCGGCTTATGGCCAAGAGGCTCCTTGAGGCCAGGCCTCCGGCAACGGGGCTGGGCATCCGTATCTCAAGGTCGCTGGGTGTTTCCAGGCGAGTGGATTCTCGGGAGACACTCTTGGCATGTTCCAAGTCTGACTTGGCAGTCACCAGGCTAGGAAGCTTGCCAGCTCTGCTCCCCGCAAGCCACGCGGCCACTCACCTCGCCGCTGAGCCTCACCCAGAAATGGGGGGCGTGGGGGCGCCTACCAGCGGCTGCCAGCATGGCCTTAGATAAGGTGCATTACCCGACTATGTGAGTGCGTGGTGCCTGACGGTGTCCTGAGAATCGCATCCCTTCTTTCTTGTTGTCACCAGCATCATCAGCGTTGTTGCTTTGAACTAATCCTTTGGCTAGTTTTATAAGGATCTGATCTTAAAGAACCCCTTTGGGTGTTCTTTCTCCCTGTGATCCCCAACCGTGTCATTCGGACCCCGCGGGTCCCCCGGGGAGTGCAGATGGCCCCAGTCCTGCAGCCCACCGCACTCCCGAAGTGGATGTTTCTGGCCCCCTGATTCCAGACTCTCTCTTCCTCTGGGAAGGAAACACTCTGGCAAGCCCCTCCTCCTGGCTCACACGTAACACAGAGCAGTGCATTGCTGTGACATATAATATGGGAACTATAAATGGGTGGCTGGCTCTATATTTAGAAATGGCATTCACAAGTGTGCAGTGTTGTGAAGGGTCTGTAATTTCTCCTGGGTTGAGAAGAGTGTGGCTTGCACCAGAGCTGGGGGAATGTGCATCTAAAATGAAATTTGAGTGGGGGGGGGGGG
>NW_027397120.1:8267093-8273112 GCF_003265705.2 Callorhinus ursinus
GGGGGGGGGGGGTGTAGAAAATAAGACGAAATCAGAGAGGGAGACAAACCATAAAAGACTCTTAACTCTAGGAAACAAACGGAGGGGTGCTGGAGGGGAGGGGGGGGTTGGGGGATGGGGTCCCTGGGTGACGGGCATTCAGGAGGGCACGTGATGGAATGAGCACTGGGTGTTACATACAACCGATGAGTCACTAAGCTCTACCTTTGAAACTAATAATATACTATGTGTTAATTAACTGAATTTAAATCAAAAGTAAAAAACATAAAATGAAATTTGAGGTGACACGGTTGTCCAACTTCTTTGGTCTGTGGCTAACCTCCCTGGGCAGTGGGGGCCCAGGGCGCCTGGGTCAGAGAAGTGGACTCTGCTGGCCCCCAAGGTTTAGCCTGGGTGGCCTCTGGGTGGGCAGAGCCACGGACACCACCAAGATGGAGCCTCCCGTGGGCAGCTTGGCAGGGGTAAAGGCACCCAGCGTGCCTGGAGCAGTCTTGTCTTCGGGGATGCTCAGGGAATGCCAGCTCTAAGTATGATGAGATTTTAGTTTGTTCCCGTTCTGGCCCCTGCCGCCCGCCGCCCCCCCTCCGCCCCCGCATCTGAATGTGCTCCTGGTTGTCATCCTCCCTCTTACGGGTAGCACCAGAACTGATCAGGAGGCCACGCGTGGAACACCACGCCTTGGGCTGTCATCACATTCTGCAGCCCAGGTGAGGTGGCCAGCCACACAGGGCTGGGTGGGAATGTGAGCCTTTGGCCGTCAGGGACAGAACACGTGGCCCTCCATGGCCAGACCCTGTGGGCTAGAAGATCAGCACTCCGGCCTGGGAGGGGAACCTGGGATGGGGCTGGGGGCAATGGGGTGGGGCAGAGAGAGGGCCCCCATCAGGCAGGCCAACTGAGAGCCCACCCGGTGTTATTCAAGCTGCCACTTACTTCATTCCTCTTAGCCCCGATCTCCTCTTCTGTGAAATGGGTGACGCTTTCTTCAATGGGCCTTCCCCGAGGGGCTGCGCTTTGTGGCAGAGGGGCTCGAATCTAAGTACCCCCGACATCAGAACCTTTCCTTAAACCCTCCAGACACCTGTGAATCAGTGCCACCGAGCAGATACGGGCTCAGAAGAAATTAAATGTAGGCCTGGGACTCCCCCCCCCCTCCGGCCCCATACAGAAATAAGAAGTGTTGACCAAACATCTCTTGCAGCTGTCCTGGTTTTCAGACTGCTGAGTTGGACATTTGGTTTCTAACCCATATCAAAAATCCCATAGCAAACACACCAGCCTAGTGGCCAGGGAGTCGGGTGTCGGGGAAGTGTTCTGCTCTGGAAAGTCCAAGTTTGAGGCAAAAAAAGGGGGGCAGAGGTGACAGGGTGAGGCTCAGCCTGGCCAGGGCTGCTGGGACTGCACTCACCCCAAGACTACGGAGGGGACACAGGGCCCCTCACACTGGCTCCCTTCTAATCTGCCTGCTGCTTTACCCAGGCTCCCAGAGCAGGAGTAGGGGCCAGACTGGGTTTAGGGATCCCTCTTGAAATCAAAGCTCGGGAGGAGGGAAAAAGGAGAGAGAGGGAAAGCCGCAGATGCTGGGCAGAGCCGAGTGACCACATGCATCCGCGTGCTCTGCATTCCACAGGTGCTGTGGCTCCGTGGCCACACTTCCCGGCAGTGGCCTGGCCGGCGCCTCCAGCACAGGCCCTGTGGGTGTCTCTGGCTGGAGTGGTGGCCTTGGCACAGGCCCGCCCTGGAAGGCCCACCCCTCCCTCTGTGGCTCTGGGAGAAGGAGCCTGCCACTGTCAGGGTGGTGAGTGTGCATGGAAGTGTGTGTATATGTGTGAGTGTGTATGTCCTTGTGCTTGAGTGTGTGTGCATGAGTGTGTGCATGTGAGTATGTGTGTATGAGTGTGTGTGCACGTGTGTGTATGAGTATGTGCCTGTGAGTATGTGTATGTGTGTATGAGTGTGTGTGAATGTGAGTATGAGTATGTGCATGTGTGTGTGTGCATGAGTGTGTGTGTGAATGTGTGTGCATGTGTGTATGAGTATGTGCATGTGAGTATGGGTATGAGTGTGTGTGCATGTGTGTGTGAGTGTGTGCATGTGTGTATGAGTGTGTGCATGTATGTGTGCATGTGAGTGTGTGCATGTGAGTATGTGTGCGTGTGAGTGTGTGCTGTATGAGTGTGTGCTGTGAGTATGTGTGCGTGTGAGTGTGTGTGCGTGAAGACTTCCCACAGCATGGGCCCAGCTCTCTCCATCAACACCCTTCGTGGTTCCCCTGCTGAACTGCATTCCAGCCCACCTGCCTTCTGGTCCTTCCTGGTGTCCCCACATCTCCTTTCTTCCTCATCTCCCTCAACCTGGCCATGTGCTCTGGGTCCCACCTCCGGTTCCCGTCATGCTCTGGGGCTGGCCAGCTGCTTTACCCAGGCTCTACCCTTGGCCAGTAATTCCCATTCCTTGCCTGTATGCAGCCATTGAGATTCTTTCCTATCCATCAATGCTACCTCCTCCAGGAAGCCTTCCCTGACTGGCTGAATCATTTCTCCTCTGAACCGCCGCTGCACCTAGCACACTCCTCCTGCGTTGGGCACACTGAGGGCCACCTGTTCTGTACTGAAGAAGGTGGTGGCAAGAGGACGCCTTTGAAGTAGAATCCTGGCGCTGCCATGTTCCAGCAACGTCAGGCAGATTACTCTGATGCCCTGAGCCCCAGGTAGAGACAGTAATTCTGCCCTCAGACTGTGGGGAGGATTAGGGGAGAAAATGCCCACAGCACAGGGATGGGGAGGGCCCTGAATGCTGGCTCCTTGCTCCTTCCAACCTTGGGGGCAGCAGCAGCGACGTTCATCTCCAGACCCGGCACCTGGCCCTCTGTGGGCGCTGGTGAACACATGAACCACTGAACTTAATTCACAGTCTGGGGGGTTCTCTCTGGGTGTCAGGGGTTCGGGGCAGGGAGCTGAGCAGGGTCGGGAGTGGGCTTGAGTGTGGCTTCCCCTCTGACTGGCAGGGGCCTTGAGGCCCTTCTGTGGGGTAACTGTGCTGGCCTCGCAGTGACAGGGTAATGCCGTGCTGTGCCTGGCCTCACGCGAGGTGGACACTGAATGGATTCCCACCTAGGCCTCGTTTTCTGCCTTCACCCCACTTCCTTTGTGTTTCCTCTACTTTCGGTAAAGCAGTACAGGCTGTGAGGCCTTGGGAGGGATGCTCTGGGTCTTCCCGAAGTAAAGACAGGGAGAGATGGCATTTTGGCAACGGGGGTGCCCCAGTTTGTGTTTCCACTGGCGAGACCTCAGGGTGCATCTCAAGGTCAGTCAGACTTCCTCCACTGTTAGCAACAGAAGTTCCAACTCACATAAGCAGAGAAGGAATGTTCTGGAAGGATACCAGATATCTTGCAGATGGGATGGCATAGCGGGAATGCTGCCCAGGCTCCCAAATCCGGGAAGAAAGCTCAGAGTGCCCTGGCTCAGGCCACCTGACCACCCTTGACTGGCAGCCCCACTGAGGCAGGATCTCACTGGGAGGGCTGTTTCCCCCAGTCAGAGTCTGCCAGGCTCCTCACAAGGAAGGGCAGGCGAGTCACAGCATCCGGGGCGGGACACTCACTGGCCCCAGGAAGGCAGGGCCGGGTGCTGACGTCTGGTTTCCTCCGGTCTGGGACCAATCATGGGAGAGAAGTCCAGCGTGTGCCCGCAAGGCTGGGTTGGGGGTCACAAAGAGGCAGCCGTGTCAGAAGATGGAAGCTCCCTGGCGTGGGGGTGCTGAGGGCATCTCTGGAGCCCTGGGTTCCTGGGTCCAGCGGTGGAGCCTCCTCCAGGCCCCTGAGCTCATGTTTCCAGGGGCAGGCCCGGGAAGCCACCTTTCCTCCTCCCTCTGCCTCGCCCTCATCCTTCCCGGGCCATGAGGCCTGGATGCCCTCTGGTCCCTCTGGCCGGGAAGCGAGCGGAGCTGTCCCCAGTTGTGTCCGCATTTCCACAGCTGCTCACACTGGGCTGGCTTCTCGACAAGAGCATTTATCTCTCAGTCGATGAGCTCTGCTTTGCTGCAGTCCCACCTGCTCTGCGTCCGGCCAGAGCCCCAGCAGGACTGTGGCAGCCGATTTCCCGCCCTCGCGGAGCTGTGGGGTTGCTGAAGCTATTTCCCAGGCATATTGTGAGGATTTAAGGAGAAATGTCCGCATGACTCCAATGTAGCTGGACCCCTGTGAGCCCCGTGCCAGCTCGCTGGTCCGCAGAGAGCACACCAGTGCACGTGAGACGCCGGAAGTGCTGAGAAAACATTTACAAAGGTTTACTGGGGTCACACATGATTACACAAGGGGCAGTTGGTCCGGTAGGACAGAGCTTCCTCAAATTCCCACTTGAGCCATTCTCTCCGCCAACCCCCCACCTTCCCTCTCCAGGCAACTGCCCATCAAGCTAAGCAATCTTTTTCTTTTTCTTTTTTTTTAAAGACATTTTATTTATTTATTTATTTATTTATTTATTTATTTATTTATTTGAGAGAGAGAGAGAGAGAGCGCACGAGCTGGGGGAGCATCAGGCAGAGGGAGAGGCAGACTCCCCGCTGAGCAGGGGGCCCAGTGAGGGGTTCAATTCCAGGACCCCGGGATCATGACCTGAGCAAAGGCAGACACTCAACCGACTGAGCCACCCATGTGCCCCTATTTTTGTTCAGTTCTAAACATGTAGAAATGAAGCAGTCAGGGTATTGGAAGCAGAATCCTACTGCTCCATCTTGACCCAAAGTTCTTTTCTTTCGTTAAGCACACAGAATACAATGATAATAATAATAGTAATAAATTCTTATAAATGAGGAAGGGTGACTCCAGAATATGAAAGGGTTTACCCACGAGGTGAGGCTCCCTCTCACCCCGGGTCGGCAGTCCCCCTCTGCAGACGTAATGCCCATCAAGACTGTCTTATGTCCCTCGAGAGACATCACCCACACACAGATGCACCCCTTCTTTTACGAATCTTCCCTTTTGCAGACCCCAACCTAGAGTTTCTCTGAGTGTGAAGAGACTATTGGGGCCACACAAACCCAAAGACAAGATCCCAGTTCTTGCAAAGGAGCTTATAGAAAATGCTTCTTGAGCTTACTTCTGTTTTGAAGTTTAAATACAGAACGACAGGACCATCAGACAATTGCTCAACAGGAGGGCTTTGAGAATTTGGCTTTTATAACCTTGAATTACAGCACAAGGCAGAGGCCCCCGCTCCAACTTAGGCAGAGATTTATTTTCCAGGTTTGCTCAGCTCAGAGCTGGCAAATGGTTCTTGGATCCCAGGCAGGACATGCTTGGCCAGCCCCAGGTGGGTCCTCAGGGTGCCAGACCCTGCCCTGGGTATTTTCATATGCCATCTCACTTAATCACCATGGACATATGTCCTCTTAGAGAAGACTGATTAAAAGCTCAGGATGGGTACGTTCTGGAGCTCAGTGGGCAGTTAAGTAATGTAGCGGGAATTTAAACTCAAGGCTGTAGGTAACAACATCCGTGCGCTCCCGTTCCACCGTGTTGCTCTGATCACGTAAGGCCAAATTCACCTTGGAGCCCGGTGAGGGCACTCTGGGTCTCTCCCATCCACACAGACACGGTGATGGACCATCCCGGCCACTTAGTGGAAGGGTCCTCTGTGCTCATCCCTGTGTGCAGAGCTGCAGGGCACTTGTCCACAGGCCCAGGTCCAGGATGACCTGTGGGTCAGCTCTGGTAGAGAAGCCACGGAGAGGCAAGGATGCACAGGGGAATGGGGTACGCCACGCAAAAGTTGCCTCTTTGGCTACCAACTGGCTGAGAAATGCCAAAGAGAGAACGCGAAGTAGCAGAATTTGTCCGTTCTTTTTTTTTTTAAGATTGTATTTATTTATTAGAGAAAGAGTGAGTGCAAGCACAAGCAGGGGGAGCAGCAGAGGGAGAGGGAGAAGCAGGCTCCCCGCTGAGCAGAGAGCCCGATGCGGGGCTCAATCCCAGGACCCTGGGATCATGACCTGAGCTGAAGGCAGACACTTAACC
>NW_027397120.1:8273122-8300377 GCF_003265705.2 Callorhinus ursinus
GGTTAAGTGTCTGCCTTCAGCTCAGGTCATGATCCCAGGGTCCTGGGATTGAGCCCCGCATCGGGCTCTCTGCTCAGCGGGGAGCCTGCTTCTCCCTCTCCCTCTGCTGCTCCCCCTGCTTGTGCTTGCACTCACTCTTTCTCTAATAAATAAATACAATCTTAAAAAAAAAAAGAACGGACAAATTCTGCTACTTCGCGTTCTCTCTTTGGCATTTCTCAGCCAGTTGGTAGCCAAAGAGGCAACTTTTGCGTGGCGTACCCCATTCCCCTGTGCATCCTTGCCTCTCCGTGGCTTCTCTACCAGAGCTGACCCACAGGTCATCCTGGACCTGGGCCTGTGGACAAGTGCCCTGCAGCTCTGCACACAGGGATGAGCACAGAGGACCCTTCCACTAAGTGGCCGGGATGGTCCATCACCGTGTCTGTGTGGATGGGAGAGACCCAGAGTGCCCTCACCGGGCTCCAAGGTGAATTTGGCCTTACGTGATCAGAGCAACACGGTGGAACGGGAGCGCACGGATGTTGTTACCTACAGCCTTGAGTTTAAATTCCCGCTACATTACTTAACTGCCCACTGAGCTCCAGAACGTACCCATCCTGAGCTTTTAATCAGTCTTCTCTAAGAGGACATATGTCCATGGTGATTAAGTGAGATGGCATATGAAAATACCCAGGGCAGGGTCTGGCACCCTGAGGACCCACCTGGGGCTGGCCAAGCATGTCCTGCCTGGGATCCAAGAACCATTTGCCAGCTCTGAGCTGAGCAAACCAGGAAAATAAATCTCTGCCTAAGTTGGAGCGGGGTCCTCTGCCTTGTGCTGTAATTCAAGGTTATAAAAGCCAAAGTCTCAAAGCCCTCCTGTTGAGCAATTGTCTGATGGTCCTGTCGTTCTGTATTTAAACTTCAAAACAGAAGTAAGCTCAAGAAGCATTTTCTATAAGCTCCTTTGCAAGAACTGGGGTCTTGTAGTTGGGTTTGTGTGGCCCCAATAGTCTCTTCACACTCAGAGAAACTCTAGGTTGGGGTCTGCAAAAGGGAAGATTCGTAAAAGAAGGGGTGCATCTGTGTGTGGGTGATGTCTCTCGAGGGACATAAGACAATCTTGATGGACATTACGTCTGCAGAGGGGGACTGCCGACCCGGGGTGAGAGGGAGCCTCACCTCGTGGGTAAACCCTTTCATATTCTGGAGTCACCCTTCCTCATTTATAAGAATTTATTACTATTATTATTATCATTGTATTCTGTGTGCTTAACGAAAGAAAAGAACTTTGGGTCAAGATGGAGCAGTAAGATTCTGCTTCCAATACCCTGACTGCTTCATTTCTGCACATGTTTAAAAATGAACAAATACAGGGGCACCTGGGTGGCTCAGTCAGTTAAGTGTCTGCCTTCAGCTTAGGTCATGATCCCAGGGTCCTGGGATCAAGCCCTGTGTTGGGCTCCCTGCTCAGCAGGGAGTCTGCTTCTCCCTCTGCCTGACACTCCCCCTGGCTTGTGTGCTCTCTCTCGCTCACTCTCTCTCAAATAAATAAATAAAATATTCTTTTTTAAAAAAAAGAACTGAGCAAAAACAAAAGAATGATACATGACAACTCGTGGGGTGTAGCAAAGGCAGCACGCAGAGGAAAACTTATAGCCTTAGCCCTAAATTAGTTCAGTGTTCAACTCAAGTATCTAGAAAGAATTTTGAAGTAAACCTGTATCAAGGAAGAAGAGAATGACACGTCAAAGAGCAGAAGTTAATAACATAGTGAACAAAGTAGTCAATTGTTTTGCTTGAGAAATACATGAGCAGGATTCTGGACTTTATTACAATTTTTTATTGGCATAAATAATTTCTTCACTAAATGTATCCTACACACTTACTTAATAATTGCATGGTTATTTGTTTAACATCTGTCTTCCCTGAGACACTATGTATTCTGTGCTTGATTATCCCCACAGTCTGACCCTTGATAGATGTTTATTAAACATTTGCAACTTGAATTAGTGAGAGGAACTCCAGCCCTGCCATCGACAGTATCCCTGGGCAAACTATTTCACTGACCTGGACCTCCCCTTCCTAATCTGTCAAATGGGGAGAACAAAGTCCCCCTCACAGGGCTGAGGGGAGAAACAAATGGTCTAATGCACTTGAAGTTCTGGTGCCATTCCTGGCACAGGGTGAATAGTCAATAAATGGAGGGAGGTATAATTATGAGTCAGAGAACTGGCTCAGTCTTAGGAGTGTCATCTGCCTGCCTTGCAACCTTCAGCTCTCTGAAGGACAGTACTCTGCGCTGCTGGAATGGACCAAAGAGGTGGGCTTGAGTGGGAAGGGAAAATCTGGCAAAAGGGAATCATGAGAGGGGGTCAACCAGATGACCAGTGACAAGCCGGGACTGTGATGAGGAGGATGACGCACCCATCCCTGCCTGGCTCACTCTGGATTCTGTTTGCTGGAATTCTCTTCCCCCAGAGTTTTGCATGTTTCTGTCTTTTCAACATATGGGTCTTGACTCGATGTTGCCTCCTGTTCTGGCCATGTGCCTATTTGCCCTAAGATCCAGCCCCTTCCTTTCCCTGCCCTGCTATATAGCATGGGGCCCTGGGGGAAATGAGTTTTCCAGGCTTGTTTGCCCACTGGCTCGTGGCTAGGTTCAGCCATTGGGAGGTGCTGGCGAGAGATTGGAGGGCAGGAGAAAGGGAGAAGCCAGGGTGGGTCTAGCCCTTGTTCCTTGGTTCTGCTTTGGGACCATCTCCAGCGGCTACTTTTGCTCTCTATAGTCCAGCCCTTCCCACTATGGTATCCATTCCCGGGCTCTGGGACATCACTTCTCTTTGTCTCCACTAGGGTTGGTAGTAGCTGCCTGTTACTGCGCATCTCTGGTTAGCCTCACCATCCTGTCTGTCCTTTCTGCCTACCCAGTACCTTTGTAACTAGTTTTCGATAGTGAAATCCTTCTCTTGGGCTATCTGGTGTGGAATCTGCTTTCTCCATGGGCTTGCTGTTAAATAGCTAGTGTTAAATACCTGGGATTCTGTGACTTTGCTTTGCAATTACCATTGTAATTCAGCCAATTTGGAAATAACTCAAAATTTTGAATTTTCTCATCCAGGGTCATCAGACCAGTTAATAAAGGTCAGAAATCACTAATTCCTCAGAGTGCTCGGTTCTACTTGAAGGCCAACTGTCTTGTGAGGCCACCGCTCTCTATTAAGTGCTCAACTGTGTGTACTCATCAGGAAGAAATGGAACAGAGAGGCCATCACCCAGATTCAGCAATGACCTGACAACATGGGCAGTGCACACAATCCATTCCAAATACCGATAAACACATAATTATGGCGTCAGAGGCCAACAGAACTTAGCCAAGTTGGTTGGAACCTACAGTTCTAAGCTGTCTCTAGGAACACATGGGAAAGCTGAAGCCTTTGTGTTTTGAACTTCAAGGCTGCCACATACTGAGCAGTCATTTCCATGTGGATGTGCCACAAGCATTAGAATTGTTTTGAAATATTCATCAGATACTTAATATTTAGGCAGCTTCTCTCCAGTGCCATTGCCTCTGTCTCAGGGCCCCTCACTTCTGGTCTGGACCGCTCCCAGCTTCCTACCAGGTCTCTAGCTGCCAGAGTACCCCTCCTCTCGCCCAACCCCCCTCCAAGCTACCCTCCACAGCGTCAATGAGAATGCCTTGTCCAAAATACTTAGAGGATTGAATCACTTACCCACCCAATGCCCTTAAATAACTCCCCATTGCTCGCAGGATCATTTCCTTGCTCCTTAGCATTGCGTTAAAAATTACTGCCTGGTCTGCCCCCTGACGACGTCCTCAGTCAACCTTAACCACCCCCTCTCGACACGGCCTTGAAACACAACATTTCTCATGGTTCCGCCACTCCATCTGCTCAGTTACCCTCCGTCTCTTTGCTCAGGCTCTTCCTCCCTCCTAGACTGCCCTTTCCTTTCTTTTTCTTCTGATTCTAACTCATGCTTTGCCCCCCTCAATTTTAAAATAAAATATATGGTGTCTAAGGGTTATAAGGAATATCCTGCCAAGCTTAAGAAACAAAGGATCCCAACACAGTCAAACCTCTCTGTACTTCCTGATCCCATGCCTCTTCCTCCAGAACTGCCCCCAGTAACGACCATTTTGAATTCAGTGTTTTACAATTTCTTTAAAGATCATATATGTTTATGTACATATGCATCCCTAAGCCATAGGCGTTGCTGCTTAGAATGTTTTAAAACCTTATATAAAGGGTATCATACTCTATGTATTCTCCTACAACATGCAATGTTTGCCTAATAATGATGTTTTTGAGATGTTCCATGTTGTAGCTTTAGTTAATTCATTGTCAGTACTGTACGTTATGTCAGTGTGTGTGTGTTTACATTGGTTCTCTTGAGGGCATTTCGGTTGCTTCCAATTGCTCTTTCCCCTCCCTCCCTCCTTCCTTCCCTCCCTCACCCCCTTTTCTTTCTTTCTTTCTTTCTTTTTCTTCTTTCTTTCTTTCTTTCTTTCTTTCTTTCTTTCTTTCTTTCTTTCTTTCTTTCTTTCTTTCTCTTTCTTTCTTTCTTTCTTTCTTTCTTTCTTTTTCTTTCTTTCTTTCTTTCTCTCTCTCTCTCTCTTTCATCACAAATCTTACTGCTGTGACCACTATCAACACATCTCCTTTTGAAAATGGGCAAGAGGTCTTCAAAGGTATCATGCAGAAATGGAATTACAAATCACAGGGCGAGTAAAATTTTCAATTTTACTAGGGATTGCCAAATAATTTGCCAAAACAGTTGAAGTAGTTTATATGGCTCACCAGGGCCACAAAAGAAAATTGCCTTCAGTCTACATGGTTGTCTCAACTTTCTAATAACATATTTAAAAGATTTGGGGTAACAATTCTGTGGGAAATGGAATCCTGTTGTACTTTTGATTTGGCGTTCCTTGATTATAGGTGGACTGTCATGTTTCCCATTCTGTGAAATGCCTGTTGGTAACTTCTGCTCGTATTTCCTTTATTCTTCTAATGATTTTTAAAATGATTTGAAAAAATTCCAAAATATATTTTGGATAATAATCTTTTTTTGGTTATGTATGTTGCTAATATCTTTTCCCTGCTTGTGATCAGTCTTTTTCTGTTTATGGGATCTTTGATTAGCAGGATTGTTTTAAGTTTTGTCAAATTATTCCATTTTTTTCTCTTAGTATTAGTGCTTATGTCTTTTTTCCTCCATACCATCTGAGGCAAGGATCAAACTCCATTCCGTGTGGATAACCAATGTCCCCAGTGCCATGTATCTATCAGTCGATTCTTTATGTCAACTCTTCCAGTTGAATAAAAGCAGTAATCTTAGACATCCTTGCATCATTCATCATTTTAAAAGGAATGCTTTTGAATGCTTTGCCATCAATGATGATGCTTATATAGATTTTTAATTTATTCTATTAGGTTAAATAAATCGCTATCTTTTTTGAGATTGTTAAGATTTTTAACATAAATGTTCAATTTTGTTTGATGCCTTTTTCTGCTGTTAATGAGATACCAATATAGTTCCTCTTTAATCTCTTAATATAATGAAATTATCGATAATTTACTAATAATAAACAATCTTCACCTTCCTAGGATAAACCCAACTTGATGATTGTGCATGGTTATTTTATAGTCATGGATAGATTTGGATTGCTGATACCCTTTTAGGACTTCCGTATGAAACTTGTGAACAATGTTAGCCAGTGATTTTCTTTCTCAGACTGTCCTTCCCTGGTTCTATTATCAAGATTATAGTCACCTCACAAAATGATTTCTCTTTTTCTATTTTCTGGAAGAGTTCACATAAGATCAGAAATGGGGGAGCACCTGGGTGGCTCAGTCATTAAGCATCTGCCTTTGGCTCGGGTCATGATCCCAGGGTCCTGGGATCGAGCCCCACATCGGGCTCCCTGCTCAGCAGGAAGCCTGCTTCTCCCTCTCCCACTCGCCCTGCCTGTGTTTGCTCTCTCGCTGTCTCTCTCTCTGTCAAATAAATTAATAAAATCTTTTAAAAAAAGAAAGAAAAGGGGGGCACCTGGGTGGCTCAGTCGGTTAAGCATCTGCCTTCAGCTCAGGTCACGATCCCAAGGTCCTGGAATGGAGCCCCTGCGTCGCGTTGGGCTCTCTGCTCAGCGGGGAGTTTGCTTCTCACTCTGCCGCTCACCCCAGCTTGTTCTCTCTCTCTCTCAAATAAATAAATAAATAAATACATAAATAAAATCTTTAAAAAAAAAGATTGGAAGTAGAATTTTGGTAGAATTCTTCTGTAAAACAATCTGGGCCTAGCAGAGAGGTTTTAAGTGAGTATTAATCTACTTTATGTAGTGGTCATAGAACTACTCATATTTACTCAGATTTTCTATTTCTTTCAGATCACTTTTGGTGAGTTAATTCATGAAGATTTAAGACAAAGCTCAGGGGTCATAGTCTGCAGAAAGCCTTCCGTGATCACCCCTTGCCTATATGGATTAAATTATTCTCCTGTTAACTCCTACATAGCATTGACATTAATTCATTCAAAAAAATATTTATTGAGTGTGTACTATGTGTACTTTTCTATATGCTGAGGAAACAACAGTGAACCAAACAGGCAAAAATCGTTGTTTGCCCAAAATGTACATCTTAGTAGGGGTGGGCAGGCAATAAACAAAACAAATGAATTATGTGATATCCTGGAGAGAAACACCCTAAACAAAAGGGCGCCAAGGCAAGAAGCACCACAAGTTGTAACATACAGTTAGAAATGTCACTGTATGCATTCCTTCATCTGAGAGTTCTGTATTTATGGGTGCTAGGTGCTGGGGTTACAGTAGAGGACTAAATAGACACATTTAGTTCTTGCTTTTGTGTTTATATTCTAGTGGGAGACAAGTAATAAACATGTAAAAATCAAATCAAAGTTATAGCTACTGATGCAGATCAGCAGGTGCTTTGACAGAAGAGGGGAAGCCTGCATTGAATGGGGTGTTTAGGGAAGACCCTTTGAGGGGTGGTCGTGAAACTGGCATCTGACGGAGAGTAGCCGGCAGTGGTGCGGGGGGCCGTCCTCAAATGACCTGGTCACCTCCAGTCTCTTCCACTGGACTATGAGCTCCTCGAGGGAAGATATGAATTACATGCGAATCTCCAACCTAGTGTAGGGCCTGGCACATTGTAGATGCCCAACTACCGTGTGCTGAACTGTTAGGTTTAGGAAATCTTTTCAAAAGCTTACCCTAGAATGGGCTAGAAGTTTATTTTTGAATGGGCTAGAAGAATCCATTTATAAAGGAAATAGCTATAGTCTACTCACCAAATGCTAACAGTGGCTGGTCCTGGGTTACAAGTGGTGAGGGAGACCTTCCCTCGAGGTGTCACAGCCCAGAAGGGGGACAGACGATAGACCCCAAGCAGCCCCAGCACTGGGAGGCCGGTGAGTGGGGTGGCAGCAGGCCAGGGGCTGTGTCTCTACATAGCCCGTGTTGCAAAGTCCGGGTGAGCCAGCCCCGTGCAACGGAAGAGTGGACACGGCATTAGAGCCAGCCTGGGTCCTCCTCAGCCCACGGCCTTGGAGATGGATCTGAGCCATGACCAGGCCACTGGGAGGTGAGCCCGCAGGACCCGTCAGCTGGGTTCCTCACCTATGACAGGGCACGACCCATCCCTGTTGAGAAGAGGGTACTGCAGACGCTGCCTGGGCACACAAACCTGCACATTCAAAGTCACTGGGATATCCCACGGGCCATCCAGTTGCCGCTGTTTAGATCACATAAGCACTTGCTTCCTTGTCTCAGGAAGCTTGGTAGGGCTAATGGGTTGATTTGCACTCCGAGAGGGAGAAGAATGCCCTCCTCGGAGATGCGTCATCAAAACTGGGACAGCAGCTGGAATTAACGGGGCAGCTCCAGGGTTCTTGGTTGAGTAGCAATGTCCCAATGGCATTTTCTGCTGGATCGCTTCACACAGCTGTCCTCAGATGGGTCAGGAATGTGTTTATGTGCCTGGGCATCTGCATCATCTGGCTAATGCCTCGTGAGGGCAGCGGACATTTGGAGGAGTTAGAAAAACAAGCTTTTAAAATACGCAAATAACAATGTCTTGTTTCAATATTTACTTATGCCTTGTGAGCATGGGTTTCCGAGAACTTAGAACCCGCTAATTTCTCCCACGTGCTCCTCAGTAGGGCTTATCTATGTTGAGCGTAACAGAACTCTCCTCTACTAAAACAAAAATTAAAAAGAAGTCTCCAACTGTTATTAATAAAGAAAGTCATGGACAATTTAGGACAGAATCTAAAGAACTACAAATGTGAAGGATCAAGCAGGTACCTTCTCAAAACTCTCCAGTGATCAACCAGCACTCTTTGGTCAAACCCAATCTTTGCACGCAAGCCATTTCCTGATTCCTACAGGAACCACTGGAGGCCACACAGGTGGCCCGGAATGCCGGGATAAGAGCCTTGGTCAGCAGCACGCGGCCCATCGGGATCCTCCTGCAGGAGGGACCGTCGCTGCCCACCCTGTGGTGGGCTACCATAGCCGTCCACACTGGCTCCCCGTGGCGCCCAGCGTCTAGCACTCTCCTGGCTTGGCTGCTAGAGCAGCAAGTGAACAACAAGGTCATATAAGAGGCAGACCTCCTAAAAACTAACAAGAGAGAATCTGGGACAGTTGCTTTTCTTATTTTCCCCCAGTTTTCTCCTTTTTACCTTGGAGCCACCACCAACCTATCTCTTGAGGAGACTTGCAACCCACCTTTTCTTCTAACTAAACTTAGCTGGAGTTTTTCCTCCTTAAATAGCTTTATAAACTAGGCCTTATGCATGAAAGTTAAGCAACATCTCTCCTTCTGGGCAGAGTCAGGATTTCCTCTCCACTTCTGCACTGAGCTTACCATTGCTGGGCGCTGGGTATTTTGCAAAACCATTTTTGCTTGTCACTCTTCTTCAGCGAGGTGTCCTGGTTAGGGCTTGTCAGACATTGTTACCCCATGGCTTTCATGGGGAAACTGAGGCCCCGCGAATTTGACTGCTCATCTAGTCCTGCTGCCTTCTTCTTCATCCCCACTGCTGTTGCCAGAGATCACAGGTCACCATGTCGTCCCTGCCCTTGGAATCCCCAGCGATCCCATCCCTCTGTGCTTCCAGCTTTATCTGTCCTGCTTCCTCTATGGCCCAGGACAGCTGCGGAGCGGTCCTTGAGGCTGCTGTCATGGTAGCAGATGGGACTATCATCCCCCAGGGCCATGGGAGGGCAGGGACTGGGTCTCAGTTGTCTGCACCAGCCCGACACGGAGCAAGGGGCTCACCGAATGGCTTTGAACTCATGTGTAAGCAAATGCGGAAGAAAAAAAAATCCAAAATTGGAACAAGGGTCTCAAGTTTTTGTGGTTAGTTGGGAACAGAGTGGAGGGGAGAGGCCAGGCCCCCGACTCCTGGTTTAGGGTCCCTCCCATGCGTTGGGACCCCTCTTGGAGTTCCCTTCGAGCTGCCTCCTACCATCCTGCTTTACTTTGCATGAAAGAGCATGGGTCAAATATGTGCTTTCTTCATTTTGCTTTTAAAACCCTGAGGTAGAATTATAAAAAAAATTTTTTTTTACAGCCATCAGTTTACAGAAGGGTGTTTAAAAAGTAATCACTGGTAAGATCATGATGTTCTGGGTGAAGGGAAAAACCCATCAAGTGCCCACCTCAGACCTTGATTTACCTGCGCCTGGGAGATGCCCCCGTGTGTGGGGGGGGGTAGGGGGGAGGATTCACCTCTTGCAGAGAAGCTCCCCACAAAGCTTCTGGAGGGTGACCCACTTGGCATCCACCTACCCTAGAAGTCAGGCCCTCCCTGGGACACCCCGCACCCCAGCCCTGGGCCGGCTTGATGCTCCAGTCTCTGCAGACATGCAATGCTATGTGTTTTGGGGTCACCAGACTGCGCTCCCGGCATGCAGCCCCTGTCCCTTGGCCCGGGGATCTGACATCCATAACTGCCGGAGGCCACAGTCCCACCCTCTCCTTTCCCGGCAACAATTTTGTTTCTTCTTCTGAGATGGCAAATTGTGGGATTAAGCAGACTGCTGGTTTGGGAAGCAAATGAATGTTAAAAATATGTCGAAAATACTCAACCAGGTTTAAATGGTGCCATTGCCTTCAAAACCAAGCCAGGAATGCAGTGGGTATTTCTTAAACATTTGTGCAGTGTATGAATGAAAATGTCAAATCCTTGAACCATAGGCAGGAAAAATGGATCACATGACAGCTGGAGTCTGAATTCTCTATTTTAGCTTGTTATTGCTTTAAGAAAAGTGCATGTGCCAATATTAATGTTTAATATCTAGGAACCTCCAAGTCTCAGCCCGAGGCTAACCAGAAATACCAGTGACTCTGGGGAGATTTGTTGAAGTGACAGCAGAAAAAGGGTAAGAATGACTTCTGCCCGAGGGTCTTCAGGGAAATCCCAAACGCTTCGTGAAATGCTATCAGCGATGTTATTTCAAAAGACTTTTTTTCTTATTTAATTTTTGGTGCCATTTTTAAATTTTTTATTATGTTATGTTAATCACCATACATTACATCATTAGTTTTTGATGTAGTGTTCCATGATTCATTGTTTGCGTGTAACACCCAGTGCTCCACGCAGAACGTGCCCTCTTTAATACCCATCACCAGGCCAACCCATCCCCCCACCCCTCTCCCCTCTAGAACCCTCAGTTTGTTTCTCAGAGTCCATAGTTTTTCATGGTTCTTCTCCCCCTCCGATGTCTCCCCTTCATTTTTCCCTTCCTACTATCTTCTTTTTTTAAACATATATTGCATTATTTGTTTCAGAGGTACAGGTCTGTGATTCAACAGTCTTGCACAATTCACAGCGCTCACCATAGCACATACCCTCCCCAATGTCTTTCACCCAGCCACCCCATCCCTCCCACCCTCGACCACTCCAGCAACCCTCAGTTTGTTTCCTGAGATTAAGAATTCCTCATATCCGTGAGGTCATATGATACATGTCTTTCTCTGATTGACTTATTTCACTCAGCATAACACCCTCCAGTTCCATCCACGTCGTTGCAAATGGCAAGATCTCATTCCTTTTGATGGCTGCATAATATTCCATTGTGTATATATACCACCTCTTCTTTATCCATTCATCTGTCGATGGACATCTTGGCTCTTTCCACAGTTTGGCTCTTGTGGACATTGCTGCTATAAACATCGGGCTGTTTGGTGCCATTTTGTTTCCTTCATTATCTTGTCAGGCTGTTGCTTGCCACTTCCGGCTTCCATCACCCCTCATTCCTTCCTATAATCTGGGTTCATTGCAGTCCTCCAGGGACTAGACCGTACAGTGCCTCTCTGGCTGGGACCTGAGATCTGGGGAGCACCAGGGAGGTTGAGAGAGGAGAGCAAGAGAAACCAGAAAGCCACAGAGGGGAAGGAGAATAGGAAGAGGCCCTTTCTACCTGCTCCACCCACCCTCTGCCCCAGCACCCCGGTCATGGGGTCTCTCCGCCCAGCAGCTTCATCCTGCTGGAGACAGGGGTAGTAGCTGGGAGAATCTTACTCACCTGGCATCTGATGTGCTGGTGGTGAGCCCTGGGGAGCCATGTACAGAGTCACACAGCCTTTCCACACCCTAAGGCATTGGTGTGTGCTGCATTCCTGGGGGGCTGCCTCAGTTTCCCTGCTCAGTACTCCAGGTCTTAGCCCCATCCTGAAACGTGTCCTGAGCTGCTGGAACCTTGATGGGTGACTTGGCATCCCTTAGGTTCTTCCCTATCCCTCCTGGCCAGCCTGGACAAAGCAGCCTCCTGCATTGCAGGGTTCTTTCCCAAAGTCCCTTTGAGTGCCCTTCTGACCCAGCAGGCTAGCCTCGAGTTCTGAGGTCCCTGTACATCTCAAAGCCCGGCCCATTGTGTGTGTGTGGGTGGGTGGGTGGGTGGGTGGGTTCACGTGCATGTGTGCATGGTTCCTAACCAATCTGGGGCTCAGACCGCACACCTGTAAAACCACAGCACTGCTGACAACCTGCTTCTCAAAGCTTCTGCGAGCCGTGAACAGCACTGGGTCAGTGTTTGCCTAGGAGGCAGGGCTTGACACCAAAAACCAGCCGGCTGCTTGTCTGTCCTCTGGATCGGGCAAGCTAGTTCCCAGCAGGCTCTCCTTGGGAGGGCAAGAATAGCTGTTTGTAAACAGCGGAGGCTGAGGATTGGTGGCCGGCACTCCGAGATGAGGGATGCAGTGGCTGTATCCCGTACTCTTATGCCCTGGCACAAGGCCCGGAACACAGTGACGTGGGCCTCTTCCTTTAACAACAAAAGGAGCAGGTGCAAGTGGATGGAATTCCTTTGAGTTGACAGATACTTAAAGGTCTGGACTTCTGGAAACATCTAGGGAGGAATTGTAGGGAGTCAAAGTCACAGCCAGAATCCGAATTGGAACGCCCTGTATTACATTAATTACCCAACTTGGAGACAGAGCTGTGCTTCCCAGGAAGCTTTTAACATCATGGCCCCAGACGCGTCGGGCCTGCACTCGGGGAGAACGGGGCTCGTCAATTATCCATGGCCCAGGCGTGCAAGCAGGGGAGTCAGCTCGGCCCTGAATGGTCGGGAGTGGCGGCTGAGCCTCGGACCACGATCCCCCCGGGGAGGCAATGGGATTTGGCTCATCTCCAGGCTGCCCCTCCCCACTTCGCCCCACCTAGACTGTGCCTCCCCTCCCCTCGGGAGTGACTCAGAGTGAAGAAGAAATCATTTGAGTGGTTGAAGGTGAAAAGGGGAAGATAATCTTTGGGAGATCTGTGCATAACAGGGCTGGTTAATGTGTGACGGTGGAGCGGAAGAGCTGGTTTCTCCAGGTTTGCCAGGCCCCCAGCCTGCAGGTGCTGGACCCTGGGCTTGGATGGGCACAAGGTTTGTGTTGGAAAAGCCACAGAGTGCCTACTCCATGCTGTCAAATTGTGGATGAGGTTGCACAGAAGGGCAATGTGACACCTCCTCCCGCCCCTGCGTGCACAAGGTCGCACAGGGGGTGCGTGGAAGGGCAAAACATGGTGGAACAGAGGGGGCGCTTGGGGAGAGCCCAGGAGGTTGGGTGGGGAGAGAAAACACTTGCTCCTCCACATTTTATGGCGTCCGAAATGCCTGCTGCTTGCTCCCCACCAGCCAGACCGTTAAGGGCAGTGGAACCCCCCCCATGCCTTGCCTCCTGTTCCCCCACACTCCCCAGCCTGCCTTGAGGGTTTGGAGAAGGAAAGAGGGAGCAGAGCAATGAGGAAAGAAGTGGACAGGTCGGGGGCCGCAGGGAGCAGAGATGGAAAAAGGGACGGGATGGGGCAGGCCTCGGCAGAGGGGACCGTGCACCCTCAGCAAGCGGCAGGCTCTGACCTTGCTGAGCACTTTCCCCTCCCCGGGCTGTGCTGCCCCATTTGGGCAATGAAGGGTGTTGGAGCCCTGGCACCTCGGACTTCCCTTGGGCAGATATTCACTGATTCTGTCTTCTCTGGTGGGTTCCAGATGGTTCTCAGTCACCTCTTCTGTCCCACCCCTGCCCCTGGGAACTGGGCAGCTCAGTCCTGACCCTGTCTCCATCCTCAAGCCCCCCACCTCCAAGAGGAGAAGACGAGGCCCTCCATCAGCTCTCTAGGCCAGCATCAGAACGGTGATGTGCTTTCTGTCCACTCTGGGGATCGGCCTCAGTTTTATTTATTTATTTATTTTTAAAGATTTCATTTACTTATTTGACAGGGAGAGAGAGAGAGAGAGAGAGAGAGAGAACAAGCAGGGGGAGTGGCAGGCAGAGGGAGAACCTGGCTCCCCACTGAGCAGGGAGACTGACCTGGGGCTCCATCCCAGGACCCCAGGACCTTGACCTGAGCCGAAGGCAGACACTTAACCAACTGAGCCTCTCCCCTCCTCTCCGGCCCAGGCCTCTGCCCCTTGCCGGGAGGAGGGACAGAGCCCAGCAAAGGAGCACTCCGCTCGGGAGGAGCCTGAGAGCCCCCCAGTGCCCACGCCGCCACGTGGTCCTGAGGCTGGCTCTGCAGGGCTTTCCTCTCGGGCGTGCATGAGGCCAGGGTCCACGCCCTTGAGTGCCCCAACCCTGTCTGGCCAAGGCCATAGATAAGTCGCAGACACTGCAGCCCCGTCTGGTGAGGGGATAAGAAGGGCCAGGTAGGGAAGGGGACCAGATGAGGGCGTGTGCTGACGGCTGGTCAGTGCTAGGAGAAGGAGAGGCTGGAGGGTTGACTGGGAACCTTCTGGGGTTACACAGGGATGGGGGGCATTGGGGCAGATGATCATTCCAGGGCTGGAGCAGCTGGGGTGGTCTGCTGACTCTCCACTGTGCAGATGGAGCTGGATGGATGAAAACGTGGTGGAGAAAGAGCTCCGAAGTCCAGTCTGGGCTTGGCAGTCAACTCACCCTCCAAGCCGCCTCTGGGCCTCCGGATCCTTATCCTTCACCTGAAGCTGAGCAAGGAGTTCTCTTAGGCTCCTTCCGGAGGTTCTAAACCCAGATGGCTGGCATCCCCTGCCATCCCAGAGCACATGGCTGACGGAGGGGGCCCCTCATGGACCTTGGCAGGAGGGCGGGGCGGGGGGGCTTGCCTCGCCCCATGAGCTCACTCCAGGGAAGAGGCTTTCGGGAAGGAAGCCAGGGCCTCTGTCGCTGGGAGGTCACACAGCCAAACTCAAAATGGGGATAGATTTGGTGTCTGGCAAGAATACTGTATTAAGGGGTAATTTTCCTCCCGTTATAAATCCATTAGGAAATTAAAAATCTAGGCTGTGACTTTAAAATAGGGAATGGAATTTTCTTCGGAGCCCCCGGGTGTATTTTTTTTCTTTCTGTAAAAGCAGAAATCTGATGACTCTAAATCTCCTCATTGAGGATAATGTTCCCAGAGGTGGCTGCCACTCCTTCTCCATCCACAGACTTGCAGCTAGGATCACGTTTTCAGAAATGTTAGCAGAAAATCTGACAATGTTTGCCCTGGGACAGAACCGACATCCGTGCTCGTGAGTGTTAAGAAACACCTACTGTGTGTCAGGACCCACCCCCGGTGGAGCCAGGGGCACAGAGGAGGGGAAGGGAAGGCCAGGGCGACCAGCAGATGGTTGAGGTGTGCTCACATCCCATAGCTCACAGCTGGTCTGGGAGACGGAGACCATTTGACAAAGGTGCGTGTCAAACAAGGCAAGGTAGGGTTCAACCAGGACTAGTCTCCCGACGAGAGAATCTAATGTGCAACCAGGTTGAGTTAGTGTCCAGCCAGGGAAGTGGGTGTGTAACCAGGTCAAGCTAGTGTAGGACAAGGGCGAGTTAAGGTGTTACACGATGTAAATGTTCTAATATTCCACCATCCAGAAATCGAACATGTAGCAAACCTGGGTCCAGAACAAACGTGAGACCGGAGCTCCTAAGCGACGTGGGATCTGCCCAGGCAAGCACTTCGCTCTGCGGTTCCTGCTTCGACATCTGCACTCCTCGTGGGGCCCTGACTGAGGAGCGGGAGTACGTCTGCCATCAGAGAGCAGCCGAAGAGCCAGAGAAAGAGCCCCCGAGGGGCCTGCAGCCAGGGAGCTCAGAGCCCACCAGACCACCTCAGACGTGAGATGGAGCAGACACGGCCGTGCGGACGCGGGCTCACAATGAGGATCTTAAATCAAGAAAACTATAGCGACCACGATGTAAGAGTCCAAGAAGCACGTAAAAGTTTCATCAAGGCTCTTGACCAAAGTGGTTGAAATTCTAAAAACTCATGTCCTGAGGATGAATATCATTGACCTGGAATATTTGGTTTAATTTCACACACATTCTCTCAGAATGCTGGGTAAGTGTGACTGTGTGGTATGTGCCGTGCATGTGAAGTCTGTGCCTGGCGTGTGTGTGGCGTGTGTGATGTGTGTGCGATGTGTGTGTGGTATGTGCACACAATGTGTGTATATGGTACATGTGTGGTATATAGGAGATGCGTGCGGCATGTGTGAGTGTGTGTGTGGTGTGTGTGTGTATGGAATGTATGAAATGTGTGTGGGTGTGTAGGATGTGTGTGTCGTGTATGTGGTGTGTGAGGTGTGCATATGGTATGTGTGTGGTATGTATGAGATTTGTGTGGTGTGTGAGGTGCGTGTGGTGTGTGTAATGTGTGATGTGTGAGGTGTGCACATGGTATGAGTGTGGTATATCATGGATGTGTGTGTGGTATGAGATGTGTGTGTGGTATGTGTGTGGTATGAGATGTGTGGGGCATGTAACGCGTGTGTGATATGTGTGTGAAGTGTGTATATGGTATGTGTAGTGTGTGTGGTGTGTGAGGTGTGCATGTGGTGTGTGTGGTGTGTGTGTGATGTGTGAAGTGTGTGTGCTGTGTGTAGTGTGTGTGGTGTCTGAGGTGTGTGTGGTGTGTGAGGTGACATATGGTGTGTGTGGTGTGTTTGTGGTGTCTGAGGTATGTGTGGTGTGCGTGAGATGCGTGAGGGGTGCATATGGTGTGTGTGGTGTGTGTGTGGTATCAGAGGTGTGTGTGGTGTGTGTGAAGTGTATGTTCTGTGTGTAGTGTGTGTGGTGTGGTGTCTGAGGTGGGTGTGGTGTGCGTGAGATGCATGTGGGGGTGTGAAGTGCGTGTGCTGTGTATAGTGTGTGTGGTGTGTGAGGTGTGTATATGGTGTGAGTGTGGTGTGTGTGTGGTTGTTGACCTCAGAGGAAGGGCAAGGGCCCTGGGAGCGGGCAAGGCAGAAGCAATCGAACCTGTTGTTTTGACTCTCCCCAAATCAGATAACTGTTTTCTCAAAATATTTTCACACAACTTGGTTGCATTTAAACCCTGTCAACAAAGAGACATCTCCTTGGCAAAGATCCCAGCAGTGGCTTTGGAGGTTTAAGAGTGTTACAAGGAACTTGTAGATGTGGTTCCTGAACAGAAAGGTCTGTCGTATAATTAATCAGGCATCAGGAGACTGAATTCTTGGTCCCGACTCTGCACCTGACTAGCTGGGTGACCTGGTACAGTCACCTCACTGGGTTTCATTTTCTGCAAAATCTGCAAGGTTTTGGGAGTCACTCTAGACCCCAGTGGCTCTGAAGCCAAGTCCGTATCAGAATCACCCAGAATGCTTTCTCCTTACGTGCATGGCCAGGTCACATGGCAGATCTATGGACTCAGAGCATCCAGGGTGGAACTGGGGACTTCGATGTCAAATAAGCTCCACATGTGATTTGAGTCATGAGACGCACTTGGGCACCAGGTGCTTAGATTATTCTAGCTCCTGTAACAAACAAGCCCCCATATCTCACTGGGTCAACGCGATCATGTGTGTTCTCGGTCACGTCCCCCTCCGTGCACGTGCACGTGCACCAGCAGCAACCCTGCAGTGGAGGTTTGGCCACCCTGACTCCTGTCTAGTGCCTCTGCCGCTGTCACTGTCATCTTCGGGCTCCCTGGGGTGTCATCTCCATTCCAGTGAGCTGGAAGGCGGAGAGCCTGGAGGATCCGTGGAGCGGAGATCCCCCCGGCGGGGTGCAGTCACAGTAGCGCGTGGCCCCACCTTCTGCAGGGAGCTGAGGAACCGGGTCTGGTCATCAGCGCCAGGGTCTGCCACCACGGGCATCGTTGCTCAGATTCCTTCCAGGAGCCGAGCTCCTGAATGGTGGTCCCCTTTTACTGCCACAATCACAGGGACAGACCTCTCTGCAGCACTGGTCCAGTCGGCCTCCAGGCTCCTTTGCATCAATGTCCCCTGCCCCCCCCCAATGCTACACACTCCCTGAAGCAAGTGCTACACTGTATGCATCATTCTGGGTAAGCTTCTGGAGGGTGTCCCCCAAAGCACCCCGCTCACTATTCTGCAGGGGTTAGGCACTCAAATGCTAACTGACTGGATGACCTGTATATGTGATTTTTTAACAAACCCGTTAGCCCTGGGGGGAAAGGCATGAGCCCTGGGATCTGCAGACCCAGATTCCGTCCTGCTTCTTTTACTAAACAGCAGCCCCTCCCCCAGCCTCGGTTTCAGTAAAATCGGCCCACAACAGTAGCAAGCTCATGAAGCCGTGGCGAGGATGAATGAGGGAATGGTCATGAAATGCTGAGCGCATTAGCTGGGCGCACAATTAATTGTACCTCCGTTGGTCTCCGCGCAGGTTCATGCCATCTTGAGACAGGTTCAGCGGAGGTCATACCCATGAGCAGCTGGGACCTGAACAGATGGGCTCCATTTACTTTTGCAAATGGCCTAGAAGTTTGGCACCACGGAAAAGAATACCTACAATGTTCGGTACTTTAGCCGGGCGGTCCTGCTGCCTCTTGAAGTCCGGGCAGCATAATGTCACTATATGATTCCTTACATTTATACAGTACTTTGTGGCACTCATCGGCTTTTGACATCTGTGGTCCTGGTTCAGGGCTCAGCTAACTTCTCTGTAAAGAGCCAGACAGTATGTAAAGAAATGAATGTGCCCATGCTCCAGGAAAACCTTATTTCCAAGACAGGTAGCAGGCTGGATCTGGCCTGCTGCTAGCTCCACAGCAGGTTCAAGCTCAGGCATCATTCTGGTGTCATGTGACTCTTCTTGCTGTAGCTGATTGGATGGGATGACCGTCACCCAAGACTAGGGACCAACCCAATTATTTCCCTAGAGAAATGGAAAGACGGGGTGGGCCCATGAGGGTCAATCTCCTTGCTCACCCTGTGTCCCAGCGCCTCACAGTGCCTGGCAAACAAACGGTGGGCACTTTATAGATATTTACGAAACGAAGCACTAGACCAAGTGACCTAGAAGCAGTCAGTGTGTGGTGGACATTGAAACTGCAAGATCATATATACTTGTAGCAGATCCAAAAAAAAAAAAAAAAAAGAAGAAGAAGAAGAGAGAAGGGGAGAGCAGAGAGAACACATGGTCCAGGGAAGAGAGAGAGAGATTCTGAGTCTTAATAATTTCCCAGGCCCACCTGAATTCTGCTCACCCTTAAGTCAACTCTCCTTCTGAGCTCTGTGTGGGTTTGTGCTCCGAACAAGGCACTGGTATGGCAAGGATTAGGATTCAGGCCTCCTGAGGTGTCCCAGGGCTTGTTCTACTAATCAACACTTCCCAACCCCTTTTATCCATTAAAACCATACTGAAAACCCAGGCTCCCCCAGGAGAGAAAAAGAAACCGCGCTTCCTGAGAGAGCATTCCTGAATCCTGGGTGTTCTGCATGTTCTACAGAGCTCCTAACCCCCTGCATCTCCCCTGGATCCACCTTCCCATCCTTGGGGGTTGCCCCTCTGCCTGGAGAACACCTGGGGGTCAGAAAGCACCCCGGGCTGCAGTGGCCTTGGTTCCATCTGCATCTGTGAATGGAGTGCATTCCACAGATAGTACACCAGCGCGCACACACACACACGCATGCGCACACAGGTGCGCAAACACGCATGTGCGTGCGCGCACGCGCGCGCACGCGCACCCCCCCCCCCCCCCTTTCCTGTTTTCCTCACTATCAAGCCTCCTGGCTCCCGGGTCTCCTCTTCACACCCCTAACATCTTCAATGCACACCCCTAATATCTTCAATGCAATAGTTCTGCAATAGTCAGGCAGCATTCCCTGAGCTCTGTGTGGGTTTGTGCTCCGAACATAATTCCGCAATAGTCAGGCAGCATTCCCAGTTCCTCTCATTTCCTCCTATTGTTTGAAGGGACTGCGTTTGATGCTGGGGGTGTGTGTGTGTGTGTGTGTGTGTGTGTGTGTGTGTGTAACTGAGGAAATGGCTGCAAGATGCTCTCTTTGTCAGGTTTATCAGGGAGAGGAAAGCAATTTTATATTCTAGTTCCTGGGAAAGAAACGGGGAGGGGAGGCAATCCTGTGTCCTCTCCTCCTGGGCATTTGCAATGCACTTAGCACATATTTGCCAAATGCCCACCATACTCAGCCCTTTACCAGGCACTGAGAAATGCTCAAGAGACAACAAAATGCTCAGGAGACCCAAGTCTGGGGGCAGCCGCCCATTTGCAGGTGTCGGGGGAGGAAAGACAACCAACGTTTGTCAAGCCCTTGCTGTGCGTGTGGGATTGCCCCCAGTAAGCCCCTTCCTCCATGCCACCCAGAGGGTGGGTCCCGTTTTATAGATGAGGCAGCTGAAGCTCTGTTAGAACATGACATAGAAGGGAAGCTCAGATTTGAGTCCAGGTCTGCCATGGCTGGGTCACCAGACCAGGCTGACCTCGGAAATAAACAAAACCAGCAAAAGAAGCAATCCCTGCCCACCAGACATGGGAGTGTGGCAGCTGCTGGACCTGCAGGTGCACGGAAGGATTCCGAGAGTAGCCAAGAGTGAAGACAGGGCTCCCGGGTAGAGAAAGCCCCCCGAGCGAGAAGTGTCTGGGTGGGAACACTCATCACCGCCCAGGGGCTTCCAGAAAGAGGTCCTAGTACAGGGGTGGGGGAGGCTGAGCAGACCCCGCCCTGAACTGGGGGCCTTCTCTAGGGCCTGAAGGGGGCTTTCACCCAACACACACTGCTCCCTCTCCCCAAGCCTCTCCGCCCCGAGCCTCACCCTCCTTCCCTTCAGGCAAAGCTGGTAGAAGCTGTGTGATGCCGGGTCTCCCCATGTCTGGAATGACCTTATAGGTGAATCTGTCTCCTCAGGAGCAGAAAATTGCATCTTTTACAATGTGACAGAGGGAGGTTAGCTTTCTCAAATTTGTGGGGCCCTGAATAATATACCCCAATGGGAAAGGGACATGGCTTTACACCATCCTTGAGAGAGTCAGCATGGCCGATGGATGCACCCCCTGTTGGGAAGTTAAAAGGTCTCAGGTGGCTGGAATCCCAGCTTGGGCCACAGCTCGGGTACTGGAGGGAGTCAGGAGGTAGGCCATCTCCATGGGCACTGCACCCCGGTCCCACCAGCCCTGCATCAAGTCCGCCCTGGCCCAGGAGTCTGGGGACCTGGGGTCCAGCTCAGGCTCTGAGATGAACTGTTACACGAGCAGGACAAACTGCCTTCTCCTCCCGCCCTCTGTCTTCCTGTAGTTCAGCGGGGCTGTGGGTGAGACAGTGGCTGCCCATTAGAATCACAGCAGCTCCAGGCCCTGAGACTCGGACTTAATTTGCTGGAGGTGGGCCCTGGGTGTTGGCACTTCTAAAACTAGCCCCCAGCAGATTCTAATGCCCAGCGTGGGGCTAGAGGATGCTAGGCTTGTCCTCCAGGTCTCACACAGGGTCACGGGTCTTTGCCTATGGAAGGAGAAACGGATCTACTGTAAAATCAAAATTGTTTTCACTTCCGACCATTTGTTTTTTTATTTTGATGACCAGTTCAGAGAATCTGTAGGTACCTTACTGAGATAATGGCTAATTCTTTCCTAAAATTGCAGAGTATTGGAGATGGAAGCCTAGGGCAGAGAGAATTACGCTGTCCCATGCGGTAGCCACCAGCCATGTGGGCTGATTTAAATTCAAACTGATAACAGTGAACTAAAATTAGAAATTCTGTTCCTTAAGTGTTCAATACCCCCATGTGACTGGTGACCGCTGCCTTGAACAGTGTGGGTAAAGGACGTGTCCGTCATCACAGAAAGTTCTCCTGGACGGTGCCGATCGACAGACAAGATTGTGGTCCAACCTCATCATTTTGTAGATGGGGAAACTGAGGCCCACTGAGGCGGGGACCCTGGGGTCCTGACGTTCCGGGCTGGCTCCTCCCCTTGAAGAGAGCTGAGGAAAGCCTTTAGGCTTTTGGGACTGAAGGTTTCCAGATCCACATCTTTTCTTTCTGACTTTCTGCCTCGCCCACTAAAATGTAACGCTCAAGGTCTGGTCACCCCTGCCAATGCCTGGCACACACTGGGAGCGCAAATGTTTGTTGACTGACTACATGAAGATCAGGAAGGCAGATGGAATTGGGCAGGGAGCAGGCACAGAGGGGCTGCAGGAGAAATCTTTAAAAAAGCAGGTGGAGGATGAGCAGGAGGGAAGGAACGGCGGGAGCTGTAGGAGGCAAACCAAGGGCGGTAACCACGAGGGCCTAATGCTGCCAAGAGCCCCAAATAGGGACCAAAGTGTAAGTGGACACTGGGGGACAGTCCGTGGCATGGAGCCCGAGGGCTGTGAGGCCAAAGCTATTGGCTTGGTTTGGGTGGGCCGTGTTTGCTCAGACACCCAGTCGGTGCTGGGCTGCATCCTGTCTTGCGGGACCTGTTACGCCAGGATGTGTCCCAGAGGACATCTGTGCCCTTGCCCTGGGCCCTGGTGGCCAGAGGCCCACCCAGCAGCTGAAGGACACCCCCTGTGCCGGTTGTGGGAAGCCGTGCTCCCCTGCAGCTTCTTTCTCTGCAGAGCCGGGGGTCTCAGACAGCGGAGGGCACCGGCTCCTTCTCGAGCTTCTTCGGAAGCTGCGGCCGTCAGGTGAGGAGGAAAATGGATCTTCCTCTGTGGCTCCCAGCCCTCGGCCACGGGACATCAGTGCTCTGAAGCATCTTTCTGGAAGGGTGTTGATTCTATCACGTGTGGATTGGAGCCGGGTCTGTTATCTGAAGAGACGCCTGAGCTGGGCTGCTCAGAAGCAACAGGCCCCTCGGGTACGCCCTCGTCCTCCGGGCCCGGCCAGCCCTCCTCCCAGAGCCCCACGTCCTCAGCCCCATCCGTCTTCAGGCGGAGGTTAAAGTTCAAATAGAAGGTGTTTCGAGGATAATGCCGAAAGGTTTTTAAGAAGCATTCTGTTTTCTTTTTTCAAATTCTCGTGGAACATGTGACTATGAGGGTTTTGTATCCAGGGGCAGAGGGAGGGACAATTAGAACAGTCGCTTAAAATACTCCAGCTGTCCCCCAGGGCCCTGAAAGTGGCGTGCTGATGGCATTATCTGGGCTAGCAGGGTTTCCGCTGGAAGGAGAGAGAAGGGCACAGCTTCATGGTTCTGTGCTCTGGTGGGCAAGCTGGCTTGGAAGACTTCATGGTGGCAGGTAGGAGCCCTCACCCCTGCGACATGACATGGTTGCGATGTTACAGAATGTGTCCTCTCCCTTTCTAGCCCTAGAGGTAGGTGGGAAGGAGGTCACGTTGCTGTCTGAGAAGCAAGCCCTCTCCGTCCTTAGGAATACAGCCCCAAGTGCTGGCATGTGATGGAGGGACCAGGATTTGGACCTGGACTTCTGGCTCTAAATCGCACAGGGTCCCACTCCAACGTGCTGCGGAAGTCATTCTTGGGGAAGCCTTCCTCATCTTTGAGACTGTTTTCCTATCTGGCGACTGGGTTTGTTGGGATAGATGAGTAGTCTGTCAACGTGGATCACTGCCTCAAAGCTGAGCGGGGGTCCCCAGGTGTGGAAAGGGGATTGGGGAGTGGGTAAGAGTCTGGTACTGGAGTCACACTGTCTGGCCACAAATCCAGCTCTGAAACCCACTCTGTGCTGGGGGGGGGGGGGTGACAGATTGCTTAACCTCCCCAAGCCATAGTACCATAGAATCTATGGAATGGGAATGATGGCATTTTTTCTCTCTCCCTCCCTCTTTCTCCGATTGCTAGAATTAAGAAGGAGCATCCATGCACAGGATTTAGACCAGTGCCTGGCATGAGCAAATAGGGGCATAATCCCCAAGCACTACTTGTCAGAATCTCCAAGACCCTGAGTGGATTTGAAAAAATGCCCCGAGATTTTTTCTAGAGAGACCACAGGTGCCTGGAGGGTGGGGCGGCCCATCATGTTCTCTGTCTTGCCAATTGTACTTGATGAAATCTTAGCTGGGACGGTTAGTTTTCAATTCCCCTGGGCCACAGGGTGCCCAGCTATCTGGTTAAACATGATTTCTGGGTGTGTCTGTGAGGTGTTTCTAAAAGAGATTAGCATTTGAATCCATAGACTGAGCAGAGCGGATTACCCTCCCCGAGGTTGGCAGGCATGATCCCATCCATTGAGGGGCTGAATAGAACAAAAATGTGGAGAAAGGCTGCATTTTGTTTCTCTGCCTGACTACTGAGCTGAGAAATTAATCTCCTGCCCTTGGACGAGGACTTGCGGCATTGGCATTCCTGGTTCTCAGGCCTTTGGACTTGGACTGAAATTTACACCACCGGCTTCCCCGGGTCTCCAGCGTGCAGATGACAGATTGTGGAACTTCTCGGCCTCCATAATGAGCCAGTTGCTCATAATAAATCGCAATCTGTCTTCCTCTATGCCTATACCTGCACCCGCACCCAACCTTTTACTTTGCCCTTCCCTGATTTGTTTTTTCTTCTTACACCCGACACCAGTGTGCTACACATCTTACGTGTTCCTCTGCTTGTCGCCTGCAGTCCCCCTAGAATTAATCTCACTGAGGGCAGGGATTCAGTCTTGTTTATTTATCCAGCTGTCACTTTAGGTCCTAGGTCCGTGCTGCTGTAGAGCAGGGGCTAAATAAGTATTTTTTAAATGAGTGAACGGATACATTCACAGATGACAACATGCATCAGTGAGTTGTTCCACTCGTTTTCACCGACCTCCCTGGGGTGGCTCTCAGTCAGCCTGATTTTGCAGAAGAGAGAGACAGAAACAAGGAGGTTGATTAGCTTCCCCAAGGTCACCGGGTCAGGATGGTGGCAGGTGCAGCTCATGGCTGACTCCCAGTTCAGGGCTCTATCCTTGTCCCCATGCTGGTGTCCTGGTGGGAGGGTTTCCTGTCCACCAGCTTTGCAAATGGGTCAGAGCCAGGGAGAAGGAAGCCAGGTCTCAAGCAGATGACCTGCTCTAACCCCGGAGCCCAGGCCCCTAACAATCCCCTCCCCACATCCAGGGCCAACCTTCCATTGCCTCTCGAATCTCCCTAGTCCAGCACGGCATCGATTGCATGATGCGTTGGTTAAGATATTACATTTGGGGGTGTAATTATTTCAAAGGCAATTAGGTATTCAATATTTCTTGTTCTGCCTGCCGGTAGGAATTAATAGAAAACCTTTCAATCAGGAACAACTGCAAAACAATTTCTGACCCCAAAGATAATCAATATTACCCAGCAGAGCATTCTTCTGACTTCGGGAGGCTGTTCATTTCTGGTACTTTTAAAACCAGAGGGGACCGTTCTAGTTCCATCTTCATCAGAAGCCCCCACCCACATTCTTTACGTATAGTCTTTAAAAAGACACAGAAATCTATACGGCTTTTTCTTACTGCCTGTCTCCATGTCAGCTCCAGAGTCCTCCAGGACTCTGCCCAGTGGGACGGTGGGCGATGTTCACGCCGTTAGGAACCCTAGTTACCACCTTGCCCTGAGCCTCTGACCAGGTTTTCTGGGGTCTGTGGCGGGAATATGAGACCTTAACCTCAACACTAGGTGATGCGTCCTACAAGTCCCCAGAGACCATGGACTTGGCACCCTCTCAGGAGCACCTAGGGAGTAGTTGGTGGGATCTTTCCTCCCCTCTGCCATGCAAGTTCAGTTCCAGGGCTGGCCTCTGCCTCAGCTTCCCTGCCGTCACAAGGACTCATGTTCTGCCTGCTTGGCAAGGTCCCTGACGTCCGATTCAGCTCTTGCTGGGCTCCTCCCCAGGGTGGGAGCTATAGGTATGGGCACTCAGAACAAAGCTTTGTTGTTGGCTCCTCTTCTCTCTATGCCCTCCCCCCACCATTTTTCTGTGTTCTGCTCTCATCTGCAGGAATTATGAAGGGGACTCAAATAATGGCAATCAGTAGAAGGGGACAATTTTTCATATGCTAATAGGAACAGCTGATCTCAGACCTCCATTTACATACAACAGGGTGAGGAAGACTGTAGGGCAGTGAGGTCATGGGGGAAATGCAGAGAATGTTCTAGAACAAAGACATCCTTCGCATTGGGATTCTTGGATATGAAGATCCAATTTTCACTGGAACCAATGTAATTTCTACACTTGCGGCCTCCACCTCTGAGAGAGGCTGAATGTCCCATACCTTTGGTTCATTTGCAATGCTGGCCACGTAGGCTGCTGTCTTGGGGACGCTGTGGGAGTTCTGAAAGCTGATGGAAACACTACCACACAAGTACCTCTCAGGAAGGGAGAGGAGGGAACTAGAATCCTTAAAGGTCTGCTGTCAGGTGCAAATGGCCAGAGTGTCTCTATGACCAGCTGAACATGAGGGTGCTGGGAATCCATCCGATCGCTCCCAGTTTCAGTTTGTGATGACAGGGATTCGGGAGGGCTGTAGCTTAGCTGAGCCAACACAGAAAGCGTTGGAGAAACAACCCAGCTGAGCCGCAGCCCAAGGTGTTCTAGTGAATCTGTGGAAGAGAAGAAAATGCTAGGAAAGTACAAGGGACGGTGAGTGAACATTCATTTCTAACTACAGACCTGAGTCCCCTCCTCCAGCCTTCACGGCCACTGCATCTGAATGCTCTGCTTCCAATTCCTCTGAAGAGCCAGGCTCCTCCTCTCTGCCTGACGCCATCTCACAGCCTCCCCCCTCCTCCACCATGTTACAGTCGGGGAAACTGAGGTGCAGAGACGTAAGGTGACCCCTGCACGGTCATCTGGTCAGGACACCGTAGAGCCTCGGTACCAACTCAGGTACTTCCCCCCCACAGAGACGCCAAAGAGATTTTGAGATGACTCCACACAAGTGTCCCGTGAGGGCCCAGAACAGCCGTGGTCTGTTTAGCAAACATTTAATGTGCATTCAGGGTACAGCAGATGACCGCCTCGGGCTGCGTGGCTCCTCTGCGTAGCGCGCATGAGACCAAATGTGCTAATTTTGAGATCGGTTGTATTCTCTGAAGTCCCCACACTGGTCCTTCCTGGGCTTCGGGCTTCTGAGCTCTCCCCTGTTGTTCACTGGTGAAGGGGATAAGGAAGGGATGGCTGTGATGACATGCTCTTCTTTCCGAGTAAGCCAGCTCTCCAATGACTGTGCGTTGACAAATCAGGCGTGGTGCCGTCTCCGAGGGCAGAGAGGGGAGGGCACTGTGCCTCTGGTGGGTGCCCTATTGTGTTGGATGTCTGATGTCCTTCCAGGCCGTGGTGCGCTCTCAGAGGCTGGATGGACAGACTGCTCCGTAGGTGGTTTCCCGCACCTGGTGAAGGTTCTTTGGAAGGGTGAGGGGTGGCCTGGACTGGAGGGTCCTCAGCTCTTACCAGACTCTAGCCCTGCCTGCTCCTGACTCCTGAAGACCCCTTCTGAAGAGCCCTTTAGAGGAACCTCATGCTTTTTGACCAGGCAGTATCTCTCTGTCTCACCATCCATCCATCCTTCCATCCACCCATCCACCCATCCACCCACCCACCCATCCACCCACCCATCCACCCATCCATCCACCCATCCACCCATCCACCCATCCA
>NW_027397120.1:8300387-8316787 GCF_003265705.2 Callorhinus ursinus
CCACCCATCCATCCACCCATCCACCCATCCACCCATCCACCCATCCACCCATCCACCCATCCATCCATCCATCCATCCACCAGCACATTTTCTATCTGTTCTCCACTGCCCCAGCTCTGGGCAGACACAGACAAGACACTGTCCCAAGGAAGAAGAGGGGCCCACTCTTCTGTCTCTTTTGACAGCCTTCGGTTGTGGATTTTCCAATCCCTAGATCGGGAGCCACAAGCCAATCGTGAAAAGTGAATTCAAACCCAACTGGCTGTCTCAGGGGATCTCAGATCGGGCCAGGCTGGTGGAAAAAGACAAATACTACCTTCAGCTGATTCTTGGAGGCCTCGAGACTGGTCAGCTGAACAGTCATTACAACACAGTGGATGGCACTGTCTTTCTTCTTCTCCCCAGAGCCTGGCATCACACAGCCGGCCATTAAAGGACAAAATCCAAGCTGTCCGCTCACCTGGCAGCTCTCTTCCGTACATCCGTGCCCCTCCTGCAACTGGCCTCCCCATGTCTTTCACACAGTCTTCCCACTTGTTACTTTGGGTTTGCTTTTCTTTTTGCCCAGGAAGGAGGAGATTCAGCGTAATGGCTCCCTTGTGCTGAATGTGACACCAGAAAGAGGCCACCAGAGCTGCTTGCAAGCTCCCCTCCTCGCTCTCACTCCCGGTGTCCGTGATGAGCGGCCCACCTTGCCTCCTCTGCCCCCCAGCACAGAGGCAGCATGGGGTGGGAGGACCATGTCGGCCCCGATGCCAGAGAACCTGCAGCTTGGCCTCTTATGAGTTGGCCGAGCAGGGGTTATGGCCCAACATCTCTGGCCCTGGATGTTCTCATCTAGGAGGGGGATAACCCCATATCTCAGAATTAAATAATGTAAGGCATTTGAAAAGTGCTTTGCACACAGGAGAGGGCAGGAAGCTATTCTAGGACTGGAGGGACTAAAGCCTTGGAATCCTAGTGTCAAGGTGGAAGCATCAGATGAGGGCTGTGACCATCCCAGCCTTCTTTAGTTTTCTTAAAAAAAAAAAAAAAAAAGGCTCATCACAAAAATCTGCAAAATGAATCGAGAGGAAATGTCTAGAGCCAACTGCCCTGGAGGGAGAGGGGCCTGAGGAACATCTTTCTGGGCATAATTTGCCACTTGTCCCTAGCACTCAGTATGCAGGCCCACCTTTCCCCCTGAGGTTCTACTGCATAAAAGGAAGGACAGAAAGAGAGCATCGTTTGGGCATACATTCAACAAACTTCACTGGGCACCTGCTGTGTGCTAGAGCCCGTGCTAAGTGTTGGGGATGTGAAAGTGGATAAGGGAGGGGTCCAGCAGGGGTGGGGCACCTTGGCTACAGGCTTGCACAGACTGCCCCTTAGCAGCTGGGCCACCAAACAAGCTTTGTAAGCTCTCTGAGCCTTGGTTTCTTGGTCTGCAAAATGGGAACAATAAAGAGTACAGACTAAGAAGGTGATTATCAGGACGAGATGAGCTGTGGAATGTGTGTAGAACATGTAGACAGTAGCCGAGAAACGAGAGCTCCTGAATGATGGTAATGACCGTGACCATGGTGAAGATTCTGAAGACAAAGTTCCTCCCCTCGGGGAAATCCTAGGACACTCGGGAAGCACACAGAGGGGCCCTGAGCTTCACTAGGGGCCTGGGTAGCAGACCTCTGGAGGAGGCGGCTGTTGGTTGTGTGAAGGGAAGGGAGCCCACCAGGCTATCAGTCCGGATGGGTTGGGCCTCTGCCGTAGTTGCCACAACCCTCAGATCTCGGGGATTTGACACGTATGATTTGTTCTTGTTCACACACAGGCCTCGTATGTCCAGAGACTCAACATCCAGCTGCCCTCCTTGTAATGACTCAGTCACTGAGGCTGCTGCCGTTTGGGGTCCCCCACCTCACCAGCAAGCACACGGAGCTCCCGCCACTCTTCTAGGCTTCAGCCAGAAATGTCATCCTGCTGCCTGTGCATTGGCCAGAAACTCATCCCGTAGCCAGTCTAACTGCAAGGAGTGCTGGGAGCTGCAGGGGAGTGCGCGGCTACTCAGCCAGCGATAAATGTTCGCTGCCCAGAGGGAGGGGCTGGAGAGAGGCTTCCAGACTGGAGGAGCAGTATATTCAAAGGCCCGGGGACCGGAGGGAGAAGGGTGTCTGGGAAGCCGTGAGCAGCTCAGGGTTGCTGCAGTAATGAGAGCAAGCAAGGAAGGAGGGGTTGGGGGCTGGGTGGTGGTGAGGGTGTGACAATGGGTCAGGCTAGAGAGCTCTGGCTGCAGAGGCTCAGAGGGCTGGACGTCAGGAGTCCGGTTGGGGCCAGAGAGCACGAACCTGCACGAGGGGAGTAGAGGCCTGAATTGGGGCCAAGGCAATGGGGCAAGAGAGCAGGGGACCAATCCTTGAGCTGTGTCAACAAGTGGAATCGAGAGACCAGCTAAAACTCGGGGTGGGGGAAGGAGTCAGGGCATTTCCCAGCCTCTGAACTTGGGAGACGGGCATCAGGGAGGCAGCTTTGGGGGAAGATGAGGGGCTCAGTGGTGCATCTGCCCAGGATGCAGTGGGAGACAACATTCTATTCGGCTCAAGAGTGGACGACCCACAGACCACAGCCCTCCCTGGCAGAGCCCCGCTAAGGCACCACTGAGGGGGGAGGCAGAGCCACCCGCCAGTCCTGCCAGAACAAGAGGGAGGCTGACGGATTAAAAAGCACCATCTGTTATCTCAGCCACTGAAGTTCTGATCCATTTTCAGTCTGCGAGTTTCCAATGTGGGGGGTGGCAGGGCCAGAGGGAGGACAAAAATTTTAAGGTGCTAATTACGGCAAGGGGAAGTAAAAGGGGAAGTACACTTTCATACAGGGGACACCCGGGGCACAGCTGGGCTGGCACGTCAATCTCCTGCTTTGTAATCGTCGAGCTAATTGAAACATGATCAGCCCCCCTGGTCTCTGGTCTTTGGGATGTGGACTCCAGTATATTGTGAAGGGCTCCCTCCTGGAAGTGGCTCTCTCAGCGCGGCCTCCGCAGACAGAAGCTATTCACATAAGCATCATAAAAAGCCTCGTGCATTATTAAGTAGCAAGGTACTTTCCAGTGCCCTGAAGTCCTTTGCCGATTTCTTGCTTGCACTCTGGCATTTCAAAGCCTCCTTTCAAGTCAGCAGAGACCCACGGATCGGCCTCTAGGGAGGAGTCCTGGGGCCCTGAACAGGGAAGCTATCTGAGGATGAATCAGAAGTGGGCAGTTTACAATGCAATCAGTACTTGCATTTGATTCTAGCCATTTTGCAGACGGGTAAACGGAGGTGCAGAGGCATTAAGTCATTTGCCTGGTTCACATATGAGGGGGAAGGGACCGAAGTGAGGCTCTGGCTTATGTAAATCAAGGCCGCAGGTGGGAAGGAGGGAAGACAGAAGCCTTGCTAGAAGAGCAGAGAACTCCACCCACATAATCCTGCCCAGAAGCGGCAGGCGTGGGAAATACAGCCACACTTGTCTGAGCCTCTCTGCCCCGTAGAAAGGCCCGGGTGCCTTTTATTAAACAGAGGACTATTCAACAATAAATATTTCTCACACAGGGCCAGGGAAGTTACCACAGTTGGCTCCTGCCCAGCCTGGCTGAGTCAGCAGGAAATTAGCCAAGGTGCAGAAAACCTTGCTTTCTGTGGTTTGGGGGTGTTATTTTTTAAATACTGGACTGGAGAGCAACAACGACTGAAGAACACACGTGAATGCCACCACCTCTGTGGGTCCCGGATCCCGGGAAAAATGGGCCAGGAGCCTGGGGTGCCGGGACCATCCAGTGGGTGGAAGGCTGGGTGCATGAGCGTTACAGGGGACTTGGAAAGGTGTACAAAATAGAGCTTCCTTAACTTCAGATTCTTATCTATAGAATGGGTCGAAGAATGTCTACTCCTCGGGGCTGGAGGGAGGTTGAGATTTTCTGCAAAGTAAAGAGGGTTTTACGGGGAGAGCATTAGCCTGGGAGTCAATCCTCCCCGTTACACTTCTTAGCTGAGTCTAAGCAAGACCGGTCCTCTTTCAGAGGTTACCGCTTCGTTTATAAATGGTGCGTTCATATTTCCTACATGGATCTTTATTTTATTTCTTTTTAAAGACTATTTATTTATTTACTTGAGAGAGAGAGCCTGCACACAAGGCGGGGAGGGGCAGAGGCAGAGGGAGAAGCAGGCTCCAGGCTGAGCAGGGAGCCCGATGGGGGACTCAATCCCAGGACCCTGAGATCATGACCTGAGCTGAGGGAGATGTTTCACCGACTGAGCCAGCTAGGGATGGGGGCTCAAAGAACTGTACCAACATGACAGTTTGTAAATTGTGAAGCCCTAGGCATACTCAAAGTAGTGGTTTTTTGGTGCTGCTGAGACTGTAAGCACTTTGCGTGGAGCAGGTCCTGCCTGGGGCTCCAGCTGCAGGTGGGACCTTGTCTATTTGTGTGAGGCTTTTAGCCCAGACTGGGGACAGCTCCTTGGTTGGGGCTTCACAGGAAAGGATTGGTTCTGTCGGTCCCTTCACATAATTAATATTCCAAATAAGAATTATACAGTCGCTTCTATGAATATTTGATTTCTCGAATCTTCAAATATCAGCTCAGCTCTCAGGCTGAAATCAAAGAAGGAATAATTGTTTTTACAACGACCCGAGCCAGGGAGGCAGCTCTAGGTCCCGGTCACAGCCTGAAAACTAATGCCTCAGTCTGGTTGCCAAGATGTATGATGTAAACGCCAGTGTCAGTGGCTCCAGGAGTGGGAGAGAAGCACCACTCAGCTCCTTTGGAGGCAGACATTGAAGGCACAGGCTCCTCAGCCCTGAGCCCCCGAGAGCAGGAGGGAGGTCCCATGTGAAGGCTGCGTCCAGGTGAGCTCCCCATCCAGGACTCGCAGAGGCCCAGCCCCTCGGGTGGGAGAGGGTGACTCTAGGCTTCATGTCCAGTGCAGCCCCCCGGTGGGCACATGTGGCAGGCAGGCAAGGACCAGCACTGAGGATGAATAGCACCCCCTCCTCTTGGTGCAAAGACAGTGGGTCTTCCTGGCTCTGGAAAGAGGGACTTCAGGCCCAGAGGCCTCTTGGCCCAGGAGAGGTCCTTCTTGCTTCTTGTCTTCTTGGGTCCCGGGCTCCTCCCTCCCAGAATTCTCCCTCCTGAGGGGCCAACCAGAGGCCAGATACATCACATTTACCGTGATACAGCCTGGCGTGGGCTAGGCAATAAAAGGAGTAAACAAGAGATGACAAATGGCTCAGAGGATTGTAATCGTAACGTCCTCATCTGAAAATGCTCACAGTCCTTGTTGGCATGTGCTCACTGTGTAAAAATGTGTGGATCAGGAGCAGGGTGGCCCCTCAGCCTCCTGGAAGAGAGCCCTGACTGAGCGCTCTTGCCCTTCCACTGCTTACCTGCTGGGGTAGGACTCTCGGGTGACATCTGGCCCATTTCTGGGGTGGGGCGTACCTCGAACAGAGCACTGATTCAAGGGGCAATGGGCCCTACCTGTCTCCTGCTCTGCCATTGGCAAAGCTGTGTGCCTTTGGCCAACTACATGAGCCTTAGTGTTCTCACCTGTAAAATGGGGCAATATCCTCTTACCCTCACCCAGACTGTCACAGCTTAGCTGGTGTCTGAGTTCCAGTGATGTGGCCCATGGGTTTAAGTCCCCAAGTCATGCCTTGGCTGAGTACCTCCCATTTAGCCTCTTCAGGGCTCGGGATACCTTAGACTTAGAAGGTGACAAAGCAGGGCACCTGGGTGGTTCAGTTGGTTAAGCGGCCGACTCTGGATTTTAGCTCGGGTTGTGATCCTGGGGTCGTGGGATCGAGCCCTGCGTTGGGCTCTGTACTTGTCATGGAGTCTGTTTGTCCCTCTCCGTCTGCCCCTCCCCATGTTCACGCACGCACACTCTCTCTTTCTCTAAAATTAATAAAGTAAATAAATAAATAAACAAATAAATAAAAAAAAAAAAAAAAAAAAAAAAAAGTAGGTGACAAAGCCACCTGCAGTCTCTTCTTAGATCTGGGAGGGGAGGTTGTGGGACGGGAGGAGAAAGGTCTTTACTGGTCATTCAGTGAAGGTGGAGGGCCCAGGGCTCTTCCCCAGGGTCAGCTTGCAGCTGAGGGTGGGGGAGTGAGCAGAGCTTGGGATCTCGAATCTCGAAGGGTGGCGGGAGGGCAGTTTAGAGAAGAAGGTCAGGTGCCCAGGTAAGGGGAGAGGTGTCAAAGGTAGACTTAGAACCCAAGCTTTTCTTGCCTAAGGGGGCTCTCCCAGTTGCTCTGGGCTGTCCCTCTTCACTCCCTGGCCCCTCCCCTTTGCCCCCAGACAGCACACCCACAGTCACAGACAGGGACGCTGCAGCCTCAGAAGGTGACTCAGAGCTCCTCCGACCCCAGGGGCTATTAGGGATGCATGGATCCCGCGTTAAAGACAACTTACTGAGTTGCTTACTGCTTTGTGCTTACTGAGAAAGATTTAAGAAAAACCGATAAATCTTCTTAAAAATTTATGCTAGTGAGGGTCCCCCGGGTGGCTCAGTCAGTTAAGCATCTGCCTTCTGCTCAGGTCATGATCCCAGGGTGATGGGATCGAGTCCCGCATGGGGCTCCCTGCTCCCTGGGGAGCCTGCTTCTCCCTCTCCCTCTGCCTCTCCTCCCCTCACCCTCGCTCGTGCATGCGCTCTCTCTCTCCCTCTCAAATAAATAAATAAAATCTTAAAAAACAAAAAACTTATGCCAGGGAGAAAGCCCACTGAGCCCTGTCCTTAAACTCTGACACTTGCTAATCTCCTTGTTAACAAGGAGAAAACACCCATCAGTACCTGGCTGGGATTGAACCACTTTGTTTTCTTTTAATTATATTTACTTTTTGATAATTTCTTTTGGCAAGTGAGAGTGGTTTTTCCATTCATGAGGAAAAAAAATCTCCCTTAAAAAAATGCATTTTAAAAACTCTTTTTATTATGGACATTTCCAAACTCAGACCAGAAACTGAGATGAGTGCCTGATGTCCGTCCCACCTGCCACCATCAACCACCGTTGGCCTGGGGCCAATGTCATTTCTCTATTCCTCGGACTCTCCCCACACTTCATTATCGAGGCAACTCCCAACTTTGTCAGTATATGTTTCAGGATGTAAATTGCTTCTCGGTGAGTGTGCTGAAAGAACGCAGTAAGTAAATCATTGACCAGGGAGATCCAGATAAAGCGAAAACTGAGAGTGGCTGGAATACCTGGAGGGTTGGGACCCTTGCTGGGCCAACTTCTTACTGAGTGCATGAGACACCTGCCCCCAGTGGGCCCTGGACCAAAGGCCAGGCCCAGGCATGGCACCTGGTTCTTCCCATCTGTATCCTTTCTGACTGGGGGCTTCCAGAAGACAGGGCTGCTCTTGGAGGCTCGGATAGAGTGTCCCCGGACCCACTCAGGAACTGTTTGCTGAAGAAATGGTGCCCGGGAGAAACCGGCCTAGTGCACATCCTAACACAGATGTGTTAAGTAACCTCCATCATCACCTTTGCCCCCAGTGTCCTGCCTGTGAATATGTCGGTCACATGACAAAAAGGACCTCCCAGATGTAGTCAAAGTCAACCTTAAGAGAGGGAGATCACCCTGCATTACTAACATCCTGGATACTCCTTGGCCGACTCAATGTAACCACCGGAGCCCTTAGAAGCAAGCAGAAGAGAAAGGCAGAGGAGTTCCAAGAGGGAGAAGGACTTGAATGTTGTTGCTGTTTTGAAGGCACAGGATGCCCTGTGAGAAGACAAGCAGGTGGCCCCGGAGAGGAGCCAGAGAAGCCCCGCTGATACCCATCAAGGAAATGGGCACCTCAGGGACCACAAAGAAATGAATTCTACCAGCAACCTGAATGAGCGTGGAGGTGGGTTCCTCCCCAGGACCTGCGCGCCCAAGAGCCCAGTCCAGCTGGCCCCTTGACTTCATTCTCGCGAGACCTGGAGCAGACAGCCCGCCGACTTCTGACCTCTAGAGAGCTTCCAGGCAACAGACTGATGTCGTCTTAAGCCGCTAAGTTTGGGGTAATTTGTTTCCCAGCATAAGACTGATAACAGATAGTAAACACTTTCTGTCACTTCTCATGGATGCGTAATCAAGAATGACCCTTTGGCCAGAGCACAGTCCCAAGAGATAATCAGTTCCACCCTTTGTGTCAGGAGCAGGGATGTGAGGCCCAGAGAGAGGAAGGGGCCCACCCAGGGTCCCGGAGCAAACCAGGAGGGTCACTGAGGTGCAGGCAGGACCTGAGCCTGGGGACTTGCAGCCCGTCCACCAAGTACCCGAGCGCACCAAGCAAGGTTCAGCCGGGTTGGATGGGAGGCCCCCGAACAGTGTTCACACCCTTCTAGCACCCCACACCCCACCATAACTGCAGCCACACTCTCTCTGGGCTTTGCTCAGGGCTTTGGTTTTGCGTAGACAACAGAAGTTTGTTTTCTCTCAGTTCTGGAGGCCGGGAAGTCAAAGATCAAGGTGCCAGCCAGGTGGATTTCATATGGATGCCTCTTCTTGGGGCTTTTAGGTGGCTGCCTTCCCACCATGTGCTCACCTGACCTCTTCTTTGTGCATGCTTGGAGAGAGGAGATCTCTCTCTCCCTTTTCTTATCAGGCCACCAACCCTATAGCATTAAAGCAACAACAAAAGTAGATCTAATTGGTCACCACTGGAGGATGCTGGAGAACCAAGCCATGCTTTTGAAAACAACACATGAAAGAATTAGGCATTTATCCTGCCTTCTCTTTACTAACTGTACCACAAGGTGAAAACAATAATAAACAGGGAAAACTTCACTTTTATAGAAGTATTCCATCCGATAAATGAGGAAAAAATAGTGGATTTTGAATATTATAATTTTGGATTTGGAAGCATTGTTAGCTATTAACATCACTAGAAGGAAGACAACCAGAAGTTATGTGCTCCTGATGGAAACACACACCACCATCCACCAAGCCTTCTTGCCAAAAATATCTACCCCGAGTCTGCCCAAGCCTGTATGACATCTTCTTTTATTTTTTTTTAAGATTTATTTATTTATTAGGGAGAGAGAGAGAGAAAGGGTGCACACAGGGGTGAGGGGTGGGAGTAGGGAGGCTAGGGGTGGGGAGGGGCAGAGGGAGAAGGAGAGAGAGAGAGAGAGACTCCCTAGCAGGCTACCCACTGAGCTCGTGGCCTGATGCGGGGCTCGATCTCACAACCCTGAAATCATGACACGAACTGAAATCAAGAGTTGGATGCTTAGGGCGCCTGGGTGGCTCAGTCAGTTAAGTGTCTGCCTTTGGCTCAGGTCATGATCTCAGGGTCCTGGGATGGAGCCACAAGTCAGGCTCCCTGCTCAGCGGGAAGCCTGCTTCTCCCACTCAGACTGCTTGTGCTCTCTCTCTCTCTCTCCCTCCCTCTCTGTCAAAATAAGTAAATAATATCTTTTTTTAAAAAAAGAGTTGACACTTAACCACCGAGGCGCGCCTGTATCATGTCTTCTTTACCCATTCATCCAACAGTGGCCACTGAGCTTGCTTCCATGTCTTGCCTATTGTAAATACTGTTGCACACACATCTTTTCAAATTAGAGTTTTCAAATAGTAAACAATCAGAAGTGGAATTGCTGGATCGTAGGGTAGCTCTATTTTTAATTTTTTGAGGAACCTCCATACTGTTTTTCACAGTGGCTGCACCAGTTTGCATTCCCACCAGCAGTGTAGGAGGGGTCCCCTTTCTCCACATCCTCGCCAACACTTGTTATTTCTGGTCGTTTTGATACTAGCCATTCTGACAGGTGTGAGGTGATATCTCATTGTGTTTTGATTTGCATTTCCCTAGTGATTAGGGATGTTGAGCATCTTTTCATGTGCCTCTTGGCATCTGCATGTCTTCTTTGAAAAAATATGTGTATTCAGAACTTCTGCCCATTTTTAATCATATTGGCTTTTTTTTTTTGCTATTGAGTTGTATGAGTTCTTCATATATTTCGACTACGAATCCCTTATTGGATATATGATTTGCAAATATTTTCTTTCATTCAGTAGGTTGCCTTTTATTTTGTTGATGATTCTTTTTAGTTGGACGCAGTCCCACTTGCTTATTTCTTGCTTTTGGAGTCAGATCCAAAAGGTCATCACCAAGACCAGTGTTAAGGAGCTTACCATCTTTATTTTCTTCTGGAAATTTTATGGTTTCAGGTCTTCTACTCAAGTCTGTAATCCATTTTGAGTTTATTTTTGGGTAGAGTGTAAGGTAGTGGTCTAGTTTCATTCTTTTGCATGTGGCTCAGCAGTTTTCCCAACACCATTTACTGACGAGACACACTGGGTTTTAACGTCATCAAAGCAACTTCTAAGGAGCCGCCTTTTCTCTAGTTTCCACCGAAGAGCAGATAGTCCCTAGAAATGATCACCGATGTTCTGTGATGCCGGCGTCACAGAGCCCCCATGTCTGTTGTCCATGGGAAGCCACTTTCGGAAGCAGTGTTATGGAGCACGAATGTGCAAGAGCCAGGGAGGGAGGTGGGCCCAGAGAAGAGGCAGGACTATAGTGGCATGGCCTTGGACCCTGTCTGGCAATGTGGACATGAACCTCTTTGCAGGTGCCATGGAGGCATCACAGATATTTAATTATGGGGTGGGCCTGATCAGATTTGTGTGTCGGAAATAACCTGGCTGCATATGTAGAAAGAACCAGTTACTGAAGGTCAAGGAGAGGAGGCAGGGAAAGTAGCTAGGGGCCACTGCAGCGGTCCCAAGGGAGAGATGAAATGGGTCCAAACTAGCAGTTCTGAAACTTCAAGGGGGGGGGGGGGGGGAGCTTGTTAACTCTACAGATGCCTAGGCACCACGCCAGAGATTCAGCTTCCTGGGTCCCACCCTAGACCTAGGGAAATGGAGTCTCTGGTATTGAAGCCCAGGAATCTGAATTTTAAAAAGATTGATTGATTGATTGATTGATTGATTTGAGAGGGACAGAGAAAAAGAGTGCGTGCCCATGAGTGGGGGGAGGGGCAGAGGGAGCGCATAGCAAGCAGACTCCCTACTGAGCACGGAGCCTGATGCACAGCTTGATCCCACCATCCATGAGATCATGACCTGAGCCGAAATCACTAGTCGGACCCTTAACCGGCTGAGCCACCCAGGCGCCCCAGGAATCTGAATTTTTTTAAAACCTCCCAGGCCTCTAAGGTGAGCCAGGCTCGGGAAGGGGATGGTGGCTAACTGGAAGTAAAAGAGCTAAGGATGATACGGGGGCTTCTATATCAGGCACCTGGGGAGGTGTGGTGGGGACATTCACAGAGATGGCTGTTGCAGATCGTGAAGCGGGTCTGGGTTGGACCCAGGAGCGAAGCTGGGCAGGGAGGGAGTGCAGATCACGAACAGCCGCTCAGCGCCTCTGCGTGTGGGTGTCATTCCCATTATCCTCCCCAGCACTGCTTTGTAACATTTGACTGCATTAAATGCTCAGCCAGGAAAATGAAATGTATTTAGAAGGCTCAGGTATTTCACATCTAGGGCAGGCGATGCTGCTCTACATTTACCAAGTCAACAGCTCATTTTTGCTGTTGGGTGGATTGTAGATCTTATGACAGAAGCAGGTGAAAATGCTACAGGCTATAAACTTTCACCTTATTGGCAAAACGTCTATTATGCAGCTAAAAACATCTAGTTAATAGGCACTGCCCTTCAACAACTGGTAGCAACAGAGTCTCAGGCGGTGATGGCAATGACATTATATCTCTTTCATCACGCGCACGTTCTTTGTATTGCCAATTACTGGCCCTACATTCACTCCTGGCCTCAGATACCGCAGAATGAAGAGGTTCTTCCCATGGTGCTGTTGTCGCCCAAATCACCTGGGGTCCTCAGCTGATTTCCCTCCAGAGGTTTCTGCCTGTTCTTTTAGGATCTCCAGCCTTCATTGGTGGGGAAGACGTCTGATTCTAGGAAATAGGGCAAATCATGGGAAGTTAAATCTGGGGGACAAGGCACTAACCAAGCCAGGAGATTCCAGCTGGGTCATTCACCAGATATTTGCTGGGCGTGTCTGCAGGCCAGGCTCTGAGCTGCGGGCTGGGAATGCTGACACTTCACAGGACCTTGTTCCTGCCCTCCCAGGACTTACAGCCCTCCAGAGCAGACTTCTCAGGTGGGAACTCTGAGATAGAGCTGTAATGCCTACGGGCTGTGGCAGCATTTTAGGAGTAAGGAAGATGTCCCACCCCCCGGGGTGGGGGGAGGGGGAAAGTGGGCAGCTCTCAGATGCATACACATGTTCTGATGTTTGTTTCAAACTGGTCCTGTTCCTCTCTTTAGGCAAGTTTCGATGTAGACCTAAGTCTGCAGCTTTAAGGAACCGCAATTTGTTATTACCCTAAATCCGGTAGAGGTTTCGGATCGGGTGTAGGAAATTTTCACAAGAACCTAAATTTCACGTCGATTTGTGATGGATTAGCATACCAAAATTGGCATAAAGTGCACTTAATGGATGCATTACTGCAGAAGGGATCTAACCAGAGCATTTCTAAATTTATGAAATTGAAATGCACTTCAGGTTACCGAGCAGGCTAAATTTGTCAAAGTCACAGGGCTGGAGGCAGGTCGTTGCTGGTGGCAGAGCCCCTGAAACACATTCGAGAATCTGTGCACTGGTCCCCACGGGCCCCTCACACCCAGGTGCAGCCCCTCCCCACACAAGCGACTCCCAGCAGCCCTCCACCCCCGCAGTCCCCTTGGAAACCACCTCAAATGTGGGAACAAGGTGAAAGTGAATTGAAACTTCATCCCCGGCTCTGCTGAAGTGCTAATTGAAAAAGGAGGCATTAGCTGATAACTAGGGCCTCAGGCATCTAAGATGGTTTCTCTTTCAGGGGCTTTTGCATTCTAGGAGGACGCACTTGGAAGACCCCACGTGCTCCCGTCTTCAGTGCTCTAAAGGTGGAATGATCAATGGCAAGGTTGCTGTTGTTGAGCTGGGGCCTATCATGAGCAGTGCTCAAGGCCTGGCCTTGTCTCCCTTCCTCCGAGTAGCCCGCTGTCCCCACTTTCAAATCCCTGGGCCAGTTCCCAGAACTGTGATTCTCACCCCTTAGTCCCCAGGGCAAGGGACTTCCCACAGCAATTCCTTTTGAATTCATAGCTCTGGAAAATGCCAGGCTCTAGTTTTCAAGGTCCTTCTCCCTCCAGTTGGAGACACTGAAGGCCAGAGAAGGGCTCCAGGTCCCACAGACAGCTGGTGTCAGGAGCAGGAGCTGGGTCTTCTGAGCCTCGGTATTTCCCAAGGGCTTAGCACATCCCTGGCATGGAGACCGGCCCGAGCTGCATTCACCCCTCTACTTGGTTCTCACTTCACTTTCCCATCAGGCGTGCCTTCCATTAACTTGAATTCATCGGCGTTAGCTCACACGAATGGTAGAGGAGGAGATTTTGGTTCTTTTCCTATGTTGTTTGGTTTCTGAGCCTCTGTCTCCTTGCCTGAGAAAAGAGGATAAGTAATGTTGGCTCCCACTTGGCTCACGAGGCTGTTGTGAGGGTCAAATGATATAGCATGGGAATGTGCTTAGCAGAGTGCTTATCACACGGTGGGGCTCCATAGGTCCCCATCCCGGGGAGGGGATGGAGACTTAGCCAACTTAGCGGCTCCAGCATTCACTCCAGTGTGTGGCAAAGAGCAGGTGTTCACGGGATGGCTGCTGAATGGATGAGGGAGTGAATGAATGTGACTTGGTCACCATGGCAGGTCCCTGGCCTTCCAGTTCCCTATGCCCTTGCACTGTCTTGTATATAGAATCTTTATTCGAGCAATACTTGTTCACCGATTGAATTTATCAGTTAAAAAAGTTATGTGATTGTTACGCACGAAATTAGCTTTCAATAATGTTGATAGCTAATCACAGCAAATATTTCTGAGCTCTTACGGTGTCCCGAGAATTGTGCTTCGTGTTTTACAAACATTTGGTCATGAATCTTCACACAAGCCCACCGAGGGAATGTATCAGTCGGCTACGTAACAACCTCTGGCATTCGGTGGCTTACAACGAGCATTTCCCGCCCTTGCTCATGTGTGTGTAGGTTGGCTGAGCCGGTGCGGTGACCGGCTGTAGGTGGGTGAGTTCAGGTCTGCTCCCTGTGTGTTCATTCTGGAGCCGTGAGGCAAGAGGCTGCAGCTTCTTGTGATATCTTCTCATTATGAGCCACCAGAGCACAAGAGAGCAAGCTCAGCCCCGCAACATGTTTCAATCTTCTCATTCAGTAACCTTCCCTAAAATCTCATCGTCTAAAGCAAGGCATATGGCCGAGTCCGAAATCAAGGAATGGGGAAAAATACTGCATGCTCTTTGAGGCTGTGACAAGGGTGTGGAAGTCTGATACCCCCATGGGATCAGTAATTCGACTGACCACTAGCAGGTGCTATCATCAGTCCCAACTGAGGCGCGGAAAGTGACAGGCACTCCGCTAGTTGGGGGTCAGATGAGGTATGGTTTGAACCAGGGCAATTTAACTCCAGAATTATGGAGGGGTGTGCACATGGAGGAGGGGATATTTGTTTTCTTAAATGATCTTCATTCATCCACCCATTAGCTGCCGGTGTCATGTGGGCCCCAACCTCTCTCACACGTCCAACGGTCTATCCATCTGCTCATTCGCACACATCTGGCATTTGGGTGTTCTCTCAACCCTCCAGAGTAACAGGTGAAGTGCAATTCTTGGGTAATTTTGTGAAATGAACGTTAAGGGCGAAAACTGCCCTCCAGTTAATCTCAGGCACGTGCATAAATACCTTTGGAAAGTCCCTGGTGGAATTAGTATCAAAGTGGTACCGAGATTTTACTTAAAAACAATTTGCTCCGTGTCAGCCGTGATTTCTGACACCTGAATTTGAAAGGGATCCGGGTGGGCCCGGCGCCATCTCCATAACGGGGTCATGTGTTTACTTGGAGGGAGGAGAGGAAAGATCGAGGTATGTGTGGCGAGGAATAATGTTCCACACAGCCTTACAGGAGGGGATTTCCTCCTCCGTGTTTCCATAGAACCTTCCCTGTGTTTGTTTAAGCCCATTGCACACTCTGGTCTGACAGCTGCCTGGCCCAGGGCCTCCCTGTACAACTAACCCTCTTTAATAGCACCCTGCACTGTGTCCCCTGATGCAATTACTTGAGTATATAAACTTCACTGAAAGGCAGGCTTTTCTTGGGAGCTCATAAATAAGCCACAAAGCCACAACGTGTATAAGACCTTGAAAAATGGCATCATCATCTATTGGGAATTGTGAACCCTGCAAAAAGCAGCTCATTGTATTTTCAGAAAAAAGGGTTTTGTTTAAAAAAATAATAATGAACACAAGTCACCAAGTGGAGTCTATATGGAGAGAGCAATGCCGTCTGAGATCCTGAGGCTGGTCTCCTGCATCAATCTTTCTTCGTAGATTTTATGTAAGGGGCATTTATTTGCAGGAAAACAAGACACAGTTTTGAAGAACCCCCCTCTCGTCCAGCTTCTCATCTGCAGTTATAATCTTCTGATTGTGACCTCTGCATTAGCTGCCATGGACGCTGAGCACAAGTTTATGACCTCAGGGCAGGCTATAGTTTCTGGGGGGTGTGATGAAGCCTCGGGCAATACAGATCAGATTTTCAGAACCAGAGGAAAGAGGAGAAAGGAAGCCCCCCTCTGCCGAGGGCCACCACCCTGCAGCACTTAGGAAACATTCTCAGCTTCACTTCTGGCTGCTCTGAGCACGAGGATGCTGGACCGTGGCCATGGGGGACATGAGCAGGCAAAAGGCTGTGGGGTTGAAGACAAAGATTTTTTTTTTTCTGTCCCTTGGACCCGTTTCCTGAGAGGCTGGGCTTGGTGCTCCAAGCGCCCCTTGAGCTGAGTCTTCCAAAATCCAGTGTCTTTTCTTTAACTGATGGCATCTTTGGTCAAGAGGCAGGGAGTCGACCACTGGTGCCATCTCCCTGGCCTCGGACAGCCCAGGTGGTTTTCTGGAGCGGGCGCCTCCGGGCCACTGCGGCAGGGCCCCGGGTCCCGCGGAGCCTTCCCCTCCCGGCAGAAGCAAACTGGCTGGGCCAAAGAGCCGGGCAGAGCCTTCGCTGGCTGCAAAAACAAAACAGAGATCGCAGAACCCACCAGCGCCGTGGCCTTGCATATCAATGTATGGGCTGGCTGCAGACCGCCAAGTTCGTTAAAAATGTCTCCGGCAGAGCGTCACTGGCAGACTTTAGGGGTTTCGGTTTGCTTTCTATTTAGAATCACCGCATCACACAAACCTTGTTTACTTGGAAGGGGAGGGGGCGGGGACCAAACCCACCAAGCGGCGCACACGCCTTGATCTCACATTCCAGACTCGAGCTGATGTGTGTCAGCGCGACATGGGGCGGGGGGGGGGGGGGGGGGGGGGGGGG